>NW_028233362.1:1200000-1547626 GCF_057557595.1 Rhyacophila brunnea | reverse complement strand
AACCCCTAACCTAACCCTAACCCTAACCCTAACCAACACCCTAACCCTAAACCCTAACCCACCCTACCCACACCCCAACCCCTAACCCCAACCCTAACCACACCCTAACCCACCACAACCCCAACCCCAACCCACACCACCCACCCAACCCAACCCACCCTAACCCACCCCAACCCTAACCACAAACCCACACCAACCAACCCACACCCACCCCTAACCCACACACCCTACCCAACCCTACCCCACACCCAACACCCCAACCCACACCCAAACCACCAAACCAACCTAACCCAACCCTAACCCACACCACCCCACCCCACAACCCCAACCCAACCCCTAACCCCTAACCACAACCCAACCCAAACCCAACCCAACCCAACCCACCCACCCTAACCCAACACCCTACACCCACACCAACCCAACACCCAACCCTAACCCACAACCCAAACCCAACCCACCCTACCCACCACACCAACCCTAACCCAACCCAACCCAACCCACCCCTAACAACCAACCCCAACCCAACCCTAACCCCTACCACTAACCCAACCCTACCCACCCTAACCCCAACCCAACCTAACCCACACCCCTAACCACCCACACCCAACCCTAACCCAAACCCTAACCCCCTAACCCAACCCAACCCAACCCTAACCCAACACCCTAACCCTAACCCTACCAACCCAACCCTAACCACACCCTACCCCCTAACCCTAACCCTAACCCTAACCCTAACCCTAACCCTAACTAACCCTAACCCTAACCCTAACCCTAACCCTAACCCTAACCCTAACCCTAACCCTAACCCTAACCCTAACCCTAACCCTAACCCTAACCCTAACCCTAACCCTAACCCTAACCCTAACCCTAACCCTAACCCTAACCCTAACCCTAACCCTAACCCTAACCCTAACCCTAACCCTAACCCTAACCCTAACCCTAACCCTAACCCTAACCCTAACCCTAACCCTAACCCTAACCCTAACCCTAACCCTAACCCTAACCCTAACCCTAACCCTAACCCTAACCCTAACCCTAACCCTAACCCTAACCCTAACCCTAACCCTAACCCTAACCCTAACCCTAACCCTAACCCTAACCCTAACCCTAACCCTAACCCTAACCCTAACCCTAACCCTAACCCTAACCCTAACCCTAACCCTAACCCTAACCCTAACCCTAACCCTAACCCTAACCCTAACCCTAACCCTAACCCTAACCCTAACCCTAACCCTAACCCTAACCCTAACCCTAACCCTAACCCTAACCCTAACCCTAACCCTAACCCTAACCCTAACCCTAACCCTAACCCTAACCCTAACCCTAACCCTAACCCTAACCCTAACCCTAACCCTAACCCTAACCCTAACCCTAACCCTAACCCTAACCCTAACCCTAACCCTAACCCTAACCCTAACCCTAACCCTAACCCTAACCCTAACCCTAACCCTAACCCTAACCCTAACCCTAACCCTAACCCTAACCCTAACCCTAACCCTAACCCTAACCCTAACCCTAACCCTAACCCTAACCCTAACCCTAACCCTAACCCTAACCCTAACCCTAACCCTAACCCTAACCCTAACCCTAACCCTAACCCTAACCCTAACCCTAACCCTAACCCTAACCCTAACCCTAACCCCTAACCCCTAACCCTAACCCTAACCCTAACCCTAACCCTAACCCTAACCCTAACCCTAACCCTAACCCTAACCCTAACCCTAACCCTAACCCTAACCCTAACCCTAACCCTAACCCTAACCCCTAACCCCTAACCCTAACCCCTAACCCCCCCTAACCCCTAACCCCTAACCTAACCCCTAAACCCCCTAACCCTAACCCCCTAACCCCCTAACCCCTAACCCTAACCCCTAACCCCCCTAACCCCTAACCCTAACCCTAACCCCCTAACCCCTAACCCCCCCTAACCCCTAATTTTCACGCTTCTACGCATAGCTTTTTTTAATATAATATTTAATGGTGAGTTGGATTTTTTAATATATATTAGATCTTCTTTTATTAGATTCATATATTAGTCTTTAAGAGTACAGTATAGTTATTTCTTTTCTGTGACAATTTAGATGTGTGTAATAATAAAAAATGACAGTTTATTATTTGCGAATCTAAGATAGAAATTATAATATATAAAATCAAAAAAATATTTCTTCTGATATTTTTAATCCATGAAAAGGCCATTTCGCATAAGAAATGTAATAATTGTTTTTTTATTACATACTATTTATTTTGTTCTATTCTATAAATATTTAAGCACTTTATTTTAAATTCATAGAATTATAAAATTGGAAATTGTTATAAATAAAATACGAAAAGTGTTATTCATGATTATATCTATCGTTGGTTAGTTTTTGCAAAAAAATTATTTCTATATTTATAACTTATCCAAAAATAATCAACATATTCATAATAATAAATATTATTATATATTTAGTTCACATAAGGAAGTGGGAAGGCATTTGAGAAGACTTTATAGAGGAGAAGATAATAAAATGTATAGATGTGTTGTGTTTGTTCAGGGAATCATGCAATATATGCTCGAGAAGAAACTCTAAAATAAAAACTATAAATTAGGCCCGTAAAAATAATATTTTGCCTGTTATTGATTGTTTTTATTTATATATGAAACAAATGTCGAGTTCTATAGCTTTATTATTGTTTTATCTGCTCTAAGAAGTCCGCTACATTTATCATTGAACTTCGAATAAATTATTTCTAATTTATATTGTGAAAAAGTACGTTTGGAATTTCATATATCGTTAGTATATTAGATATTTTTTTAGAATATAAAAACCATTTTTGCTTTTATTTTCATCCGATAACTTTTAAAAAAATAGTAAATAATATTTGGATATATTAACATGATATTTCTTTGTTTGAAATAAAAACCGAAAATAAATATTTTTTGTATTAATAATTGTTTTATTTTCGCCCATAAGTAATTTAAATGTGTTAAGAGAGCACAGATAATTAATGAGTTTTGACATTATTTTAAAAACACAAATAAAATGTTTTAAAACTTATTAATCCCTATAATAATTTTGTATGCTTTAAAATCAATAAAAGGTGTTCATTTACTTATTTTAATTCTTTATGTCAAAAAACACACTCAAACCAAAAGTTTTCTAAATTTATTATTCGAGCTAAAAATTTAGAAATTAATATAATAAAATGTGTTTAGATATTTAAAGTAAATTTTAGCAGCCGTTTTAAGTAAATATTTAAGTTTATAATAAGAGATTAGTTTAAATAGTAGAAATAATCTTTCAGGTATATTTTTAGTGCCTTATTTGTTCTTTTTTATAATACTATGTTAAATAACAACTTTTAAAGAAATTATTAACGTCACGAAACAATATATACGAATAGTATGATTGATACAGGCTTATTTGCTTTAATTCTATTTTTAAACATTTCAATTTGTATAAAATACATTTCTTAGAGTTTAAACTATTTTTTTTAAAATGGCTAGTTCTATACAAACATAAAATACACTTAATTTACGCAATAATTGGTATCCTTAGGTTTTTTTTATGTAGAATCATGCTTTTCTTATAATTGTATATATTTGCTGTTGTCAACCGATATATCTTATAGAAATATTCTATAATTTTTGTGATACCATGTTTACTTTGCTAGGTAAAGATCTTTTTTTACTAATCAAAAATCCTGGTGTGATTTTATGGCAGAACTCACTATGAGCAAAACTTTAATAGGCACCACTATATAATTTGTATCCTTACAGGATCATATCCAATAGTGGATATGAGAGGAAGCGCAAAACTTATGAATTTTTGGTTTATGACATATTTCACTAAAAATATCCAGGTCAGTCCAGTAAATTGCTAAGTTTTCAGTTAATCAAACATGAAAAATATTGTTTGATAAATTTAAAAAATTTTTGCTAAACTCAAGATGCAATTTTATTATTTTTGTTACAAATAGCTATATTTACAATTTTCGAGATGTAATAATTGCTTTTGTTTCATGACTCAAATTTGTTGCGCCTTCACATTTCTGTTCTAAGGCCTGATTTATTTTGCATATATTTAGTAAGTTACCCCGGCGATTTATCATTGAAATATGAATATCAAATAATTATGCTATTTTTTGAGGAACCTTCTAATTCTTAAGTATATGTTTAAGTCTATAAAAAACGATTACTCCGATTTTCTATCTTTTTATGATGAAAAATATATTTATTTTAGATGTTTTTAACATTTCGTAAACTATATTGTAAATAGAATTGATTATATGATTCATTTGGATTTTATCCTGTAATGCCTATTATGGTTAATTTGTCATATATTTTTATGATAATATTTATTTTTCATTGCATAATTTTTTATTACAATCTATTGATCTAAAATATCGCCAAAATTTTATAGCTTTTAGCATTTAAAACATCGTAAATACAATTCAAAAAGTAACACTTTTTATATTGCTAATATCAGCAGTCTCTCTAGTTTACTTACTATTGTATTGTGTGATCCTATAATATTATTTTTGTATTCAATATTCTTGATATCTATTTTACTTTTTATTATAAATTTATAATGCCCATCTATGTGAAATCTATTACAAGACTTGTAAAATCATGGCAAGAATATTTGAGATATCCCCGCTCCTGCCGTAGGCTGTGAGAAGATAAAAATATAAGACTTTATGGAATGATTTTGGCTTTGCAGAATGGAATTGGCGAGAAATTAGAATCTTCTCGCCCGAATAGAATAAAAAATATAAGGTGTGTTGGAAGGATTGGATTGTGCAGAATGGAATTGGCGAGAAATATGAATCTTCTCGCCCGAATAGAATAAAAAATATAAGGTGTGTTGGAAGGATTGGATTGCTATGAAAGAAAAAGATGGAATTTTGGGTCAAAACATAGGCCGAAGGCTATGTCCAAATTTCGTTTCAACAATAAGTTATTCTGGTGGATTTTCTAAATAAATTATTATTTTTGGATGAATAATTCTTCCTAATATAAAATAAATTCCTTTTTTTAAGTTCATATTTCTATGCTTAAATTATTAATTTGTATATAATCATGTTTACCGCAATTATATAAGATTTTCACTTGTTGATTGTTTCCACATCTTCAAATCTTATTTTTTACATGGTGAATCAGCCTTATTAATGTTATTATGAGATCTGTGCAACTACTTTTGCAATTTAAATAAGTTCATAGAAAATTAATGGCTAAATATAATTTTTTTTATTGCATTGTACACATATTATGGTGCTTTATAATGTAATTTTATATTTTTATGATGTAGTTTAGAGTATAGTATTTATGAATAATCATTATATCATTTTTCTAAAAAAGATGTTGTATTGGATGCACTAAAATCGCAAATGTTTAAGATTGAAACAGATGAAAAGCATCTGAGGAAACAAGGAAGGGAGATTACAAAATATGCATTAAGTAGTGTGCAATGTTTTAAATAGGCCGTCTTAGCATCAGTAAATGACATCTAAAAAAAGAACAATTACTTACCATAAACCAAAAAATCGCTTATGATAAAGAATATAATCTTATTGTAAAATCGAGGCTTTCATTCAAACTTTAGGATTAAGGAAAACTCTTGAACTAATAGGTCTTGACGGTAAGGTATAGAAAGTGATGTTTATATAAGGGGCAATAGCCAAGATTCTAACTATGATCATAGCATGGAAAGATAATCAAGTATTAGTTTGGTATGAAACTATAAATATAAATTTCGAGAATAACCTGTAATACTGATCTTTTAATAATATTATTAAGAATTATATTATTATGAATTTTATTTGAACAAACATTGTATCTATAAATAGAGTATATAGAGCGATCATTAATACAAAAACCAATCTATTTGATTTTATTAAAAGTTATCTATAAATTTTGAAAATGGTAAATATTCTAGCGTTCGAATAAATTATAGTGCCATCTAGATTCTAAATTGCAATATATGTGCTTATAAATTATATTTTTTTGTAATCGATGCATGCATATTCATTTTCTAGTTATATTTACGCATTATATTAAAAGTAATTTTTTAAAATTTTGTGTCACTTGATGATAAAATATGTGCAAAACTAAATAATCTGTAAACAAATAGGTTTTATGACGATTAAAGTTACAGTTTTACTGTATTGTCATTATTGTATTTGTAATAAACTATAATGCCATAATTTAAATCTTTTTTGGTAGAATATAATTATTTGCTTCTAACTTTCTTTAAATTGTGATGGTTGTATATTATATGATAAAATAAAAACTTAGAAAATTGATTAAGCATGCTAAAACTAAAATTGATTATAATTATACAATTTTAACTCTCTATTATGGTTGAATTTGATCTGAAATACAAATAAATAACCTAAATAAACACGCTTAAATTATAGAAAATTCATTATTCTGTCCTAAAAACTTTGTAATTGACATTTAAAATGTATTTTTTTACTGTCTATATACATTCGTTTGCTATATATCTATTTATTTATAAAATTTTGTACTTTTATAATTATAATATTTCAGTCTTTATCTTTTTTACCAAACTTATATCCAAATCTTAATTGTTTGTTTTCTTTCTTATTAGATATTATGAATTGTATTTTTTTATCTATTTGATTAGCATTATATGTAGCTCCGATATTCCCGTATCATCCTTTAAACTTCACATTATAAACATTTCTAAATAAAAAATCCATCCACAGTGTGTTAGATAATTTTTCATGAAATTCTATCATTTATTAGCATCATTAAAGATTTTAATAATTTAAATATTCAGGAAAAATATAAATATTTTACATACCAGTTATCATTTTTTTCGCAAAATCAAACTATTTCTTATAAAAGCCATTTCCAAAAGGTTTTTGCTTGGAAATCATGCATAATTTTTAATAAATATAAGTTTACCTACATAAATGAAGATTAGATGCGAAAGTCAAATGATAGTGCATTCATATAAGCATGCATCACGAAATTTAGATCTATTTTGACTTTAAAACTAAAACTTTTTATTTCAAAGCATGTGAACGTTTTAAATTCATATATATCCATACTTTAATCATATTAAAGTATAAATTTTTGGCATAATCATCATTTCTTATATTATAGGCTATCTTATAGTCAACAAAAAATAATAGAAAATTATTGATTGTGGAAGAATGCATAAGTTTCCCAAAGTCATCCATCTTAACTCAATGATCAATTTTAACTTTAGAAAAAACCTTATGGGTTTCAATTTATAGCTTGAATCATTATCTTGCATGCATATAACGCTCTTGACACTAATATTCATATAATCTATATTTTTTAAGATTTTTTCTTCTTAAATGGTTTTTCTTTACTGTCTTTAACACATTAACGTGCATTCTTATACTTTAGAAGCCCAAATCATCCCCTGATTCCAAAAAATAATTTAAACACTGTGATATTACATAATGTTTATAAATTATTTTTTTAATTAAAATTTACACGGTAAAACTTTATACAATTTGAGATCATAGCTTAGAAATGTGGAATATGTTCTAGATCTTTATAACACATATCGTTTCTTTGATCCATTCAGATATACAATATCTTCTTTTTTTTTTATACATGATTGTCATAGTTGCAGTATTTTTCTATATCAAGACCATATAAGCAATAAACTTATTACTTCATGCGTGTTTTTTTATTGCTTTTATAAACTATGGTTCTTTTCTCATAATTCACATCGTAATTAACACTTCTAAACACCAATAACATATTCAACTAAATTTCATGAACATTAAAATTCCTTTATTAAAAAAACTGGATTGTTCTAAAAATTATACATAATAAAGATATATAACATTAAAAAATCCATATTTTTGAAAGATTGCTCTATAACCACGTTTTTGCTGGTAATGCATAAATCAAAAAACCATTTCATCAAAGCAAGATGCATATGATAAAATATTCTCGCAAAAATCCTATTCATTAATACTTCAACCTTTTGTTGTCAACCCTTGTACATAGATCAAAACTATAATACATCAAAAGTTTTTTAAAACATGCATTCTGTAGAAATATCTTTTGAACAGTAATTCTGACATATAAATTTTTTTTTCTCTTATCATTTTACTCATATCAAAAAGTCACATTTTAGATCAATATCTATTTTAAAAATCATATTTTTTGTTTTCCAACATCATAAAACATCCTTTAAATTTATAAAGACATTCAATAACTATTTCTTTAGCAATAGGTTTATAGTTTTTTCTTAATCTCATTTTAAAATTGCAACCTTCACATTTAAATTTCATCGATCAATAACAGAATTTTGACGCTCAAAAACATACTATATATAAAATTTTACCATAAAAAACTATATAAATGCAAGTCTGTTGCCTATTTGGCCGTCGCCCAGAAATCAAACATTATTTATCCGACAAAACACAGCTTTAATTTCCTTATAGATACCAAAATATCCAATTTTCTTTTAATCTATTGCTCATCAGAACTGTACTCTTACACATTTTTACATCTTAAAATTATGTTTTACTGTTTTAATATTTATCTTTAGAAATTCATTGCTGAACTCTAAATTCTTGAGCAACGCTCTCTATATTAATATTTATCAATTTATCCATAAAAACATTATATATTATGATAAATCTTATTAGTTCATATAACACTCCATAAAATATCAAAGATTTGTCTTTTTATTTATCAGTAACACTCTTCCTTCATTATATTAAATCTGTATAACTTATATTGCAACATCATATTATCTTCAAATATTTTTTTTCTGTATCTGTAAGTCCATTTTAATATAAAAATATTCTTTCTAACATCACTTACCATATTTTTCAAGTTCATTCTCTCATCGCATCTATATCCAAGCGTTCAGTATTTACAAAATATATTAATGCATATGAAAAAATCATGTTTCGTTCATTTCATTGCCGACAACGAACACAGATAAATATATTTAAATTCTTTATGGTGAAAATATGTTTCATTTATTGTATAATATCTCCTAAATCATACGATTCATGCTTTTCAATCATCATTGAATAAATGTATCTTTTCTACACAGTTATCAAGTATTACCATAATTTATGGCTCACGACTCTCTTGGTTGTTATTATATATCTATCTAAAAAAATCATATTAAAAGCTATTTTATGGGTCAAAAAAACCATCAAAATGTACAAATAATTTCCATAATGAACGAAAATCGCAAATGTTGCATTTATATCTAAAACAAACTACACAGAGAATTTGCATCGAATGCTCCATTCAAATAAAATTTACGAATTTTCTAAGAAAAAATTATACATATTCATGCACATGCAATATATTTATTCAAATAATACGAAATAGAATCAAAATTTTAATTATTCTGTTGTTTTGAAATACAATGACTTAGAATAACAACAATAAAAGTAAAAACATATAATTATGTTGGTCAATTAGATGTAACCCATAAATAATTATGAATGATTATAATATATTTTGTAAAGCAACAATATAAAAATCAAACAAATTTATATATTTAACACAGCTTGAGCGAAATGTATAGTTTTATATGAAATATAAAGCTATTGAAGAGTTTAAAGAAAATTTGGGCTTTATTTGTGTGCAATGTAAAGAAAATTAAGCATCAAATTTAATAGTGAGATTCGTATCTGGCATATTATCTTCATTATTATAAATGCGTTGATTATGCATGCATTCATTAGCACTTAGCTCTGCGTAGCAATATAAAAATGGATACAGAAGAAAGATAATATTTAAAACTGTCAAACCAATATAAAGGGAAAAGCGTACATGAAATTCTGTACAAAATCCAAAATTATATAATTTTTATTATAAATTATAATTATGATTAAAAAAGATCATAATAGTATTAAAATGATCTAAATTTGCATAAATGCATTATTGGAAGATTCCAAACATAATTTTATATTCTGTACGTTTAGTAAATTATATAAAGGTAGTCTGGTAATTACTATATTCTTTGATTCCATTGAAAATATATTTATATCCTTCAATTTGATGAACATTGAATATGGCGACTAAGTTAGATATATACAAAAAAATCAATCTCAGAAACACTAAAATACATAATCACAGTACTAAGTGGGGTTAAAATTCTAGGCAGCTGTAAAAAATTATCATATTTTATCGAAATATAGATTTAGCTAGCAAACATAAAATAATCTTTTGACTTTTTAGTTAAGACCGAGATGCAGATTATAAACAAAATTTCGCAGTATGATATGAAGATTGTCCTATATAACGGTTAAAATTTACATCCCGATACTAAATACGCGTGATAGAATTGATTTCGCATATAAAAAGCGCTAACTTAATTTTTATCAGCTTAAAAAATATAGAAACAATTTAAAATTGATCTTTATTCATCTAAATTAGCTCTTAAAATTGCTAAGCGTTCTATGAGACATAAATGTTATAGAAAATTATTTAAAACCTACAAACTTTTTAATTTTGTTTTACAGTCTACTTGCGTTTCAAAATACTTATACATTTTATTATATAACAAATAATAGGATTGTAAATTAAGTTATATTGCAATTTTGTATCATATATATTAAATAATTATTTATTAAAAATATCAATTAATGATTTATATGAAATAAAAACAAACAAAAATAAAACTGTGGTGGAATATCAAATATTATTCTTATGTATTTATAAGTTAGACACATAATTTTTTGTTTAAATGTATATCGAACAAAACAGAAAATACATTTTTGGCGTACTTAATACATTAATAAGAAGGTATTATATTTATTATCGTTTAGAAATATGGTAAAAAGTAATTATACAATTTTAAAACATGACATAATAATAAAATTTGTATCCAGGTTATAAATAAATCCAAAATATATGCTCCAATGATATGAAAAACTTATAAATATTGTATGGATCTTTTATTACAATAACATAAATATAATATATCTATAGGAAGTAAACAGTCCATGTATTTTTTTAAAAATAATAAATTTCATTTTTCGTAATCTTGGCTTTTTATTTTTATAGGTTTAATCTTAAAACAAAAATAATCAGTCTGTAAATATTTTATTTGTGTCGTATAAAAGAATTGTCCATTTCATTTATCGTTATTAAAGAAGTCACTTGATTC
This sequence comes from Rhyacophila brunnea, assembly GCF_057557595.1. Taxonomy (NCBI): domain Eukaryota; kingdom Metazoa; phylum Arthropoda; class Insecta; order Trichoptera; family Rhyacophilidae; genus Rhyacophila; species Rhyacophila brunnea. The sequence goes on along the minus strand of NW_028233362.1, from coordinate 1,536,491 downwards.
ATCTATACATCTATAAATTATATATAATGTTTGATGCTCCGATTCGTATGTGTATAAAAAGATTCTAATATTAATTATTGTTAACATCATGATTGATATTTGTTGCAAATACATTTAATCCTTTATATATATCTGTTATGGGAGACATTATCAAACTCTTGTCGCTATTTTGATTTATTAAGGTCTAGAGTGTGGTTGCTGTTTGTACACATTATTTGTTGCTAAAGAACTTAAATTGCGAGTCAGATGTGTACTCTAGCAATAAAAAAACTCTTAAATAATCGATGTATCTCTCTGTGTTTTACAAATAATGATGGGTGGTTGCCTTGATCGGCTCTACATACAATTTTTAGTATTTTAATATATACCAAATGCTATTTGTAAGATATATCTAAACAGAAAAATTACCATTTATAATTGTGTTGGGATTGTAGTTTTACAAATAAAAGAATTCCATTTACATTGTGCAATGTTTTGTTGCTTTCTCAGTTGCATTTTAATATCATAATTTCTCTAAATTCAATATTATAAAACAATTATTCCAGTCTAAAAGATTCATATTTACAAATAAAAGAATTATCTTTGAATGTGCAATTATTTGTTAATTTCACTGTTGAATTTAAAATGTTTAGTTTCTCTAGATTCATTTTTATAAAATAATTATTCTCATCTGAACGATTCATAGTGCAACTCTAATAAAATATTTTGTTTATTATAATTATATGCTCTATTCATCTTTCATAACGAGCTTTAAATATATAAAAAATTTTAAAACATCCTGCATTATTTATATAAATAAGTATTACAAAATTATCTTTTCTGGATATATTTATTTTTTATAATTCATAAATTACATTTTTTTATAGAGACTAAATAAAAATAAAACTGCAATTACACAATTGTATTTTTGTAAAACAAAATTTTTTAATCCATGGCATATAAAATAATTTGAAATCTTTTATGAAATAAGTACTGATATTTTGTAAGTAAAATAAACATATTTTAGAGTTGAAATGATGTTATTTTTTTATTGTTATTTAGATAAATAAAGATTTTTTTATAGAGACTAAATAAAAATAAAACTGCAATTACACAATTGTATTTTTGTAAAACAAAATTTTTTAATCCATGGCATATAAAATAATTTGAAATCTTTTATGAAATAAGTACTGATATTTTGTAAGTAAAATAAACATATTTTAGAGTTGAAATGATGTTATTTTTTTATTGTTATTTAGATAAATAAAGATTTTTTTATAGAGACTAAATAAAAATAAAACTGCAATTACACAATTGTATTTTTGTAAAACAAAATTTTTTAATCCATGGCATATAAAATAATTTGAAATCTTTTATGAAATAAGTACTGATATTTTGTAAGTAAAATAAACATATTTTAGAGTTGAAATGATGTTATTTTTTTATTGTTATTTAGATAAATAAAGTTTTGTCTATATAAATACTTCATTTTTTATATAATATTGGAATGTTCTGACAAGTTGTTTTACATTAAAAATATAAATATTCGATAATTTTTAAATATATAAATAATTAAAATTGGCTTCAAGTAAAAAAAAATACAAATTGGCTGACATTTACTTCTTTTGTTATGCTTAAAATTCAATTTACGTCATCACAAAGAATAAAATCAAGTCATGTATTTTTTTCGTTGAAAAACCGTGAAAATTTTGTGTTTTTGTTTAGAATTGCCATCCAATTTGCTAGCTTTGAAATGCTAACTCATAAAAGATAAGTATATAGAAGGTAAAATATTTTTTTCTTATCGGAATAAACAATGATATATCTGTATTTGAATACTTAAAATTTCAAACGCTAAGAAAAACCCTCTTTAATAAAGATATACTAGATTGTGTTTTTGACCATTATGGTATCGATATCTTTCTTGGTCGATTTAAGTAATTTAAATGTAAAAAAAAAATTTAAAACTACAATTTACAATTAAAATAATTGTAAGCAAAAAACGCAGTTATATAGTTTTTATATGCCTCAGATGGCATATAGAAGATCGTGAATTAACTAAAAAATAAATAATTTAACATAAATACTTTGATCTTATATCTTTTTATGCTGCGAATGTCCTCCCGAGTTATAAAATATTAAAATCCGTATTATATAACAAAAAGCCATTATTGTAAACATTAAATATAGATGTGTTAAAAGCATATATAAATTATACAAAGTAGAAATATATTAAGTTTACTTATTTTATCTCGTATTTTCGATGCCTCAATAAATAAATCTAAGTAAAAATTATATATTTATAACTTTGGCATAATATGACGTTAGAAAGCTTGATGCTATTTAGATATTCCGTGTATAATAAAACGGTAAGTATTCGGCAAAGAATGAAAAACTAGCTTGACTTACTATATTTCTATTGTGATCTAACACCTCCTTAGATCATGAAATACAAATGCAATCATGGAAAAAAATATCAAAAAAAACAAAATTTAGTTTCCAATAATTCTTTCTGTGGAAATTAAAATACAAAAGTTTGTTCTTTATGATCTACCAAAAAGTCAAGGGTAGTAAGACATTGTATATAGTATATACTTATTTAAATTTGAAGATTCTAATTATAATCTTGTTAAAATCCCAGTATATATTTTTATATAAAGAAGCGTATATAATACAGTAATAAATTACTTTGCATAAGATTTATATGTAATTTCGTTCTATTAAAACATGAAATTACATCATCAGAATCAGACATTCAAGGATATTTAAAAACAGAGAATTAAATCTTTTTCGAATATCATTATTGCACATATATCTGGTTAAATCGTCAAAAGACAACCTTTTCGCAATCTTAATAGTGGTCATTTAGTATTTTTTAGTATCTTATATTTTTTATGATTTTAATAGACACACAGATAGATTTATTGTTCCTTGATTTTCCAGAAAGGCATAAATAAACCACGAAAACACTCTAAAAATTTGATAAAATTCTTTTATGATCTACATATATAATACAAATTTATACGATTGTTTTAACAGTTTTCATAACTTCTATTATAACACCATATATCTAAATATAGTTTCCTTTTAACCTTTCTTAACTAAAATATACTCGAATGATATTTACTTGCTCTTTAAATGTATCCGAAAATTTCAAACATTCTTATTAACTTATGTGGTAAGATTATTAGATAATTGAACATTTGGCAGCTTTCTATAGATTAATACACTAAATTCAATCTAATAATTTCGTTCTTTATTAAAATGCGAATAATATATAAAAAAACATGAAATATGTTATAAAAGTAAGGTGAATTTTTATTTTCTATTACAAATCGCTATAGGAAATATATCGCAGTAATCTAGAATGAAAAATTATAATTGTTTATGCAAAAATTCTATTGATGTAAAAAAATGTTTCTTCGGGTAAAAACCACCCTTTATAGGAATCAACTCTTAAAATATATATTTAGTTCCTGATCATAAAAGTATGAGCTGTTTTGAATCAAACAGTGATTATTAGCTCATTTTTAGTTTTTTTTATATTTTTTTAAAGTTATTTTACAGATGATTTAAATATTAAAAAAAATATTTTTCAATAAAATTTTACTATTTTTAACGTTATTTCAACTTTTTAAAGTTACAAAATAAGGTTTTTTTGTAATAGACACAAATAGATATACCAACAAATTAAAAAGTGATTTTTATTTTTTAAATTTGTTCAAACCTTTTTTAGAATTATATGCAACTTTAAACTTTATCACTAAAATTTTGTGCTGTTTTGATTTAGCAAGCTTAATAGATATGTAAATTGTAGACGACTATATTATAAAATATCATCATAATTATTTATAGCATGCAGATGTATTTAGAACATAGATTTTCTATATACGTTTATCTTATTGTTTTATTTTTATCCTTTTTGATGAATTCCTTTTTGATGAATATATTTTAATAAAAGACTACCAAATAATACTAAATTTCTATTTATTATTTCTTATACATTTCCAATATTTGAATGGTTATTTTCTTTAACTTTAAACAGATTTTTTTTAATTATAAATTTTTTGGCCGGAATTATTGTACTATAGTATGCAATTTTTATTGCATTTGATATTTGAAAAACGAAGATTAGCGAATCTTTTCAAAGAGTGCGCATACTCATCAGAATTAGATCTTCAGTCTATACATTGTTACGAGAGACAATCAAATCCATACACTACAGTTCAGATTCTAATATGTAAATTAAAACATTTATTTTAATGCTGTTTCTTATGTTTATGGTTTTGGAAGCTGTGATATATCGCTAGCATTGTCTTGCAAAAACACAAATTATAAGTAGTATACAAGATAAGCGATGGCTTTAGCTTAATAGATTCTATATATAAAAGTTGGATTTTTTTGGCGAATTGAAAATTTTATATATCTAAAAATATATTTTATGGGTGTTGGTAACAAAAAAACTGCACTAAATATATAATACAGAAATTCGGATATGGTTTTTTTTTGCATTATTTTTTTTAAAGGAATAATAATGAATTCTAAATTTATTTGACTCTGCTCAAAATATATTAAAAAACTTGCGTCCAGCCATATGAAACTTATTAATTATATTATGATTTATATTGCTATATTATCGGGCTAAGCAACAAATTACAAATTAAAGCTATTCATGTAAAGCCATTGTTTGAGGACTTATTTTCATAGACTTTTCGTAGTGCTATGTCGTATAAATGAATAAAAATTAAAAATATAATTGTATGGATGAGTATTTTTTGAGTTTATAAATCATCATGTGGAGCAACATCAGCCTATCCTATGGCAATATGATCGGTCAAAACGGCACATTTATTGTAAAACTTTGCAAAGAACAAATCAATATCTGAATATATCTATATTAGAACTTCTTTTCGAATATTAGCACAAACAAATATCCACTAGCTACTTCTTCATGGCCAGAATTTGCATAAAAAAGCCCACGAAAACTATATGATTTCTATTGTCAGGTGTTGAATGATAAATATACATATGAGGTACACATAAAAACAATAATGTTAAAAGAAATAAAACTCTAATAAGAGCACTTATAAATTGCCATCACACAAATCCAGTTATAAAAAAGCATAGTAATCACGTTAATGAGATAAACTAGATAATAAAAGACTCAGCTTTATACGCTGTGCAATATAGAGCATTCGATAAAAAACTTCCTCTTGATCCTGTCAAAAAATAAACATAAAGCATAAGCCTATAGTCTTCAAGCATCATAAATTTAATGTAAAAAACAGAACTGCATATTCCAGCTTGAGCAAAGACTGACACATTGCAAGTTAAGAGAAAAATGAATCCAAACAGGCACAAAAAAACAGAAAAAATATACCAAGGATTTCAAATATATTGAAAGATAAACATTAGATACATAGCAATAAGCACAGTATAAATTCTCGAGATACAATATCAAAAAAAAAATATAATAAACACTTCTAAAATTTGTAAAATCAATAAATAACGAACTTTTTACAACCAACTCATATCTAAAAAATTAAATATAAAACAATCAAAATAACTGGCAAAACATATTTCTGCAATACGATTGTTAGCACGCAATTCATAACATTGTAAATAATTATTTATACCAACAGGAAGCATCAGCAGAAACAATACAACTTTCAAAATGATGCATATGCATCTCAAGATCACTAGATTTTTGATTACAAAGCAAAAAGTAGAACTGCGCACTGCAAAAAAGAACACCTTCAAAAAAACTTTACATCTATTCAAAAAATACAAGACAGCAATGTTATATAAAAAGGTTTTGCGTGGAGGTATTTACAACATGATCGCATTAATAGATTTGTTTCAAAACATAAAGTGCTTAAATACTAAGCAACATAAAACGAATGCAAAAAAATGAGTCTTTAGAAAAACAGCATTTTTAAAACCCAGAAACACATTAAAAAATATCGAATAAGAATAATAAAAGCGCATCTGTTTCAAAATGTAAATTTTGCTGTAAAAATATAGGTTGGGAAATAATAATAACATATCATGTGATGCTAATATTTTCATGCCACATAAACCAATATTCAATATAGCACTGAAATTTGAAACAAACTACAAAGTTATGCTCTAGCCTTCATATACCACGACAACATTATAACACTTATAAAAATATGCAGCTGAAATATTAGGAACGAACAAAAAACACCACAAAGTTCTTCAGAGAACTTAGATAGCAAATTAACCTCTAAAATATTCTCTTACATCATTTAACACCAACCTACACTATATGTAATAAAAAGAGGTTCCATGCAATAATATCAGACGCAATACATAAATCCAGATGTAACACTCTCACATATCTTTATGTAAAAAACACAACTATAAACGCAACTTCACATTATATTGCTAAAAAAAATCTACTTATACGTCAGACTACACTAACAAAAAAATTTAACCAAAACACACGCAAAAATAAGAAATTTATTTACACTATTAAACTACAATAAAAATCAAAACATAATTTTATAGTTTTTTGCAAATAGTTCATGTTAGTTTGGCAGTTATATTGCAACAAAAAACGGGCGGCAGCACTTCGACCACAGGATGGATAATCAAGAACATTCATGTTTTTCAAAGCATCATATATATTTATTTTCTAGTTCCATATCTTTACAATATTTTTTATCTTTGTTGTTTTATAATACATGACGAGCAGTTTTTGTACATATCTCGATATAAAAACGCGTGACACCCACTTCACTCACAAAATAACGAAAAACTTATGATATTAATTTTCCTTCTCATTTCATACAATTCTCATACTAGTGATGCAATATGATAGAGGATTTGTTGTTTCTAGATTCACATCTCGCAACCATTTAGTTGTATCAATCTTTTTCTGCATTTTTCTATTTAGAAAGTTAATTATTTGAAGGGATTGAAAAATACTTGTAAAAGGAAACAGAAAATTATTTCTAAGGAACAGCAAAATCAATCATAATTATATTAGAAAAGAAAAATTTGTAAAAAATACTAAAATTTAAAGCTTAATATCATATTCAAACTCTTTTATAGAAACTCTTATTTATATACTTTACATCGGACTATGTTCATATATATAAAAAAGTTCATAAAATCGTACTGTGACAATAAAAACATATAATAAAGGTTAGATTGTCCCTTAAATCTCATGCGATGGAATTTTTAAATTACTCTTTGGATTTTGCACTTATAATTTATATTTCGTCGAAAATTTGGATTTTAATCATTTACAATAATAAAGGAACTTTTTATTTCGCATGATAAAATTGTTTAGAAACACAAAATTCCATATAGTTTTTCTGTTTTATAAACATGAAATAATGAAATTAAATACATTTAATATAATAAACTATGAAACAACAGAACTGTCAAAACATATTTTTTCTACAATAAAACATTTAGGCTGCCATTATAAAACCGCGAGTGGCTTTTTTTAGGATATAAATATATATTAAGTTTCAAAAAAGAATCACAGACATAGAAATGTTTGTTTGCAACAAATAAAATGCTTTTGCAATTTGACTAGTAAAAATTCTTATAATGCAAGCAAATAATTCAAGCTTGAAACTCTGCAAATTTGAATGACTTATACTGCTGATATGTTATGGAAAAATTTGTCAATAATATGATATTTTGCGATAGGTGTTTTCTAGAATAATATGTGCTATCAAAAGCATAATTTATCGAAAAAAATGGCAAATATTGTTATTTCTTAGTTTATGTTTTTCAAAGATATTTATATCTCGTTATATTTTAATGACACACCATAAAAATATAGAATCCACTTAATTTGTAAAACATTATATAAATAAATGCGATATAATGGGTTATAGAGTTTAAATGGTGTATCATAGTTAATTACATGCACATGTAAATTTCAATGTTAGAAATATTAAATAAATATGCTGCGTCAAATTAACATGATATCGTTGTTTTTATTTGGTAAACAGAATATAAAAGTTTATTTATCTTACACCTATTACCTATTTTGTACTTTTAAGACAAAAAAAAGGAATTTATAATTAAAGAATACTTAATTATAAAAGCACGATTTGTACGTAAAATTTTGATAATCTGTAGATTTATTCTTATAAAAGTTATTCAAGATAAAAATAACATTTTCTATCTAATATTTATCTCGTTCAATATTAAATAGCTGTAATAATTTTTTGTAGAATATATTTTAAGTCGGTTTAATGTATCAGCAATCTCGATGTAACGACAAATAATTAATAATTGATCAAATATATCAAATATTGGTGTTTTCGCGCTATTTCTTTGAATTCATATATACATTTATAAGTAAAATAAATCAACTTCTAAATTATTGGAACTAGAAATCGATTATTGAGTGACAGAATAGAATGTAGAACCATTTAATCTGTCAAAGTAAAGCATACAATTGCTCATTTTTAATTTTTGTAATTGAATCTAAACATACAAATATTTGATTGAAATCTGCTCTTTGTATAAAAAACAGCATAAGAAAACCTATTAATATCTGGCACTGCTCTCTACATCCTATATAGTTTTTTTAGGATCACTGCATAAGATATGTTGTCCAAGAAATATTTATATGGATTTTTGTATTATAATTGATATATTAAATAATAATTCAATTGCGTAAATCTTTATGCTTTAGGCAAAATTATGGATTAATATCAAATTAAAAACTATTACAAGATATTTATGAGCATTTTATAATGACCGAAAATTATAGAATACCTTTTTTATGATCCTTATTTAACTAATAAAAATCCTAAATCCCTCAAGTATTTGCCAGAATAAAAATTTACATTATATATAAATATACGAGTAAAAATGCATGTTCCTATTAATCCTGTATATTTTAATATATTTAAGCAAAAACGAAGTTATCTCAGCAATTATAAAATAATAGTAAGAATTTATGATGTTTTATCCATAGATTAAAGAATTTAATATATCACAGTGCATTATTTTATCTGAAATATCCAGATAGGAATATATTTGGGCCACATCACAATATAAAAAATGTAAATGAAAGAACTAGTAATCAAAACTATATTAGATAATTTGCAAAAAAAAGGAACAAAATAAACAGAAAAAATGAGTTATGAAGGTATAAATCTACTAGATAATCTAAATAAACAGCAAATATTTTAGAAACAAAATCTCACTGTAATTCAAATTTTGGCTGAATATAAAATAGATAATCGATAATTGTGTGGGTAATAAAGATGTGCCACGCGAATAAAGCATTTTTTGGATGTTAATATAATAGAAAAGACTTTTTTTTGCAATACAATACATAAGATCATGTATTTTGAAGAATATCGTTTGAAGTTTAATGTATCTTGAAGGAAAATGAATCTTTCAGAGTTCAAAGATATATTTTTACATTATTTGTGAAGATGCTTTCTAAGATCAATATTAGTATCGGTGATATAAACATTATGGATGGTTTTAAAAGATATAATTTTAACATCTTTTTGAATTGTTGCAAAAAGTATATAGCTTAAATAGGCCGGAGACATTTTATAGTTTGATTACACTCTATAATTACCTCAAATTACTTTTTTAGTTGTGAATATTGCTCTCACATTGGATTTGAAAAGATTTTTACTACTAAGTAAGTTTTCAATATAAATCAGAAGATTCTGGTCGAAATGTCATTTTAGAACATATATAAATGCCTTTGAATGGCCGCATACACATATTTTTTTGATTTATTATATTGAGAAGGCGACAAGATCTTGATTTTATATAATCCGATAAAAATGTTGCTCAAGATTGGAATTCTCTTGTAAAATAAAATATAAGATATATATAATTATATATACTTGAGAATAAAATCTCAAACAAAAATACTGACATGGTTGTAGATAAATATGCTATGCCAAAATATCTTATAAAAGTCTAATGTAGGAATTCAGCTACTATATTTCTTAAATATTTCTACCGCGTAAATATAATGAACATTTTTTGATTTATGGTAGCCATATATCTTGATTAGTTTCTATAAATTTTTTTTTTATAATTTATTGCACAGTAACATATGCTTTTATCGTCTATTGCGTAGTGCATCTTGAAATAGACAGTTGCTTCTAATATTTTTTTACTAATTATAAATTTTTTTTTAATCCTTCACGACATTAGTGGTTTAATCTATAATCTTTTTCATATATTAAAAATAACAGTGGATCTTCATAAATAATATTAAAATCTCTTGAAATATTAAACATGTAAAGAAGCTATAAAAATAACCATTCATACTAAATATCTTTATTATAAATTTAAATTTATTTTTTGCTTATTTATGGAATGAATGTATTTTACCTAGTTTATTAGTTGAATCTTATATTATAAAATTACTTGATTTAATCTTCATAAAAATTGTGAATAGATATAAAAGTTAAAAAATTGAATTTTTCAGTAAAAAAAAATATTAAAAAACACAGCCAAAGCATTTTTTTTTCTATTTACAAAAACAATTAATTTTTTCATCCACTATAACCCAATATCAAAAACATATTTGTATAAAATTAAAAACTATAAGATTTAATCCAGATAGCATTTTTTTTGAATTACAAAATACGAATAGACTCGTTTTTATAGAAGCCAAAAATATTTAAATAAAACTTATTCAAGTATTGTATAAATTCATTATCATCCATAAAAATACATTTAATTTGTTCATAAAAATATTCTATTATTTTTTGTAATAAGGTAGCCATTTCAATATAAATATAGCTATTATGTTGATAGGAATTTATAACAACACCTATAATGATTTAGAATACAAAATTTAAGAACCATATATATTCAAGAATTGAATAAGAATGCAGATTTCAAAGTTAAACGAGGAAATTAAATCTCAAATCATAACGTGATAATGCATCTGGCAGATAATGTCATAACGAATTATTCCAATCCTTCTTGTTTATGGTGAATTTGAAAACAAGAGCATATTTCTATGGTAAATGGAAGGCAATATGTAGAAGAACCAAAGTATTGAGTCTACGAATTTATACTCATGGACATACAACAAATGCTATAATGCAACTTAAACGATATATGATTTTTTAGTCTTATCTTTTTTTCTAAATAAATATTTCTAATGCTCTTTTTTTAATCTTTTTATTCTTAAAAAACTATAATAACAAAATTTAGATAATTTAAAAATATTTTATACCATTTTAGCTTTAATTTTATGTTGTATGTGAATTTTATTATGTCTTTACCTGATCCAAAAATTCCTTTGATTCTTAACTTAAGGATGAAAAACAAAGTCATTTTATCTCATTAAAAATATACAGTTGACATATAAACAAAAATAAATATTTTTTTAATTGTATAAATCTGGATTTAAAAAAGATTTATCATACTTTGTAAAGTTCATGATCATGAAAATTATACTGGTAAATGATATAATTGATTACATATTTACAATATGCAAAAGAATCTATAATTTTGGAACATTATTGTCATTAACTATGTCATGAAACTTATATTTCAAAGCGCAGATTTTGAATAAAGAAGTAATAATGTGAAATAAGAATTAAATTTTATATTTACTTGGTATAATATAAAATAATTTTTATATATGAATCCTTAAACTTTATAACATCTATATATATTCATATAAATGCAAACAGCATCTAAAAAATCTCTTTTTACATGAAATTTTTCATTACACTACATTTCTAAAGTAGGCTCCTATATAATAATATAACAAAAAAATAAGCTGAAATAATCGATCTTGGTTTTAGCGACAATATTTTAGATTTAGTATATTATGATTAACTCATTTATAAATGATATTATAAATTTCATATATGAATATTCACCTTAAAAGACATATTTCCCAGTAAAATAGCCATTTATGTTGTATTGCACTTCTTATAATGAAAATAGGTTTACATTTCAATGTGTTAAGTTCTGGAATTTTATATTTTTTTGAAAATTAATGTGTAACTTTGTAATCAAGAATAACACTTAGAGTTATTTCTGAGCTGCCATTTTTTGGTGATTAACGCCGTAAAAACTTATAGGAATTTTTATAGTTATTTTCGTGCTACATAGTGTTTATATATTCTAAAATAGTGTAGAGACCCATTAAAAATATGTTAATTTCATAAAAAAATGTTTATTACATTATAAAGTGTTAATTATTTTAAATAGCATTTGCGAAAAAATTATATTTTTATAATAAAACAAACTTAGGGATTTAAAAGTGGTTTTTCATTACATAGCTCACTGTAATATTTTAAAATAGAGGAAAAGCATCATTAACTAAAAATAGATATTTTTAATAAGACTAGCAAATATTACTGGAATAATAGAGTATTATAGTAATCAATTAGTTTCATTAATTTTATTTTGAGGTTATTTAAAACGCATATACACTTATAATGAAACAAAGTCATCATAAGGATTCAGCGAAAAGGGAAATTATTTTTGAATTTTATAAAAAGTTGGCACATTTAATTCTAGCAATAGAATCGTAAACAGCAAAATAAAATTCTAAAAGAGCTAGTATATATAAAATCCAGTGAAATCCTTTCCAAGAAAATATTATCCAATAGAAGCTATATTTTAAGGTTTTTAAAGCGATAGTTCATATGATACTAAAACAAACACTAAAAAAAACCAATTACATCGACTGTATTTAGACTGTTAGAAGCGAGCTAATGCGTCAAAAACTAGGATACAAGATATTTTAAATATATGTGTGTATAAATAACTTATTTAATAGTTTGTTAACAGCAAATACATTTATCTGTCAGAAAAAGTTGTTTGCGGTGATTAAGAGTCATTCGACGAATTTTAAAGTTTTAGAAAACGACATTCTAAAAAGTCAGCTAAAAGATCACTATAGCAGATATATGGTAACAATAGCGATATTTTTGTTTGAAATACCACTGAAACATATAAAAAACCAATCAACAAAATAAAAAGCCAAAATCTTGCATTCGAATTTCAGACGGTTCCTATCATTCTATACATAAAAAAATATCGCAATAAAACAAAAATTCGTATTGAAAACGAATATACAGTATTTGAAGGTTAAAAAGATTTAGCACAATCACCTTTGAAGAAAAATCATAAAATTCGATAGTAAAGTATAATTTACTATATTTTTAGGATTTATAAATCGGTGCACAACAAAAAGACAACATAATAAGTTATATTCAACAAAATTAAAAAGACAGAAAAGAAAAGAAAGAAGAAATTATAATCCTTTATCTACAACACCGCACACTTCTTCAAAACCTAGCACATACAAACATAACATTGTGAAATAGTCCAGAATCTTGGAATATATCTAGAGAATCTATACTTATAAGTTTTTATACTAGATCGGCAACAAATATGCTTTCATAAGTGGATAATGGATGTTCTTAATCTTCTCTGCACTTCTTAACAATCAAAGGCTTGGTATGAATTTAACCATAGTTGAATATTCTTTCTATTTCTCATTATTATTTACAGACAATGCCAATCTTCGGATTGCTACAATTCTTCTTCCCAGCTAAGCTTACAAATAAAACTAAGCGACTGACGCCGCAAATGCAGATGAATCGATATATATAAAAAATTTCACTTTCACGCAAAAATGATAGCAGACAACTCGTATTCAAAAATCGACAAATCAAAAGAGTAATGTCTAGACGCACAACAGAAAATCGCCATATTAAACCACACAAATTTATCAATATAAAAACTCATTATTCACCTATGTACATGTACAGTTCATAATTTTGCAGGCAATTTATTTTTAACAAAAAGCATACATCGAAAAAAAGACAAATTTCGACAATAAATAATTAAGTCTACCAAACAATCAAACCGCGCTCACATCTTATGCACCACAACATATCCTGAAACGCGAATATTTAATTAATCACACGAATTAGTATGAGAAAACAAAATTTTGACAATCTTTGCCAAAAATAAACAACTAACTCCGAGCTAAACATAATATCATAACAAAATCAGACTTGAAAACTCAGAACAATATATGTAACAATTTACCACAGGAAATACAGCATAAAATTCCTAAAAAGCCGGAAAGAAACATCAGAACAGACAAAGATATAACACAACACAAGTATACATCATATAAAACGCCGTATAAGATACATCTGCACAACACACAAGACTTTATCATACAACGCACGGTACAGAAGAAGAAACTTAAAACACACAAATAAAAAATGAATCCACATACAGAAACAAAATATTAAAATATTTTAGATGATATTAAACACACCACATATATCATTAATCAGAAAGCCTTGACATCGCATTACATATAAGGTTTATACACAGAAAAAATTTGTACCGAATTATCATAAATCTTTAGCGTAACATCCTTCGGCGATAAACATCTCATACTCCACGCCACTCTGCCATCCCGTTATGAGCTAATGCAAACACATACATAGAATAACAATACTTCATAATATCAGAATATAATCAATATTCACATAAAAACATTATAAATCAAAACAGAACAATAAGAAGCTTCCTAACGGACAAGATGTTCGTAAACTCGAAATTTACACCACGGCCATACTTCTAAAGCAAAACTTATATAAGCCGACGATCATAGCAACAAAACTCAAAACAACTCTAGACAACACAAAACTATAGTTTCAACACAAATCGATTACACCACATCAAACCACAGCTTCAGAAAAGTTAATTAAAATGCACAAAAAAAAACTCAAGTCAAACAAATCCAACCACAACAAACAGAGTATGTGCACCCAGATGTCAAGTAGACAATCAACTTTTATACACATAATTTTCCAACACATAACTTCACCTCATAATATCATAACAAAAGACAACATCTACTTATCAATAAGTTTAGCAGATCTAAAAATGCATCACCTCAACAAAATTCTACCACCTCAAAATTTATTAGCGCAACAATGATTGTTTCTTGCGATACAGATCCAACTCTACTCCATATTCATTATTTACAACCAAATAATCAAAACAGCTCTGTTAGCTCCTGCATGATTCTCATTTTCCAATTAAATGATTTTTTGTAGTTCTTTTTGGTAGAATACTGTATCATAATCTGGCATATATCATATAAGAATCTAGTAAGTATTCTTTGACTATGAATATACGACTACTTTCACCTGAACTCACATTTTAAGTATCTTTTCAATAGTTGAAGTCATTCTCTTCATGTTATTATGATTCATCGAGAAGAAATCCATCTTTTATTCTACTAAAACTAAGGGCCGTCATTCTGTGTCTTTTCTTGTTTTTTTCTGTATCATCTTTCTGAAGATTTATTTTTTTACGAGGGATTTAAAAATTGGTAAAAAAGGAATTTCAAATAATTTCTATGCAACGCAAAATCTATAAATTGGCAAATAAATATTGATGGGTTAATTTTATTTTGATTTTCATTTTTGCACGCGCAAAACTTAAGATTGCTTAGAAGTAGATAAAGTACAAATACTTCTTTCAATTTCACCATCTTTACAACATTCTCAAACGAAACTTCTACAGTCAAGACTTATAAGTTCAAGCGTCATTTAGATTTGACAGTAGACTACAGCGTATTTTTTTTATGCTAGAAACTTATATGATACAGATTATAAAGTAATCAATTTTACTATGATTACGTTAAATACTGGATTTTGATCATGGCGTAGTGTTGATTTTAAACCAATGTTTGATAAATTATATAAATTTACTATTAAACAAAGACATAAACGAAATTCAATCCGAACTATTGTTAGTCCGTGAATTATGTGCTAATAAAGCCAGGAAATTCTCAAAAATATTTAAACCCAATATCTAAATACTTAAAGGTTTTTTAATGGTGATACTAATATATTTATAATAGAAAGAATCACGGGAAGTTTGTAGCAGAAAAATTCGCATATTATATACACTCAAACATTCAAAGCATATTTTTAATGAGATTTTGTGTAGTATAGGAACTTTATATTATTGTTTAATATAGAAAAAATTATACATATAAATGTAGGGCATAATTAGCTTGAATACATTCAAATTAATTTAGCTCTTTATAATATAATAAATTTTCATCCTAAGAGAAAATTTTAACCTTTTATATAGTGATCAGATTATTGCGAAGAGTTTGGTAGCACTTTATCTTTTAAAAAATAAAGATGATTTATTTTCTTATTCCCGAATCTATTATTTGTAAATGCAATATAATAATTACCATTTATATTATATAAAGGATACATCAAATTGCAAAGAAGTGAAAGATGGACTTTTCCATATAAATATCGGATGAATTGAATTAAGAGATATTTTGTGTAATTTGGTTAGAATATAAAAAATTCGATACATAATATCAATAGTTGGCATAAACATATTTTATATAATATTTATTGAAACATAAACATTAATGTATTTTAAGAATCCTTGCACATAATTTAAAACCTAGATATGAAATATTTTGAGCAAGATATGGGGATTTTGAAAAAGATAAAAGCAAAAAATTTAAGATCTTAGAAAATTTTTAAATGTTAAGTAAGAATTATGGAAAAGGTTTATTTTCTTCCAAAATATATTGATGGCTGTAAAGATATATTACTACATTTACATAAAAGGCCTCGGAAATATAAAAGATAATTTGATTCTTATATTCAAAATGTTCTAACGAAAAATATATCGAGAAAAGAACAATATGAAACAATTATTATAATTTAAAGATGTGAAGAATCGTTTATTTTTGGTTCCTCATAATAAAATTTTATCACTATTCATAGGTGTTAATATAACTAAAATATAAAAGGTATATACATCGAAAAAACCTTGAATATCTAGCGATGAATATAGAAATACATCTTATCCATAATGAAATTCTGGGTTGATTTTGGAGATAAATTTATGTAAATGTATGCTCATTGATACTTCATAACTACGAAAACTAGCCGTGACAAGATTTATGTCAAAACCAAATTATAAAAATTTTCTGTCAAGTTTAATTTTAAATAGATGCCATCATCATGCTTAAAGAATATTTTTTTAGAAAACTCACTTTAATATATACTATAATAAAATAAATGATTCATATATTATATGATTGATATAATACATTTATTTTAAGATTTTCACTTGGCTCTACAATCTAAACTAAACGCAACTTAAGGCATTAGTAAATTTTTAATCTTTTAATTGAACCGTAAAGGTAATTTTATTTTTTGAATAAATTACAAGTTTACAAATTTAATATTTAAAAGATAGCGCAATCATGTATTTTAATTATATTTACCCAAAGAGATTAGATTTTTATTCGCTTAATTATATGTTTAGTTGATATTCATAAATGAATATAGATTAAATTTTTTTAAGGCATTTAATGATCGTATTTTAATTTAAACTGCATCATGAACTCTCCTTCAAATTTGAAGATTTCAGCATATTTTTTACGAAGTATCGTTCCATAAAATTCGATAAAAAAATTAACTGATGGTTTAGATTCTGGCATATTTTGACTTATTCCACGTTTAAAATACTGACCTCTCGTTGTATATGGGTTAAAAGGCTTACCTTTATTTTTATTGAGCAGAATCAGATATATATATTTCTGCCTATTTGATAAACCTTTTAGCTTTTCAGCCACTATAATATATTTTTTTCTCTTTATAATGAGGTTTTTGCAATTTTTTTCCAGTACTTCATATTCGTGAACTTCTTGTGAATTTTTTATGTCACTCCTTGAATCTGTCAATTTTTCAAAAGCGTGTTTGCTTTTTTCTAAAGTTTCAGAATATGATATCAAAAATTCATTTATCATTGATTCAAGATCGTCCTCAATAGGATTTTCTTTTTCACAAGGCAGGTCAGTTTTAATAGGCATTGCATCAGTCGGTGATTCTGCAATAAGTATGTTTTCGGCCTTATCAATTATTTTTTCTTCGAATTCCGGTTCAATGTTAAAACTGTACTTTAACCATATTTTTTTGGGCAATCCTTTATATTTTTTCGTGGTTTTGTCCAAAAAATACATTAAACCAGTTTTTTGGGATGTAATGGTCTCAGTCTCAGTAGCTGAATCCGAATCTTTGGTTTTAAACCTAGACCCATCTACTCCAGAATCATCACTTATAAAAGAGTCGTCTGTTTTTGGACTTTCGGTAACAGTTGTGGGTTTATCATTATCAGATTTTTTATGTTTTTTCGATTTAACTGATTCTGAAGATTCATTCTTTTCTCCTTGCATGTTTTCTGCAACATTTTTTTGTCTTTTATAGACATCAATTTCATTTCAACTTTTATTCGCTCTCATATTCACCAATTATGTATGTTCTTAAAAGTGTATAATCAATCATAATTCCGAATTCATAAAATTAAATAGAGCTAAGACATTCTAAGATTCAAATAAAATTTTTTAAAGAAAATTAAAAATTAAGAGTCTGTTCACAGTTGATTCACATATATGTTTCCCGCTTAATTGCATATAATAAGACGGGAACTGGCACAAAAGAAACCCATTATAGTTTTTATTTGAATTTAAACAGAAAGGAAAGTATTTTTTAAAGTAAAAATGTATTTACAGGAAGAGAAAAAAATCATAAATGTAGTCCAGTAATTATGTAAACGAAATTCTAAATGATATAAAGGCAAGGATAGAATTTACAGATGTGGAAAACTCTGATATATTTGGAATCAATGAAAAATTAAATGATGTATAAATACGTAAAATATATTGATCAAAAATATACTACAGATAATTGGTTTCTAAATTGTGATGAAAAATAAAAAAAAAACGACATAATTTTAAAACATCATTAGAAGATAAGATTGAGATATCGGAAGAAAAATATAAATGGTATGCAATTATCATATGAAAATTCATAAAATCTTATTAAACATCATTTTAGAGAGCAGCAACTGTATTCATAAAAAGTCATTTCTGGGTAATATATAATCGGTGTTGTAATTTTTTAAAAAATTATGTTTTGTGGATATAAAAATTCAAAGAAAATATAGTATGCTTCACAAAAAAATGTGCCTATAGTAGAGGTAATATAATGATGATATAAATTTCAGCAGAAAACACATAATAATAACCATCAAAATAAATAAAGATAGAGATTTTACAAGCAATAAAACATGCAAATAGTTATATGATAGATATTTTGAGCGAAACAAAAAAGCAGAATTAATTTTATTATTTTTTATATTATAATAAGCTTGTGATATAAATCCCAATAATGTAATTGAATTGCTATAAGTAAAAGGCAATGAGCATATTTAATTGCCAAAATAAAATCGAACTAATGAAAAACAATATTTAATTTTTAAAATGATATATAAATTTTCATAACAAATATATTAGGTTCTATAAATAAAATTTAAATATAACAAATGCTAAAATCTTATTTATGATCTAGAAAACCCGAATCTCATTGCAAATAGCTAATAAAGTCATAAAATTTTTTTTTATAGTGATTATGTTCTGAAAAAAAATTAAAGATGTCGCCGTATACTGATAAGTAGTATTGTATGTTATTTTTCTTATAATATCGAGGACAAACAAACTAGAAGAATGTGAATTTTATATATATACAAATACAGATTTGATTTTACGTATAAGAATAATTATCGGCTCAAAAAAAATTTTACTATTAAAGATTTGATTTTAAAATTAAAAAAAAGTCGATTGAATCGTATAATCGTTTTCTGCAATTTAAAAAAATTAAATGTGATTTTTTGGAAAACTTGCATTTAAATTGTCACGCAATTTCGTGTTTAATATGTTTTTATAATTTTTCGCAGTGATAAATAAATAATAAATAATATATGCAAATATATTACTGAAAACCTCTAATAATGAGCAGTTAAAAGATTTGAATTTAGATTTTTTTCACACTTATCGATTGAATAAATTTTTTCCGTGATTTTATTTTAACAGATTTTTTATTTTTTTATTTATCTTCGGATATTCTGAGAGTTCTTTATATTTACGCCTACATATAAGATAATTACGAGGAAAATAATTCTTTTTGTTATTTTTTTCAACGTAAAAAATAGCAAATTTTTATAATATAATAAAATAAAAACAAATATTAAAAAAAAAATATTATAGTTTTATAAAGCGCATTATTTTTTTAGATAACTCTTATTATCTATCTTTTACATTTAATATTGATTCACTCATCATAGTTTTCTTTGTAATGTAATAAGAATCGATATTAAAAATATTTTAAATTTATAAAAAAAAGTTTATAAATTTCCTGTCTTACACCTTAAGTCAGAAGTATAAAATAAGATATCAGGAAATTGATCACTACTATATTTCTACATAACTCATATATAAAATTGATCTGGATTGTATGATAGAAGTGTTTTATATTTCATCCAGTAATTTTTATCTATACAAGATAAAATTTGATAAAACTTTAAAGATAAGAAACAGCAATCTCTGATCAGGAACTTTTTAACAAGTGTCTTTTCTGTTTTAAATTTTTTAAAGAATTTCATACAGCTGTTAAAAAATTAAATTACATCAAATTCACCATTTCCAATATTACGAAATCTATGGCTTTTGATTTAATTTTTAATATAAAAAATAATAATAAAATGAATTTCGTTTAATATATCGTATCAAAAAATTGTAAACGCTGTATATACATAAAATCATCTGAGATTTAATAAGCTGCAATGAATTAGTTATGAAATTTTTGAAAAAAGAAGTGCGAATTTTTTTAATTTTATTGTGTTAGAATACCTATAAGATATTCTATGATTCCATATAGTCTGTTCATTATAATGCAGCGAGAAAGCCAAATCGTCCTAGATTTCTTTCTTTTTATTATACACTTTTCGCAAAGATAACTTTAAAGTATAAATCCTATGTAGAGAGATATTTACAATTTATTTTCTATATATTATAAAAATTCGTGCACGTTTATTTCCTTAACGTATTAGTAGATCTATGTCAGAGTTTTTATAACCCAGTATTATAATAGATGTCAACATTGATATGTAGCCCATGCACAATAAAATATTTAAAGCCTTTCTTTTAGATTTCATTTATTTATTATGATGCTTATAGTGACAAAAATTTGGAATTTATACTGAGTTAATTTTCTTTAAATATAAAAATACATCATCCGTGTTCATACAAATGTTTTTCAATAGTCTTCAAATAAATGATTCGTAAAATTTTCCATGTTTTCTGAAATATTCAATCCCGGGGTTCTAAATATTTATTATAATTAAATGACGCTTTAAATCTATAATAAACACTAAGATAGAGTGCTTTGGCATAAAAAAAATTTGTCCAACCAAACCAAACAAAAAGTATGTTCTATAGTGCTCACGAAATATACCGATATAGAAGGAACGTTAGGTTTAATACATATGGCCATAAATCGGATATATAACAGATTGGGTTAAGACTGAATATACAATAGATTGTATGACGCTGACATCCATGTTAAAAGATGCTAGGATCGTTTAAAGAATACAATAAAGCGAATATATAGAAAGAAACGATATTTTCTCTGTTGCTAATATTAGAGGAACAAATGTCTATTTTACAATATAAGAAGTGAGAAGCGGTAATGCTTGTGATAGAAATCAATTTTGAGAACATAGTATATCAGACAGAAAAAACAGATGATTTAGTTAAAAAAATATCTCTATTTTTTAAAAATTCATAAAGAATTTCTAAATATATAACGTTTATACTGAATAATAAATGTCAGTAAATGTATTTTTTTAATAAAAAAAAATGTATAATTTAGTTTATGTGGTAAACTAAGATGAGAGTGCAATAATGTTTTAAGCCTATGCGCTAATTGCCATCCGATTCTGCATTGCAAGTGGTAAAATGAAAATATACATATAATCTAGGATAAAGAATGAATAAAAATTGTGAATGTGATGCAATTAACGATAATATCGGCTTTAAGTTTGAAATTATGGCATAATGATGTTAGATTGACTTTGTGCAATAATGCATGCAAAAAGATTGATTTATGAGACTTAACTGTGCAATTTAAGACCAATATAATAATGCTATATCTTTAAGGCAGGTAATATAACTGAACTGATTTACGGGGATAATGAATTGAATAAAATTTTAGCCTGCAAAGCCTGAACGAAATGAAAGACGAATAAAAATAGACAGCTAGTAAAAATGGTGACGAAGATCATAGATAAAACGTAATCAGAAACGCTGAGTCTAAGAAATAACAAAAATATAGGCCAAATAAATCTTTATATTGCTTATAAAAAGTAGTTTACTGAATACACGAATATAAAGAAATAGATAGGGTAATGTCATCTCAATAGCTAAATACAGACAAAAGAATTGTATGTGCAATATGCTTGTATATTGTCAATTTATTAAGAAAATAATATGACTTGATGCAGAGTAATGTAGGAATGCTACATTTATGACGGTTCCCAACATATAAAAGTAAATGTGTTTAAAACATGACATTTATTTTGTATTTTTTTAGATCAATTATATATTTATGCTGATGATAAAGTACAATGTAACTGGTTCTTGATGTTAGCATAGAACATAAATATCGAAGTTTAGTGGTGTTATCTTTGAAGACACACAAAGAATGAAAAAATGATTTGTTTCTTTAACTAAATAATGAATTTCAATAGTTAAAATTTATAATTTACCATATCTTTCATAAATATTAATATCAGAAGCCATAAATAAATTAAAAAAAGGAGTCAAAGAAGAGAAATTAGGCTTGTTGTATAATATGATACTTTTCGTGAATATTGAAGAAGTTGAAAACAAAAATATTCAAACGATTTTTTGCGATTTAATATGAAAAATGTGGATGGGCTATTAGATGAGTTTAGAAATATGTAAGAAGTCCATTTCTAAACATAAAATATAATTATTGCATAAATGAATGCATACGAACTGAATATAGCACTTGCTTTATGGCTATATCGTGCTTTATACTGTAAATCTTGTACGTTAAACAAATGCTAAGCCATTTAGTCGCAGAAATATACAGAAAATAACAATTCACGTGTTTCGTGCAAATTAAAGAACAGACGATTCTATTTATATATCTTTGAAAAATCCTGGATGATGGAACAGATGATTTTCTGGAAAAAAAATGGAAAAATCTTTCTAACTTGCATATCATTTTAGAAAAGTAGCTCCTAATCGTATATAAAACAGAATAAAACGCAAGATTCTGGGTTCGTTAATTTGAGAAGATGTGCTGCACATAAGTTCTTATTAATATAAATTTGTAAGTCTAATAATACAAATATTCACCTAATTTTAACAAGAAGAAATTTCAATGTGTACTGATGAAAAGATTGTAGTTTATTCATATACAAAATGCCATAATAATATGAGCTGGTTGATGATCTTAACCGAATTAAAATTCTAAAGGAATGATAAAATGCTTTTAGAGAAATTAAGACATGTTAATATTGCTATGACATGAATATATTATTAAGAAAGCTCTTTTATTTGCACCAGTGTATTTCCATAGAAAAATAAAAGTGGTTGATAAAAAAGATGTGGTTTTGAACATTTCTGTGTTATTTCTTATTTTTTGCAAGCCAGAAATAATTAAACGGTGCTTAATCAATAGCCGAAAGATATTTTGTGGTGTATAAAAGAATAGCTATATGTAATGTATTGTGCTTCTTTGATAATATAGAGTATAACACTTATTATCAAAATATTAATATACGAACCACCATAGTGTTCTTGTTATATAGAATAAATACATTTTATACAGCAAATATGCGTTAGATCTTAAAAGATATGATTTATGATGGGCTTAAACAATTTAAGACAATTTTAAATAGTGAATGATGTTTTATATGTCAAAAAATTCTTAGAAAAGTGACAAAGCTGATTTAAAAAGATGCATAATGAACCGCTTTAAAATAATGCTTGCTTTATATCATTCGGTAAAAATACCAGAACATCAGCTGTTTGGAACTATATAAATAACGCGAGAAAACCTTTTTCTTTGTCAGTTTATAATATGATAGAAGCAAAAAAGATAATAATATGGAGCAAATTGTAACAATTCTATAATAAATAATATACATAGGTTTTTTTTGTTAGAAAACTATAGGATGTTTATAACTAGTATTTTCATTTTTATATTGTGCTTTTAAATAGGATATAGCAATGATTTGCATCAAAATGTAGAAATTATTTATAATTCATGCTCGAACGACTAAGAGCAAAAAATACTAAAACTTTGATTGACATAATCTATAAGGAAAGATAAAATGGCAGCTTTCTCGATTAAAAAGAATTTACGAATGACGCAGTAAAAATTTAAAATTGTAGAAATTAATTGGAATTTTATGTAAGCAGTCAAAATGAAAAAAGAATAGTGTGGCTCTTATTGGATGTAAACATGTAAATAAAAAAGAGAATAACATGTTTTTGTAGAAGAAAACAGCAAAAAAACTTCTAGGCAATTTTGAAATGACTGTGAGAATTTTAGAAATGAATCGATAATTTTATGGTAAGATTCCGAGCTTATTAAATTATAGCCCAAAAAAATTGAATTACAGTAGTACAATATTTAAAAGAAAAAAAATGCCGGGAAATGTACTTTATAGCTAAACTATTTTAAACATGCAGATAAAATCACGAAATATTAGTTTTATAGAGGAATAAGTTTTGGAATATATTATGTAGAAACGAAGCCTTGTAATAAATATTTAAAAAGAACTGCTTTTCTGGTGTCTTTAAAAACGCGTTTAAATACGCTTTGACTGATCAATTTTTAATAATAGAGCTGTATATAAAGAAGGGTTGGATTTTTATATTAGAACCCAGCATAAGATATATTTTGCCGCAATATTTGCATTCATCACTCAAAATTTGCAGCGTGCTTGATATTTTTATAAATAGAAAAAGAGCATTTATATTTTTTGTTTCTTTAAATGCTAAAAATGGATTTATGTGATTATAGGATATATAATATATGATTACATATATTTAACAAAATCTTTATAAACTACGTCGTAAATTAAAACCATATTAAATGTAATATATATAAATATAAATTAACTTTTCTCTTATGTTACTTGAAGGTAAATGGAAGAAGTTTAGTATTCGATTTTTTAGAAATTAAGAATTAAGAGTTGTGTCATAAATGAATCTAATGAAACAAGAATGTGATCTATGATAACACTGGTAGTTAACGACAAACATAAAAGAATGATCAGCCGTCATTAATCGAAAGTAGTAGAGGTTTAAGCATTCTTGCTAAGGCAATTTCTATGAATATGAATATAAAGTTTTATTTGTTGACTCATAAATAAAGAAAACAAACATTATAGAGGTAATGGAGAAAATAAATTTCTTGTATATTTATATTTTTAGAATGAATATTAGAATACGGAATACATAATTGTTAAGTTTTTGATCCTAAAAAATTGTTACGTATGATATGTAGAACGACAATACATAAAAAATCCATTTTGTTACATAATACCGACGAACTTATTTAATGAATAAAAATTAGATATATGAAACAAAAGAATATATAAATAACAAGATATGATTGGAATTATGGAAGCATGATTAGATATAAAAAAGAATACTGGGATTTATATCATCCAAAAACAGAAGAATAGAAATTTACTGTGCGATTTACAGACAAAATTACCAAGAACGGAACCAGTATCACACTTTTGCTTCTGGTATTCTATTATAAATACGATTACTGTTGATAATACTGTGCAGTATTTTGAAAAAGAAGTAAATTTGTACTTGAATGATGAATACGAACAAGAGATAAATGAATGCAACTGAAGATATTGAAAAGATAGAAATTATTATTTTGATGCAATATATTGTTTAAACCAATATCAGATGCGCAGAATCTTGCAATAACCATGTAAAAATAAAATTAACTCTCTTTTTCGTAATGAAATAATAATATATAGTTATATAAATAAATATAAATAAAAAATTATTTAATTTTATAGTAATGTCACATTATCTTCAATCAATGTGTTTTTTTGTTCTAATGCAGATAATAAAAAATGATATGCAGCTGTAAAAAAAAAATACACTCCAATTCTTTCATGATAAAAGATATATGTTGCTCGATTAAAGAATTTCAAAAATATTGTTTTTTTCTAGATTAAAGGAAAATAACATTAACAGATTTGCTTGATGAAGAAAAAATAAGAGAGCAAGAATTGGTAAGATTTCTGTAAGATATTTATTGATTTCTTATGCGATTATTTTAATGCATGTGAAAATTATCGGGGTTTTACAATTTTAGAATAATGATATAACAATATGATATTACATTATACTAACATACTAAATGGTTTTATATGGGAAGAATATCTATAACAACTGTATTTTCGTTCTAGGATTCTTTTATGGTCGGTTAATTAATATTGCCCTGTTATATATAATATTTATATAATTTTTGTGTTTTTATGCTGTATTAAATTATAAAATGGCATAAAAAATATATCATAAAACTTTTTATTTAAACACAGAACATCGAAATATTTTTATTAGGCTTTTTTTCTATAACAATATGCAATCTCCAATCAAAAAAAGCTCATTTCTGTAATTTTTACAAAAAAATTACAATTTTTTTGCTGTAAAGCGCATTCTTGTCTATAAAAAATCAGGATAAAAATCATATAAAAAGCTGTAATCGTGATAAGTTTATAGTCACGCGACGATATGTATTTGCAATATGTACTTTGATTCAATAACTTCTATAAATTATATGAACAGTCTAGAAAATTCGCATCCAATATATATTTGAGTTTTTCAAAAATGAAATCTTTTATTTGTTCCTTTTATCGTATCAATAAAAAACATTTTATCTTGTTTTTTTACATAAAGTGTCATTTTTTTAATATTTCTCCTATTTTTACCCCTTTGTTTTTTCTATATAATAACTTTTTGGCGTTCGTTATTATAAAATGAATATTGAATTTATTTTAAAAACTATTGAAGTAGATAAAAATATTATAGGACTTGTCGAACGTTTAAAAGAATTACGCGTTCAAATGTTTTCAGAGGATAATATTATCCTCGGATTTTTGCAACATAAATTCCCTGGATTTAAAAATCTTTCCAATTCCGTAGTTGATTTAGTGATGACACACTTGCTGCTTGAAACCAACATAATCCTAGAACAGCCGTTTGAGCAATATAACCCTCTGATGTATAATGAAAGTTATAGAGAATGTATTGGAATAGTATTTTTTAGGCACGGATTTGCACTTAAAATGCCAAGATTAACATATTCTAGTGTAGAAAAGATGGCTTATACACTTAAAAAAAATTTAACACCGATGGAAATCTTCAAATGGTTTGAAATTTTGTACTTTAAAAAAATAATAAACTTGTTTTTTTGTATTGATGATGAAATGACTTTGCTAGATCTCTATGGTATCGTTAAGTTTTCAGATGACAGAAAAATTTGGAAGGATTATAACATAAACGAAAAACATCAAATATTGAATGAAATTGAAAACGAAGATTTGTTTTCAGCTAGAAACGCTGAAGTTATATGTAACAAAAAAGTCGAATTAAAAAAACTTAGTGCAAATATCACAACAAGTTTTGATTTAGATGGTCTGAGTGGAGCTTTTCCAATTGATCAATTTGCAAAGATAATTACTAATCCGGTTGTGAGTATAAATGTCCTTGCTAATACCCAAAAATTATATAGCAGAAAAATTTTGACCAAGAACTATTATGTATTTAGTAAAAATGGTTCCATAAATGCAGTAAACTTGGGACACTTTTACATAGGGTCTCTAATTATTCTATCTACAGAATATCAAATATGGCTTTTCATTCCTCTTTGTAATAACAAAGAGGATATAGATGCAAAAAATACATATTTTGCTAATAAATGTATGGAATTTAAGTACAAGTGTGAAAAAAACAATCAAGAATATTCTCGAAACATAGTGGACAAAATGAAAATAGAAATTAAAAGACTCAGTGAGATGAAAAATAGCATTAGTATTAATGCTGAATTAAACGGATCAGAATTTTTACAGCTAATGAAATTCTATTTCAATACCAAAAATTTATCAAGCATAGCAAAAAAAGATGCTTTTTTCTTTATTGAATCGTATGGTTCAAAAAACAAGATTAGAGCCAGGAGTATGATAGAGTTGCAAAATATATTGAGAAGTGCATTTTCATTGGACCTTAACAGCATTTTTTATCTAGATATTGCACTAAGTATAACACAGAGTATAAAAAAAAATAAAAATCGTCATGTAGTGATAGCATTGGCAGCTGAAAATTTTCACGTAGAATCAAAAGATCATACATACAATTTATTTGGTTCCGAATTAATTACGAACTTGAACAAAAAAGTTATAACTCAATGTAAAAAAAAAGAAGTATTGAATGCCATTTATCCGGAAGGCACAAGCTGCCAAATAACAAGAGATGGATTTTTAAAACTTAATTTATACCAATCACTGGGGTCGTATATATGTCCGAGGTCGTATAGGCAAGATTTTATAAAAAAAAATAGTTTGAACAAATGCTTATCTCATATTTTGATGAATCCCAAATGGGATTGTTTAAAATCTTTAGATATCGTTAGAGAATCCATAGAAATCGCTAGCAAGACCCAAAACGAATTAAGATTCGAAGTTTGTATTGATTCAGTGGCCTTTGTAGAGGCTGAATCTATTTTGCATTCTTTTTGTGAAAAAGCCATGGTTAATGTAATAGACGCTAAAATGCTATTTAGTAGCATTAAAAAAAGTTTTGAGACAGTTTCATCTGAAATTTCTCGTGAATATTATAAAATTGATTCTTTATTGTACTTAGTCATTCTTGAAAACTTTTTTGTGGAAAAGTACATCAAAGATTCAAGAAATCCAAAATATTTGGATAACTTTTTCATGCCCCTTTTTCATAAAGAAAATCTCAAAAATGAAATTTTTATTCTTGATGAGAGACTTCTGAATGAAGTAAAAGAGCTGTGTGATGATGACTATGTACATAGAAATCGTTTTAGGATGACCAAAAATTTAATAGAGCACTCATTAGGAACACATCCTACAGTCAGAAAGATGGCAATTGAGAATCTAGAAGTCATTGATAATGACATCGTTATTTCTTACGATTTGATATATAAGCAACTTATAAAAGAGTTGACAACTGCATATAAAATTGATTTCGATCTTATATATAAAACAGATATTGATTATATCCAAAATCATCTTGATACTAACCAGACAATTAGTATTTCCGATTATTTTATGGATTTAATTTCAGCAAATGAAAACAATAGAATGTCTCAATTTTATCAACAAATTCAGCTGATCAAAAATGAGCACAATCAAACATCAGAGAATATTGTGTTGGGTTTAAAAACTGCATTTTTAAAAAGAAAACATTCATTTGGTTTTAAAGCTTATAAAAAGGATCGCAACGAGCAGTATTTCTTGGTGAAAATATCAAATAATATAGTTCAAGTTGATACAAAGTCTACTGTGCAACTTTTTGAAAATTGGATTCAATCTAATAAAGATGAAGATTTTGACACCAGAACTTTTTATCCCACAGAAATAAAATTCAACGCATGGATAGGCTATAACATACATGTTTGTGATTACAAAAGCAAAATTAACTTAAACAAAAGGATAAATTATAAATCCATTTATTATGATGTGAGATTAGGAATGTGTGGTCTCATGAACACAAGAAAAATTAGAAATATAATTCGCCCAATAAGCGATAAAAGAATAAAGACTGTAAAAATGATTAGTGATTTGCGAAAGAGAGCCTCCTATATTGATGTTGACTCGCTAAGTTTTCGCGAGGTGATGAAAAAATACGCGCCATACCTCAAAAATTATATTACAATGAGTTTGGAACTAGCTATGATGTTCGATGCATATATATGCAAAATTTCTAAACGGAATTACGTGAAAAAAACAGCTGCTCATTATTATGAACAATTAGAAGATTTAAAAATTTTTATAGACGATGAAAATGAAAATCCAACAAATTTATGCAATACCTATGAAGATCAAAACGAAGTATTTGAAGAAGAGTATTCAAAAACGAATATACAGTATAAACATAAAAGTGATCATAATATGACTGAATGGTATAATATAAGCAGAAACGATGATTTTAAAGCTGAAAGAATAACACATCCATCTTCTTATGATAGAACAGATCTCATTCTTCCGCCAAATCTAGTGCTTAATAATGCGAGAAATATACGGAATGATATAATACATGAAAATGTACATAATAATGCTGAAGTCGACAATGATTATGACAATGATTGGGGGAATGATTATCTACATGCTGAACCAGAATATAGTGTAAGAGAATCTTATGAGAACGAAATAGTAATTCCAAGGCAAAACTTAAAGGCAGTTATAGATAATGCAACATACTCTGCAGGTGAAAACTTAGAGGATTTTACGTTAGTCCTAAATACAACAGAAAATTTACTATCAAACAATTTGGGATCAATTGAAAAGCTCAATAAATGTAAAGAAAATTTAAATCAATTGGCTTTAGCCCCAATAAACAGTCAGAATATAAGAGAAGAGTTTGAGAAGTTTTTTTTGGAAAATATAAATAGTTTGGAAACAGATTCCAGAACTGAAATAGTCCTTGACCCCGAATCGGAAATAAAAGAAAGCAATTATCATGAAAATATATCACAATTACCTCAGAATAAAATTACAAAAGAACAAGCGACAATAAGCGAAAAGCAGTTGTCTAATGCACCAATAGTGAGTACCACATGTACTAAAACCCACAGTCAGTCACAATTAAGTGTGGAAATAGAAAGTCCGTGCGATTTAGAGAATATATATGCAAATTTTAAAGAAAAAATAGTCGAAACTATAAAGAAAAACACAGAGAAAATAGATACAATGAAAGAGGAAATGAATAAACACACCCATGCAAATATAAAAACAGTCAATGATTTAAATTATTTGAAACGTAAAATTGCAACAAAAAGAAAAAAGTTCATGAACCATATTCAAAATATCGAAAGTGGACATATTAATAACGAAATGCTAAATTTTGACCTTTTTGATGAATTAGGTAAGATTTATCAATGCATTGAGCGATTAGAAAGAGTCGAAAATAAAAAAGTCACAATGCCGCAAATTAGAAATGACATTCATGAATATCGCGGGAGAAAAATATGCCTAAAAGAGGAAATACCAAAAAAATACAAATCATGCATTGAAAATACACCCATGAGATCAGAGTACCATAAAAAATTACAAAAAACAGAGGATCATAAATATGAATCTGAGAGCAGTCATTTAGAAGATGATGGTAAAGTTGATATGATTATAAAAAATCAAGCCGAAGAAAGTTATAACAAAGAATCATGCAACAATATCAAAAAAAACAGGAATCAAAGAAAAATTATTTGCGATGATGATATAAAATCAGAAAAGAAAATATGTATAAAAAGGTGTGAAAATAAACAAGAGTCTTCTACAAAAGGAACGACTATTGTGACTCCATGTAATGATGAAGAAAAGGATGAAGACCTCAATAGTTTTAATATACGTGTTAACGAGTATGTAAAGCAAGGCAAGTTTAAAAATTTACAATTTTATGACGATATATCGCGTCTTAGTTCTTTCTATTATTCTAAAATAGTAAAATATTTATGTAAAAACAAGATAAATTCTATAAAAGAGAGATCTTTATATCAGACATTTTTTAGAAAGAGAGGGTTAATAGAATCTATCGCTAATACTTTATCCCGTGAAATATGGATAAAGGTGTTAAAAGAACTAAATTCTAAAGATTATCTTATATTTGACGACGGGACTATACTTCTTAATGATGAACAATTGAACTTATAGAAATCAAATTCATTATATAAATTAAGGTTTAAATATTTTATTTTTTTGGTTTTTTTTGTATAACTCTTCTTGTATTAATAAAATCTAGTAGAATTAGTTGTTATATCGAACATCATTATATAATTTTAAATTAATATTAGAAAAATAATATTTTATAAAGATTATACTAATAAACTAACTTCATTTTGCACAATATAAAAACAAATTCATATTAAAATGTCTTGGCTATTTATTTGGATAATGAATCTAATCTTTTGAAAATTGTTATTATACTATGCGTGTATAATTTTTTTTTGCGACACACATAATATCATAAGATTAGTGTATTTACTTATTATTATAAAAAATCTTGTCATGATATATTAGATTCTTATTGTAAAATAATTATTTAAATTTTAAGTTTTTTATATATAAAAATTCGGCGTATCACATATGAATATAAAGAACACAATGAAATAGTTTTATATAATCTATAATGTGAGCATGTATACTTTAACCGTTCGTATTTAGAAGTTTTCGTTTTTAAACTGCTTTTATCATATTTTTTATGAGCAGATATGATGTATACAAATAAATAAGTAATTATTGTTTGTATTTAGTAAAATAAAAAAAGTGTTAATTCCTCGATCATTGACATGAAGTAAATTTTATTTGTTTCATTGATCATTTAAATGTTTTTGGCAGTATTATATACTCTCTAAAATATGAAACATATATTTTTTTAAAAATTAAAAAAATGTGTAGCTATATTTCAAATAATTATACAGGCATTAGATAGATTTAAACCTCTATCATTTGTTAATTAGAAAAATAAAAAATGATTAAATATGTCAAGCTAGTACTTTTACATATTTTAAGTTTCATGTTTTTATAATATAGATATTTATAAATTGTAGATTTCGACGGTCATGCTTAATTTTTTAACCCCAATATATCCTTTTTTTTATGTTTCATTTTAATTTTTTTGGCTGATTATAGTTTCTCTAGAACCTAGACGTGATTAAATAATAATAATTTTTTTTATATTTTTTACGGAGAAAGCCATATGCTAGTTTATACTGAAATTTTGATTCGAAATAATATCAATTTTGGTTGGGATTTAATATTGTTCTATTTTCCGAAATCATTATCCGTACTTGTAATATTTTACAATTGAGATATTTTCTTTCTTTAAAGATAATATATAAAAAAACACACCACAACAGGATACCAAAACTAGTGTTTTATTTGTTATAACCGAAATATCAACATAAAAAAGGTTTAATAGATAATATTTTAATATTAATGGCATAGCATATGACCTATCCCGCATTGATGTGAATATTTAAAATCATCAATTTTATTTTCTCTACCCTTCATATTATCGAAAATGGTTTTGAATGTTTTTATTTTATGCCAATATGTTTGAATTATCCTACATTGATAGATATAAAATTACCCTTTTAAATTAAATTTTTAAAGACGACGAAAAAAGATTAGTTGATTATGAAATCGTAGGCTTTTAAATGCGAAAAGAAAAATTAATAAGGAAAGTGTTTCTTGACACTTATAATAAGTTTGGAGATTGATAAATGTGTATGGTGAGTGAAACACAATCCCTCTTTAGTGTTTGAGGCTGGTGCATGCAGAAGATATGTATGATGGCAATCTTATTGTTAAAAAGGTAAAATAAGCGGTAGAGAAGCGGTAGGGAAGCGGTAATGCAGATTTAAGCATGGCATTAAAAAATATGACGGGTCTTCTTATTTTAGAGATTTTTATCTTGGTTTTATAACATGGTTGGAAATAAATGACGTATTAATTAAAATATGATAATGTGTAAATAAAATGAAATATTTATTTTTATATCTGTTGTGACATGTAGAGCTAGCAGCTAAATCTTATTGTACTAAGTTTTTGATGTATTGGCAATAATATTTTCGATGATTTTATTATCGTTGCGGTTCCAATAGAAAAAAGGGTGCAGAATATATAGGGTGGAAGTTTATAAATGCAGACAAGTAGAAAAAATTGACTTTACTTGCCGTATGATATTGTCTGGAGTGTTGTATGGTCAAAGGTCTAGCTACTAGTGGTTTTGAATTATGAGAAGTAATTTATAATGTAAAATATTGTATAGGTAAAAATTCTACTTTTTTTTCTGTTTTTAACTTTTGATAGAGAAACTGTTATAGATATATGTATTTTGCTGTTGATTTATTTTCTGAGAATACATTTGAAGAATTATTCAGAGAAATTTATGGCATGTATTTGAAACACGTGATATAGCTGTTTTTAGTATTTTGCTGGTGGTTTCATGGGTGAAACTATGATTTTTTTATTTTGTATTTTATACACGTAGAAGAAGCTAAGGATGTATAATTATCTGCTTCTTGGGCTTATGCATTCTTCAGAAGGTAATTGTTCGGAAAATCTAGCCTTTCTTAAGCAGGAAGCGATATTTTTATTATATCGATCAGATGTATGATATTTTACACAATTATCTTTTGCTCATTTGTCTATGAATCAGTTATGTTTGGATCTAAGATCGTTTATTGTTCTCGAATAAAATTTGATGTTTTTGATTACTTTTATAGTTTTTACATCCTTTTATCACATATTGTACATTCTTAAACACCAAAATAAATGCTAGATTATAACATTATATCTCAAACAATTTGAATAATTCAATTTTTGTATTTTTAAATTTTGTTTTAAGCATGCATATTATATAAAAACATGCAAAAATAAAGTAAATACTACGTTCATATATTATTAAGCATCTAAAGAGTATCTTTATTATTTAACAAAAATATTGGTTTTTCATGATAATTATACTTGATATTTCTGTTATATGATATTTTTAATATTATAGTTTTTCGTATAGAATTCATATGTTTTAAATTATTTAAATTGTATGTTTTTATGATTTTTATTTATGAAAATTAGTATCATAAACATGATACAGAGATTTTTTCTATGTACTAAAAAAATCCTATTTATTCAGAAAATAATCTAGATTACAAGTTATGGCATCCAATTAACAATAAAAATGGCATATTAGTAGTTTTATGGAGCAATAAAAAATGGATTTTTTTACCCATATTTTCTGCGACATTTCATTTTTTACTTGATTCTATTACATCTACAACTTTTATAATATATTTTTACTCTTTGCGAGTTTAACACGAAAATTTAATGTAATTATTTTTTCCCTGTTTCTAATAAACAGTTTGGCTAATTTATAAAATCACAAAATACACAGTATCTAAGTAAATATTCAGTCTTTTTTCGTCGTTTTAACTGCATTGTGCGATATTATGCGTATAAAGACAATATTTTTATTTAATTGCATAAAAATATCTTCTTATTTTATTTTAATTCTTAATTTAGGATGTATATACTCAATAATTAGATTCTATATAATATATAAAAGAGATAGCTTTTATTGTTTGTTTATATCCGTTTTTGCAGATTCACATTGCGTTTCGGGTTTTTTTATTACTGACTATATCCATGTTCGTAACATTTTATTTTTATGATGTATAAACATACTCAAAAAAGAGTTAATTGCAAAAAAACTCTTCTTTTTTTGTTTTTTTATTTAGGTTTTTGTGTTATTGAATGGTATTAATTTAACATAGTATAAAATACTAATTAACTGTTTTATTTTAATATAAGTTTGTAATATATTGTTTTTACATTTCGTTTTTATGAATATAAGCTATATATAATTGTTGTATATATTTATTGTTTTTTTGAAATATACTGTTTTTTAGTCCAAATACAACATATTTTTTTAGATTTTATTCTTTTCATGTATGGATATTCAAATATTTATGTAGCTTTTATTATAGCTAGACACAAAAACGTGAAGAACGGAGCATCCTTTTATTATTATTTTTTATTATACAAAATATTTTAAACATATTAGACCAATTTTGTCCCTTCTTACTATAAATAAAGCTTTATATAGTTAGTTATCTTCCATAACTAAAATTATAATAGATATCTTTTAGCACGCACATCTAAATATTTTAAATTATTTGATCGAAAGAGTAATTATTATGAGTACATAAATGTTTATAAATTGAATTTTTATACTTTTACAGCTTTACTAGAATATTATTGAAGTTTTTTTTATTGACTTTTTATTAAGCTAGAGATAATCTAAATATTCTTATTCCATAATAATTATATACTTGGCATTCATAGAATATATATTGTAAATAAAAAGCTTTATATGATATTTATTAATAGCTAGAAATCAAAATTCGCTAATTGATTATCAAATTAATTGTTTTTTATTTAACTATAAAAAAAAAATTTCAATATATTAATTTGCTTACTATATATTCAATTCGTATCGTAATCTATAAAAGATCTTAAACTTCTATAAGGCGTTTTATCTTATATTGTCAATATATATCTAGCTTTTCTTTTGCATACAATAATCTTAGTTTTTGTTTTTTTTCTTTCTAATAAGAATGTATAATCATGTTTGAAATTGTTACTTTAGATGATTTTGGATTTAATATTATTTTTATCATCAAATAATGCTAGAATAACTTGTAGATGTACTTCTTATTGCAAAGAAAATAATTATACAAAGCAAATACATTTAAAAAACTTAAGATAAAAGAAAAATATACGAAAGTTTATTTTTATATTTTTATAAACCTGTGTTATATGCTCAACATGTTTCCTTTGAATATACAGAAACACAACTGATTATAAATGATTATTGAAAAAATTACCCCTTTTTCTAGATAAGAAAATAAAATAATACGATTTTTATGATAAAATTATCGACTATTTAAGAAATAATTTCTTTAAAACTATCATTCTATTCATTGAGTATTTAATTATGCGTTTTTTATGAAAATAGGGCATATACACAAAAAAAAGCTAGCTCTGTATATCAGTTATCATATTTTCTATTTTAGTTTATCTTCTAAATCATCACTATGATAACATATAATCTGAAAGTGGGTATTTTTATCCTTAAATGCCAACAATAATATCCTTGTAGAATTTAAATTCAAAAAATATTACATATTGGTAACAGTGGCATTATATTATTTGTTTTTTTCTCAATTCTCATTTTTTTACGTAATTTCATTATCTAAAGTCTTAAAAAGCTTTTATTTTAATTAATTTTTCTTGGTTTTTGTTTACAACAACAATGTCTTTTTTCTCTTCTCTTTAATGCTTAATACTTCGAAATTCTAGATTATGCATGTTTATTTCGATTTAATAGACTAATTTTTATATATATTCTACAATTTTTATTACTATAGAATATATTATATATAGATTGAGAAATTCGAATATTATTTGATGCATGTAAAGTGTACCTTTTCAAACATTATATGCACTAGAAAACTGCGTCGGTAATAATTTATTGTACTCGTCTTACTAAAAAGTAAGTAAAGTCAAATAATTTGATGTATTCTTTCAAATAAATTGACGAAAAAGAATTACAAAGAAGATTTAATTTCCGTGTATAAATAATATCACAAAAAAACTCTACTTTATTTTATATATTTTTGATCTTTATCTTTATATTACAAGTAATTTTTTATAAGAAAATGTTCTTCTGATTTTATTTCCATCTCTATTAGATGATGCTCAATCGAAAAAATGATTTTTATTGTGCATAATGATTAATTATAAATAAAAATATGTCTATGTTATACATTTATTCATATTTTATGGTGTTTTTTCGTAGTACATATTGTTTTTTAATAAAATCTTTATAACGATAAATAATTATATTCATTTTATGGAATTCTTTTAAGATTGTTATTATGAAAAGATTTATGCGTTTAATAGTGTAAATTGATGTATCTTATACTTCTTCCTTTAAGATTCTCTTCTTAACAAATTTATATTTTTTTAAGTTTTTTTTTCTGTTCTTATATGTATATAATTATAATTTATAAGATTTTACCGTTTAGTTACTCTTCTAAAATAAAAATGTAGTTGACTGTATGTATAATAGATTGAAAATACATATAAAACCATTATCTATTGTCATTACTAAATCTGTGGTTTTTTATGATATTAAAGAGCATTTAACCATGATATTATCATTCGAATATAAATTACTATCTTTATTGTATTTTTTATATGTTCTGTTATTTTGATATATAAAAGACGTAGTTTTATTTATTTTTTTACTACTAAATTCTCATGTTTTTTAGAAATATTTTTATAATATATGAATAACAGGCTTTATCATAAATAATATACGCGAAAATAAATAGCTTCTTATATATGTTTCATATTTAATGTTTCTATATATAAATTAATCTTCTGTTGAGAGTTATAATATAAAAGCTAGCCAAACATGTATAAAACCATTTGAGTGTTAATTTCGTGAAAAAGAAAAGCAAACCAAAATCTTTTGTACGTTTTTTTTACTTTTTGCTAGATTTTGTTGCCTAAATAGCCGAATACTAAATTAATAATCTGTTTTTTTGTGGCAAAAAAATTTTATTAAACAAACTTGAACACACCAAGAACAATTTTCAAAGGGATATTATACTATTTTCATGGATTTTTCCCTATTTCAAGTCAACGAATAATCATATTTATAGTTTTTTTTTGCATAATAACGGATAACTTTACTGCTATAGTACAGTATGTAATATAATAAAATAGGCTTTTGTGATTTGTTTGTACATTGAATGTCGTATATAACGTGATAATGGTGTATATGATTTTTTACTTATTGTGTTAATTCTTCTTTCACTAATAAAAACCGGAGATCATACATTTAATGTTCTATCAGACGTTATACGTTTTTTATAACTATTTTTTACCCGAATTGTATCTTTTTTTATCACCTCTTACTCATTTACTTGCATTTTGGTTTACATATCAATGCTAAAAACCGCAAAAACAGTGATTTTTTTGTCTTAGAATACAAATATAGATGCACAATACTTGTTATATTATGTCAACAAACATAGTTTTATATGTTTCTTGCCTTTTTTGTAAATTTGAAACTTTTATATGTTGATTTAGATCACTATTTTTTTTCATTATTTTAGCGGCTTTATTTTATATAATTATGTTTTATATCGTAAAATGAGAAGAAATATGTTTTGGCATATTGTTATATACATTCTGAACTTATTATATTTCGATTTAAGAAATTAAAAAATACTTTAAGGGTCCTATTAGTGTTTTTCTTTTTTTTTGTTTTGATAAATCAAATATATATAATAATGCATATAAGGTTTTATGTCAATTGATACTAGTTTACCATGAAAAATAGGTCTTATTTTATTTTTGTTAATTAAATCTTACAAGAAAAATTATTTTTGGATAGCTTCTTATATACGAAAAGATAGCCAATTAATAGTTTGGCTATATGTTTTTAATGTGTTTATGTCGAGTATTATACGTTTTTAAACGTTATTTTTTCTTTTTTTTCTAATTCTATGCGTTTTTTTTGTCATTTTTATTGTCTAAAATACAACTTAATCAACATCTTTTACAACCATGTTATCCATCAAACTTTTATTAAGTATTTTATGGCAAAATAAAACTCTTTTTGTTCATTTATTTCTGCGGAAAAAAATATAATAGTAGAGGTAAGTTTAAAACAAAGATCCAAGAAATAAAATATTTTTAGTAAATTGATCATAATACTTTTTAATAAAAGATAACATATAAAATTTGCATTTTGAGGCGCGTATAGTTGCACAAATAACCGTATAGGTGGTAATTAATAAGTCCTTTAGTTAAAGAAAAAAGATTGATATGGAGTATTAAATATTCAAAAACAACCTTTTGTCCTTTATTATACTTATATAAAGATTTTTTGCTGCATATAAATACTCAGATTGGCATAAAAATGATGTTCAATTTGTCTGATAGCTATAGAAAAAGAATCAATTTCAATTAACTGTATCTATGATTATTTGTTTCTTATGTCTTTTCAAAGTATTTTATATTTTTTAGGATAGATATAGTTACAGGAGTATATAAATTTACTGTTTTTTGCTTAATAACGTCTGTTCTGAGAACCTATACTATACCATTATATATATTGCGATTTTTTGGATTATTTTAGTAGTTACTAGTGTATATATCAAGTTTGAAGACAATTTCTAAATACATTTAATGTTTTTATTTGCCATTATATTTTTTTCTCCTTCAAAACTTGTCCTATGTCCCGCTTAACAAACTCGTGCTAATGAAAAAAAATATATAAAATTAAGATCTCGTAAAAAATATGGCATAGTTTAATATTTTATATTTGCCTTTGTATTCTTTTATTCTGTAAATATGTATAAATATTAATAATAAGTTTAGTTTCTTTAAATTTATACATCGAAACAATAAGAGAACAGCTGATTGTTGTTTATAACTTAGCTGCTAAAGATTTTCACAAAAGTTATAGCTAATCCATACTTTATATTTAATTTAACGCCAAATTTTTATTTTATTTATCGATAAAGCTTTTTTAAAACAAAATACTGCATTTACCATAACAAATTTTTTAAATCATACTGCTTTGATCATCTTATCTAAAGAAATTATGATTTCGTTCATTTTTTTTGCTTTTCTAATTTGGTATATGTTTGTTAAAATCCTGCCCCGACATGAATCTTCTCGGGATGCAGAATACCGAGAAGAAATCGGACAATCATTCCGCTGATTGTTATCGATAGGGTTAATGCGCCCATAAAAACTTTTCTGCTGCTTGGAGGATGGCATTGGCGGGAGATTAAGGTCCTCTCGCCAGGAAAATTTTAAAAAATGAACGAAAAGCTCTGGTGGAGAAAAAGAAGTTCGGCTGCGGCCAAGAATAGAAAAAAAAATCGGTTTTTTTAAAGTTACGCCGAAGGCCTTGCATTTTTTTTTTCGGAACTTTTTTTGGGAAATATTTAATAATAAATTGAAATTTAACCTATATATTTTTTTTCTTCTAATAATTTTATCATAATATATACTATGTTTCTTGTAATTTACGTCCTATTATATTTATTCTCTGATTATCCCCTTTTCATATATATCTAAATCACTTCTTAATAATTTAATAAATATTTGTTATTTAATTTTTTATTTGTATTGTATATATTTCTACATTATTATTAAATACATTTATAGCATTTCTAAACTTTTATAAAGAATTTTTGCTAAATTGCAATTCCTAATTGATTTAATTCATAGATAATAAGTTTGGCTTCTAAAAAATTATAATTTAATATTTTATTTGTATTATTGTTTAAAAGATATCTTTTAATAGATTGTTTTCTAATTGTAAATATTATATAAAGTTTGTAGATTTCAATAAAAGTTTTCATACGAAGTATCTTTATTTTACTAGATTCATAAAACAGTTTATTTTTTCTATAAAATATTAAATAAAAAATTGATTTTAATTTTATACGTAGGAATTAATAGATGTTAGTTTTATAAAATTTTAAAAAAAAGATTTATAAATTTAATTCGCCATTAATTGTGTTTATTTATCTATAATAACAGAAAATAAATAATATGGTAGATTTCCATCTATGATATTTTTTTAGTATGTTTCGAAACACAAACATGTACATATTTCTGTTTGAATTATTATGTGTATTAAGG
The DNA here is from genome assembly GCF_057557595.1 of Rhyacophila brunnea. Classification (NCBI taxonomy): domain Eukaryota; kingdom Metazoa; phylum Arthropoda; class Insecta; order Trichoptera; family Rhyacophilidae; genus Rhyacophila; species Rhyacophila brunnea. Next base: position 1,495,049 of record NW_028233362.1, on the reverse strand, counting down.
CATATATTTGTGACGAAAAATAAAATAAAAGGATAATTTAAAAATATTTTGGTTTGTATCGAAGGAAAGTGTCTAAACATATGTATATAAACATAAAATTATAGATTAAAGTGTTTTTGATTGTTATGAATATAATAAATATGTAGAAAAAATAAGTAAATTAAATGTAACATATATAATTTATTGGGATAAAATAATGAAATAAAAATAAAATCATTATATTTTATTAGATTTGAATTGATTCTAATGGAAATATTTAGAGGATTATTCACGCCAGTTTATATATTATATATTGTTGCTGTGTCTTTTCTGGCTATAATTTTTATATTCAATGAGGAAATAAGTGAATTAAATGAACGTTTAAATACTTTAGTTATCAATTTCTATTAAAATATAAAATACTGTTTTTAAATATTTATTTATTTTTATCCATACATTAAATAGTATTTAGAATAGTAATATGGAAAAACAATTTTTATATATGATTATCATAAACATTATATATTCGATGTATTTTTATTTTCTTGTATTTTATCGCATAATTTTTTCCACCTTTTATACATTAATCGTGAGAATTTATTTAAAGCTATTAATTTTTTAAAGATCTGAAATTTTAAAAATGAGCTAGGTTCTTGTCTTGTTTAAAAAAAATAATGAATGTTTACAGAGGAATTTTTTTATTCACATTTTTTAATAATGAAAGTCTACTTTTATATAGAAAAAAACGATTTTTATTACAAGCGAATGTTAGATATTACATTATCATCCTTTACAATAATTTTTTTTTCGACGAAATAAACTTGAATTCATAACATTATATCTATGCTAAATCGATACATATTTTTAATTTCTAATTTTACTAGAGTCATGAGAGGCATTTATTTTAAGATAGTCAAAGGTAAAAAAGAAAAGAGTGATCGAACACTGGAGTCAAATTAAAAAAATAGCTCAATACATCAGAAATACAAAGTTAAGTGTTAAAAAGAAACCCAATAATCGTAGAGATAGTAAATTTATTTAGTCAAAAACAGAAAACGTGTGTCATCTATTACTAGAGTCACAATTTACCACAGCATCTAGTTTCTTATACTTATAGAGATACAAGAGTATTATATCTATCGATTTGCTCAAGAAGCTTATATTACACATTTCATAAATATACTACAGTCACTTTTTTCTCTAAAAGTGATTTCAAAACTACCATTTACGGATGCCAGCCTAACAAACACCAATCGAGTCTCAAAATTCTTTCTTTTTTATCGTATATTAAGGTATAGGATTAATTCATCAGGATTACTAAGTTCATCAGTGATTATATTGCGCTGACGTGTATAACCTTCCGTGCATGCTAAAAAAATTGCCAGTATGAAAGTTGCCAGTATGAAAATTGCCATTATGACGAAAGTGCATGCGAGAAAAATTGCCATTATGAAAATTGCCATTATGAGAATTGCCATTATGAGAATTGCCATTATGACAAAAGTGCATGCGATAAAAATTGCCATTATGAAAATTGCCATTATGAGAATTGCCATTATGACAAAAGTGCATGCGATAAAAATTGCCATTATGACAAAAGTGCATGCGATAAAAAAATGCCATTATATAAATTGCCATTATGACATTTGCCATTATGAGAATTGCCATTATGACAAAAGTGCATGCGATAAAAATTGCCATTATGAAAATTGCCATTATGAGAATTGCCATTATGACAAAAGTGCATGCGATAAAAATTGCCATTATGACATTTGCCATTATGAAAATTGCCATTATGACAAAAGTGCATGCGAGAAAAATTGCCATTATGAAAATTGCCATTATGACAATTGCCATTATGAGAATTGCCATTATGACAAAAGTGCATGCGAGAAAAATTGCCATTATGAAAATTGCCATTATGACAATTGCCATTATGAGAATTGCCATTATGACAAAAGTGCATGCGATAAAAATTGCCATTATGACAAAAGTGCATGCGATAAAAATTGCCATTATGACATTTGCCATTATGAGAATTGCCATTATGACAAAAGTGCATGCGATAAAAATTGCCATTATGACATTTGCCATTATGAAAATTGCCATTATGACTTTTACCCTAAACCCTAAACCCTAAGCCCTCACCCAACCCTAATTTGTCTTTTTTTGTCCCTTTATACAACTTTTAGCTGAATTATGTCGCTGAATAGCCGAATAAGGGGTGATAAATATGTCTGCTAGCATAGAAAGAAATCCTACAATGATAATTTATGACATGATAAATACATTATCTATAGTTGGAATATATAAAAATCATCTTTTTGTGGATATATAGCCATAACCAACTTGGTTATATTCAAGATTTTTTTGCCTTATAATGGATATTTATATATTCTACTAGACATAGCGAATATTTGTACATTTGTTTTGTTATTCAGATCAGGTGAATTTATTGATTTTTTGGTCAATTCCAAGTTTTATGTGTTGCCATATTTTTTTCTGTCTTAAAAAAAGCCTAGAGCCAAGGCCTGTTTGGTAAAAAAACCAATTTTATCTTGCTGATCATATTTAGATAAGCTAACAAACACATTCATACTATCTTATATTTCTCATTATCTGCGATTTTTTTATTAATTTATATATATCACAAAAAAAGGGATATTTTTTCTTATAATAAAATTAAGTTTTCTTATGCTGATTATCTTATAGAAACGCAAAATACGCAGAAAATCATATATTTTATTTTTTTCTTGTTTCTGAAACTTTTATGTGTGGATTTAGTCGACTATTTTTTTTCTTTATTTTAGTGGGTTTTTTGTGTGATAATAACTATCATATACACCAAATCGAAAAAATATGTTTTGAATTATAAAATAATATAGATTATGCTTGATGTATTTTGATTTGAGATTTTAGTAGTAAGTTTAAGGGTCCTATTATTTTTTTTTCTGTTAATGATCAATTACATAAAATATTGAATATATTTTTATATCTTATTGTGATATTCAATTATAAAAAAAGATTTTGATATCATTTAATTGACTTTGATGTCTTTTAAATAGGATTTTTTAAGTATGTTTCTTATATACAAAAAAAAGGGATTGATAATACTAAACTCAGTAATTTTTATGAATTGAACGATAGATTAAGCTTTTATTAGATCTGGTAAAACAAGATTAATGTTTTTTTATTCTTTTTTTTTTCAATTATATTTTTTTTTTGTAATTCTAATCATCTAAATCACTAACTTGATCGATATCTTATAACATTGAGATAGAATGTTTACTGAATATAGGAATTTATGTAAACTATACACACTCTTAGATAATATATTTCTGTAAATTAGGTATGATTTTGAGATTCAATCTGTCTGCTAAAGTTTTAAAAAAACCAAATTTTATGATTTCTAATCTGAAGAAAGGTATTTTTGCAAAGCTATTCCAAGATTTATATGCTATTTGATATATATAGTCGCCCAAGCAGCTATAAAAGGTGCTTATTCTGTAAGAAGCTAAAAGAAAAAAGATTTTTTATTGGATTGAACTGCCGCAGATTACCTAATATAGGTTTCGTGATCATAAATTATACATTTTTCACTAAATACTGCTAAAAAAATTCAAAAGGTGCTAAAAAGTTAAGCTAGGATAAAGAAAAAATGTACATTTTAGAATACAGTGTTAGTTAAATACATTGTCTAATGTAAATGATTTAAATGACATTTTTTCTGATTATCTATATATTTAAGTAGATTCATTTTCTGTTTTTTGCCATATTAAATTTATTTATAATCTATTATCTATATGATAAAATAGTAACTAGCCATATTTTTATATTTTTCATGTTTAAAAAATGCATAATAATACAAAAATAATGAACATTTATATAAAATACGCAGTGCAAAGTAAATATAAATTACATTCCATTGGATTTGTGTATTTATAAACAAAAAATATTATAATTTGTATATAATAATCTATTATTATATTTATCACATGTTTATGTCGGTTTTTTGCAATCTTTTATTACGATTTATATATATTACTGACTCATATATTCATTAATCATTTAATTTTCTTTAAAAATCTATAATTTTAGTGAATAAAATAAAAATCGTTGACATATTTTACAAACTCAATAGCCTTTTATCACTTATTTGCATCTAAAAAAAAACATCCAAATCTGTGCTAAATCACAAAATATAACATAAATAAGTCATTTAATTGCAAGATTCAACCACTCTTTTGCTTTAAATTTCTTTAAATTTTCAAAAATTATAATATTATATCGAAAAAGCATTATTTACGTTTTTCGTCTTTTCTTGGCTGCTAAAAATCTGGATTGCATATAATTTTTATTATTTAAATTGTAGTATATATGATATTGTTTATATTTATTGTTAATAAATGAAAATTTTACAAAAGTAAATACGAGTGTGTATCTTATATATCAAAAGCTTATATTAATTCGTGATGTGAAATTCTATTCGATTGACATAAAAAATAATATCTTTGTTGTAAAGAAATATTGAAACACTAATAATCTCGTAGTTTTATACAAAATGTATATAAAGGGTTTTTTTTTGCTAAATATCGAAGCTTTTTTTTTTAAATCCATGAATAATAAAAAAAAGTTTATCTATTGTATCGTATTGTAAAAAAACATCGAAAAGATAATGTTTTTTTCCTGTTTATGCTGATCGTGTTTTATTTCTTTATAAATCGCTTTCTAAGTCAAGCCAGAATAAATAAGTTTTTTTTTCGTTGTCAAAAATAATTTATTTCGATTTACATGTATAACTATCTCAAAATTTATATTTAATTGTATAATAGTATCTAACTCCTATTTTTTTTCTTAATAAAAAAGTTTGAATATTACTAAATAGATTATTGTATTTTTAACTATTTCAAACGAATCTTCGTATGTTTGACTATGTATGCCTTATAGATTCTATCTTGTTATTTTAAAAGACTGTGTATATTCGTATGCATAAAAGGTTGTTATCTATCTTTTAAAAAACAAAAAAATCGGATCTATATTTCTAGAAAAACCTCTTTACATGTTAAATCATAAATTTTTATACATGCTATACTGATGAACTGTTTAATATGTCTTAAATGTACATTAAATATTATTTTGATCTATTGTTGGTAAAAGATTGTTTTTACCATTTTTAATCGATATAACTATTTTTATTGCTGAATTTGTATACTGTTCCTGTTTTTATATAAATAAAATCAAAAATCGAATGTTATTTTAGAATTTATTTCTATGTGTAAATATAAATAAATATCTTGGTTTTTTGTACAAATTGATGAAAACTAGAAAATTTATTATTATATTTTAAAACTATTTTATGTGCATTCGGTCCTCTTTTTTTTATAAATGAAGCTTTATTAATTTAATTATCTTTCATTTTCTAAAAATTTAATAGTTAGCCATTAAAATGTGAACATAAATTTTACATTTCTAGATTCAAAAATTCATGGTTTTATCCACATAAATTATTAATTGTCATACATTTACTGTGTCACTGGAATATTATAGTGGAATTTTGATATTTATAGAATTTTATTCATGAATTATGGTATACTCCGAAGATACATATTTTATAATTATTTTTGACGTGGGTTGAATAAAATATACATTGTAAATATTAAACTCTAACTATTGTTTATTTGATATTATAAATCAAGATTTGCAGTTTATTTTTATGTTATACGTTTTTCATTCGAAATAAAAAATTTTGAGATATTTATTTGCTAACTATTTATTCAAGCTTGAATCTTATATTTTAATAATATTTAGCTTCTATAAGACGTTTAATCTATATAATAAATACTGTTTTGCTCTATTTTATAGATAATAATCTTGATTCGTTCTTTTTTTTGATAAAGTTTACATATTGTTTCTTTATACATATTATTAATAAATCACCTAATGCTAGAATACGTTTTATTTATTTATTTTCTCATATTGGTGCGATTCTTATAACAAAATTATATTATCTCTACTTTAAACGAATTAATAAATGAATCGTTATATTTTTTGGTTTTTAAAACCCTGTTGGATATTCTTCAACCGGTTTCTTTTATATATCGAGGAATACTACTGAACATTAATGATTATCGTACATTTTTTATACTTTTTCTAGATCAAGGATAAATATAGTTCAGTTTTTGTCATGATTTTTCTCTAGATTCACTAAATTTTATTTTTTTACGTTTTATCTTTTTCTTTAGTTTTTAAATATCGCGTTATTTTTATTAAAATATGGAGTATATTCATAAAATGAACAAAGCACTATATATCTTCGTCATATTTTATTTTGAGTTTATCCTATCTAATCTATGTGATGGATTAGAAAATCTACAAGTTGGTAACTTTATCCTTGAATACAAATACTATATTCTTATGCGATTGATATCATATAAATACAACTTCAATGTAAATATGTCGCTAATTTCTATGTTTTTTATTGGTTTTTATGGTAACTATTCCATCATTTATTGTTTTTTTCTTGATTATATACTTTTTACGTGCTCTTCTCCATAATTTTATTAATATATTACCATTTTTATTTGTCTATTTTGCTGTAAAAGTATAATTAATTCTTATTGCTTTCTTTTTTATAATTTGTATTTAGAAATTTTGCCTATTTTATGTTCATTTCTTTGAAAATAAAATTTTTTTGCGCCTTTTTGGATATTTTTTGTTATTAAAGAATATATTATCTTTATATTGAGATATTCGAGTATTAAGTGATGCATAAAATCTGTTCTAGATAAATATAAAAGCCATAATATTGTTTTCATAATCCAAATTCGTACTCTATCTATATATAAAATCAAATAATTGTATATTTTCATCAAATTAGTTTACGAGAAGAATGACAAAAAAAACGTTACTTTTAAATCGATAATAAGACAAAATATTTGTATTTAATTGATATAATATGGTTTTATAATTTTTAAATGAAAATACTCTTCAGATTTTGTTTATAGATGTTTTAGTATATAATATTCGATTTATTTAATTTGGATTTTAAATCTATCAATTAATGAATCTCCAATAAATTCATTAGATTGACATAATTATCAATAATATATATACATGTCTATAATATACATTATACTGGATTTTCTAACTTTAAAGAACTTCTCATTGTTTATTCTTTATAATCTTTTTCGCATAAATATTTTTATACCGTTAGAGTATTTATAAAAAAAAGTGATAATAAAATTATATTTGAGAGTTATATTGTGCAAATCTTTGTTTAAGAGTCTTTTGTTAAGAAATTATTATTTTTTTAAGAATTTTTTTTTCTTTTGCACCTATAGAAAAATGCTGGTAAAATAGATAAAGTTTATATGTTTATACATTTATAACAAAAAATTGACAAGTTTATTAAAAGAGATACAAAATGTATAAAAACGTATAAATGTTTAAAAAACATAAAATATCATCTTCTATTGTCATAACCTTTTATTTGGTTATTAAAAAAACTTTTAGTTCTATAACTACTATAGTATGATTTCTAATTGTATTAGTTCTTTTTTAATAAAATTATGTCGTTTTTTTCGATTTTAAATAGCGTAATCTGTAATTTTATTGATTTTTATTCTTTCATTCTCACATTTTAAGAAGCTTTTTTTGTTTTATTATCTTTTATATATAAAATTTTTCTTTTTTCTGGTTATAAGTGAATCTTGTATGTTAAAATAAACAGCTTATTCCGTGATAAATTTATGATAATAGTCGATTTTTTTATAAATATTTCACGTGTTATGTTATATAATATATTTTTTATGCTCTATTGAAGAAAAAGATGTCTCCGATGGAAGAGAAAAAACATATTTTGGATATCTTTCGTGCAAAGAAACGTCGTCTTTGTCTTTTTTACGTTTTTTTTTATACTTTTAGCTGGATTGAGTCACCTGAAAAGCCGAATAAGTTCAGTTGAATATGTCCGCTAGCATATAAAAACTACGACAATGATAATATTGGCATGAAAAATACGATATTTGAAGTTATTTAAAAGAAAAATCATTTTTTAGGATATATTATACCATGAAATTAGCTATATTAAGTTTTTTTTTGCATTATAACAGATATTTTGTGTACTCTCTTAGCCATGGCGAATATCTGTAAATATGTTTTGATTTGTTAAATTATTCAGAAAAGGTGAATTTTTCGATTTTCGTCGATTTTAAGTTTTATGTGTTGCCATATCTATTTCTGTTTCGAAAAAAAAACCTAAGACCGAGCCAAGTTTGTTTAAAAAAGAAGACTTTAATGCTTCGATAATATCAAAATCATAAAGAAGTGTTTTTTTCAATTCATATGACATATTATTTGCGATTTTCGTTATAATTTTATGAACATCGCAAAAAAAGGGGATTTTTTTTTCTTAGAATAGAAAACTATTTTATATGAAAACAATCTTTTTATAACGCTGAATAATGATAAAAACATAGATAGTGTCCTTTTCTTGTTTCTGAAACTTTTATGTGTGGATTTAGGCTACTATTTTTTTTCTTCTTTTTAGTGGCTTTTCTATGTATAATTATCTTTCCTACAATAAAAAAAATATAAAAATTGGTTTGACAAACGATGACATACATATTAAATTTATTCTATTTTTATCCGAGAATTCTGTAAAAAGTTAAAGGGTCCTATTATTTTTTTCTTTTTTGCAAAATCAATTATATATTCTATTTAACATATATTTATATCTTATAAAAACAGTAATCTATAATTATATTGTCTTTTTTTATTTTATTGACTTCGATGTACATTTATATTATATTTTAGGCATGTTTCTTATGTACGGAAATAAAAGGTGGATAATGCTATAATAGGTAATTTTTATGTGTTAAATTAAAAGAGAGCTTTTAAATTTATTAAGTTAATGAATAATAATGTTTTTTTTCTTCTTTTTTTTTTAATTTTTTTTATATTCCTAATCATCTAAAATACTAAATTTTTCGATTTGTTATAACACTGAGATATAATTAAAACTAAATTTAGTATTTTTTGTACATTCTTCAGACTCATCGATGTTACACTTCGGTAAATAGGCATATTTTTGAGTTTAAATCTGCTTGCTAAAGTTAAACAAACAACAGATTTAATGAATTATAGATTGATAAAGGTATTTTTTATTTACCAGTCAGGTGAGTTATATGCTATTTGATACATATAGTGCCCAAAATACTATAAAGAGGTACTAATTCTGTTAGATAGCTAAAAGAAAAAGGATTTTTTTGATATTTTACTAGCGCAAATTAAAATATCTAATGTAAAATATACTATAATAGTAGAAAAATATCAAATTGTGTTAAAACTAATCATAAATTGTAAAATAGTTCAGCTAGGATAAAGAAAAAATGTCTATTTTAAAATACAGTGTTTGTTAAATACTATTTCTTTAATATATAATAATATAAATTAGCATTTTTTTGATGATAGCTAGTTATATATAGTTTTATTTTCTGTTTTTTTCTAATAACATTTATTTATAATGCATTTATCATATAATAAAAAAGTAGTTAGCCTTTTTATTTTATTTGTCATGTTTAAAAAGTATATATACATACAGAAATAATATACATATTGCTCTGATATCAAGTGCAAAATAAATAAATACTTGATTTTATTGTAAAAAGTGTATTTTTTAGCAAAATATTCGACAATTTATATATGATAATCTATGTTTGATGGTTCTATAAAAATAATAGATTTCTCTTTCTTTAATTACGATGCAATGAACACAACAATAGAGTCGCCCTTCTAGGGTAGGGGCGACTCTATTATTATATTTATCACTCGTTTATGATATTATTTCTTATCATGTTTATAAATATCTAGTTAATATGTATTGTAAATCTTTCAGTTTTAGTAATAAAATAGATAGCCATTGATTTTTTTTACAAATTAAAAAGCCTTTTTTCACTTTTTTGTTTAGCAAAAATATCAAAATCTGTTCTAGATTACAAAATAAAACATACTTAAGTGATATAATCGCAAGATATAATCACACTTCGATTATAAGATTGTTTCAACAGCCAAATATTCTAAAATTATTTCTAAACGTAATAAACACCTTTTTCGTCATTTCTTGACAACATAAAATCCCGATTGTATATAATTTACACGATTCAAGTAGTTTTATTTGTGATATTTTCTATATTAGGTTTAATATAATGAATTATTTACATAAGTTTACACAAATAAGTTCTGATGCTTTGTATATATATTAAAAGTTGGCATCTATTTGTGATGTTAAATCCGTTCGATTAAAATATAACAATCACATATCTGTGTTTTAAAAAACCGTATAAAATCATATTAGTTATATGAAACAATATAAAAAGGGTTTTTTTGCAATTCCTTCTGCTATAATTTGAAGTTTTTCTTTTTTAAAATCCATGAACAGTAACAATAAAAACTTATCTTCTGTATCGTATTCAGAGTTAAACATCGAAAATGCAATACTTTTTTCCCTATTTTTTAACTGTGTTTTATTTCTTTATAAATCGCTTTCTAAGTCTTGTCAGACTAAATGAAGGTTTTTTTGCATTTGTATAGATAATTTTGTTCGAATTATATGTTTAACTATTTCAAGATATATTAAATTGCATAATAATATCTTCATTTCTATTTTCTTTCTTATAGCTAGTTTGAATATCACGCAATAAATTTTAATATGTTTAACTATTTAAAAACGATTTTTTTTACTATATATACCTTTTTAGAATCTATCTCTGTATTTTTTAAGATTGATTTTATTGATATGCGTAATAGTTTTTTTCGTCATTTAAATAACATCAAACAGTAATGATTTCTAGCGAAACCTCTTATATATGTACAATTTTATTATATTATACTATATTATTTTGAATTGAAATGTGTAATATACTGTTTTTATATATATTCTCAAATCGATATTACTATTACATTATGATAAATTTTGTATACTTTTTCTGTTTTATTCAAATAACATCAAATACCAAAAACCATTTTAGGATTTATTTTATTTGTTAAGATAAATGAATAAATTTAATGTGTTTTTTGAAAATCGATAAAAGTATAAAGATTATTAAATTTTGAAACAATTTTATGTGTATTTGTTCCACTTTTTTCAATTTTATTATCTTCTATTTTATAAAAATCTAATATATGTATTTTCACATGTGAACATATAATTTAAATTTCTAGATTTGAAAATTGATATTTTTATGCACAAAAAGGACGAAAATTTTGGATTGATATACATTGCTGTTTTACAAAGATATTATGGTGGAATTTTCATATTATTGGATTACTATTCCCGAATTATGATATATTCCGAAGATTTATATTTTATAATGATTTTTGATGTGGGTTAAATAATTTTATTTTTGAAATTTTATTTAGATGGATTTTGTCTGAAGGTTCAAATTTTACAATGATTATAGACATGGGTTAAATAAAATCATTTTGGACTTTTTTTTTGCCTGATTTAATCGAAAGTTAAAATTTTATAATAATTATAGACAAGGAAATAAATTAAATATACACTGCAAATTAAATGATTATTTGATATTCTATATCAACATTAGCTGTTATGTTTTCATGTTTTACGTTTTTCGTTGGATATAAAAGTATTTGTGATAATTATTTGCTAAGTATATATGTAAATTTGAATCTTAATATATTAATTATCTTTCGCTTCTATAAGTAGTTCAATCTTATATAATCAATATTTGTTTTGCTATATTTTACATATAATATTCTTGATTTTTGAATTTTTAATAAGAATTCAGATAAAGATTAAATATTGTTACTTTGTATGAAACTATAATTTATTATAAATATCACTGCTAATACTAGAATATCTTTCTTTCATTTATTTATTTTTTGTAATAAAGCACGATTCTTATAAAAAAATTATATATTTACTAGAATTGATGAATAGAAATATATGAATCGTGTAATTTTTTAGTTTTTATAAACCTGTGTTATATTCTCAACAGGTTTCTTTTGAATATAATGAAACACAACTGATCAAAAATGATCATTGATCGTATTTACCCCTTTTTCTAGATAAGAAAATAATAATAAAAATTTTTACCATGGTATTTCTCTCTATTTTACCGAAATTTTTTCTATAAAATTGATATTCTATTACATTTGTATTTAATTATGCGTTTTTTCCTGAAAATATGACATATATTCGAAAAAAAAACAAAGCACTGTATATCCTTTTTCATATTTTCTATTTTAGTTTATCTTCTTAATCATCTCTATGATAACATTAAAATCTGAAAGTTAATGTCTTTATATTCTTATGTAATTAAGAATATAAAAATTAAACTTAATAGAGATAATGCTATCATTTATAGGATATTTTCATGTTTTTATCTTTTTCAATGGAACTATACTATCATTTTTATAGTTTTTTTGATTCTTTACTTTTTACGATCGCTTAATCCACAAAGTAGTTAATAATTTACTTTATTCTTGTAATAGCTATATAAATACTTTTTTTTTCTCCTTTATATTCTTTTAAAATTTTATATGATGCTTGTTTCAGTGTATTAAAAACAAAAAATATATTCATCTTGTTAAGGTTTTTTTGTTATAATTGAATATATTATCTTTGGATTGAAATATTCGAAAATTACGCAATTTAAGTAAACAACTCTTTAATAAAATTTTATGCTGAAGTATCGTTTTTTTATTTAAAATTAGAACTCCTGGATACCAAATGCTGTTATCAAATCATTCGATTTTTAATTATAATTGGATTATGAGAAAGAATAACTGCAAAGAAGAACATTTTTTATCCATTTTTTTACGGCAAATTGTACTTTTTTATTAATTATTTATAATAAAATATTCTTCTAATTTTATTTAAATTTTCATTCAGAATCTATAAATTTATAAATCACCATAAAATTGTTAATATTGGCTCAAATTATTATAATAATACATATATAAGTCTATAATATGCATCAAACTAGATTTTCTGGCTTAGTAAGATCTTCTAATTAATTGTTCTTTATAATATTTAAAACCATAAATTTTTTATATTGTTAAGATTATTTATTAAAAAAGCAATAATATGACTATTTTTATGTTTTTTATAATATACTTATCTATTTCCTATTTATTTTTTCTTTAAGATTCTCTTGTTAAGAAATTATTATCTTTTTAAGTTTTTATTTTATTTTTCATATATATATATATAAATATACTGGTCAAATCGAAATAGTTTTAGTGTTTAGTAATTAATAATATAAAATTTATTGGATTTATCTTATAATAAAATGAAATTTTGAAGTAACATATAAATAGATTGAAAATACAAAGATATATTTTTCTATTTTCGACACCGGATATTATTATTTTTAGTAAATATTTTGGTTTAATGCACTAATATAAGAATATTGTTATAAAAATTACGTCTCTGATAGAAATTTATGTTTGATTGTCTTATTTTACTTTATATAAATTGTTATTTGCTTTAATTTTTTAGGCTTAATTCTCATATTGCTGCCAATCTTTTGGTTTTTTTTTTATTTTTATAGACGGTTTTTAGATTTTCTGATTGTAAATAATATACCTTTATGCTAAAAAAAACAGCTTTTTTATGATAATATTCAATTTTATTATAAATATTTCATGTGACATGTTATATTATCGATTTTCTATCCTATTTTAAATATAATATGTCTGCAGCGAGAAGAGAAAAACCATATTATGGATCTTTTTTGTGGCAAAAAGAAATAAAAATTGTATTTAAAACAAAATTATACAACTTTTAGCTGAATTATGTCGCTGAATAGCCGAATAAGGGGTGATAAATATGTCTGCTAGCATAGAAAGAAATCCTACAATGATAATTTATGACATGATAAATACATTATCTATAGTTGGAATATATAAAAATCATCTTTTTGTGGATATATAGCCATAACCAACTTGGTTATATTCAAGATTTTTTTGCCTTATAATGGATATTTATATATTCTACTAGACATAGCGAATATTTGTACATTTGTTTTGTTATTCAGATCAGGTGAATTTATTGATTTTTTGGTCAATTCCAAGTTTTATGTGTTGCCATATTTTTTTCTGTCTTAAAAAAAGCCTAGAGCCAAGGCCTGTTTGGTAAAAAAACCAATTTTATCTTGCTGATCATATTTAGATAAGCTAACAAACACATTCATACTATCTTATATTTCTCATTATCTGCGATTTTTTTATTAATTTATATATATCACAAAAAAAGGGATATTTTTTCTTATAATAAAATTAAGTTTTCTTATGCTGATTATCTTATAGAAACGCAAAATACGCAGAAAATCATATATTTTATTTTTTTCTTGTTTCTGAAACTTTTATGTGTGGATTTAGTCGACTATTTTTTTTCTTTATTTTAGTGGGTTTTTTGTGTGATAATAACTATCATATACACCAAATCGAAAAAATATGTTTTGAATTATAAAATAATATAGATTATGCTTGATGTATTTTGATTTGAGATTTTAGTAGTAAGTTTAAGGGTCCTATTATTTTTTTTTCTGTTAATGATCAATTACATAAAATATTGAATATATTTTTATATCTTATTGTGATATTCAATTATAAAAAAAGATTTTGATATCATTTAATTGACTTTGATGTCTTTTAAATAGGATTTTTTAAGTATGTTTCTTATATACAAAAAAAAGGGATTGATAATACTAAACTCAGTAATTTTTATGAATTGAACGATAGATTAAGCTTTTATTAGATCTGGTAAAACAAGATTAATGTTTTTTTATTCTTTTTTTTTTCAATTATATTTTTTTTTTGTAATTCTAATCATCTAAATCACTAACTTGATCGATATCTTATAACATTGAGATAGAATGTTTACTGAATATAGGAATTTATGTAAACTATACACACTCTTAGATAATATATTTCTGTAAATTAGGTATGATTTTGAGATTCAATCTGTCTGCTAAAGTTTTAAAAAAACCAAATTTTATGATTTCTAATCTGAAGAAAGGTATTTTTGCAAAGCTATTCCAAGATTTATATGCTATTTGATATATATAGTCGCCCAAGCAGCTATAAAAGGTGCTTATTCTGTAAGAAGCTAAAAGAAAAAAGATTTTTTATTGGATTGAACTGCCGCAGATTACCTAATATAGGTTTCGTGATCATAAATTATACATTTTTCACTAAATACTGCTAAAAAAATTCAAAAGGTGCTAAAAAGTTAAGCTAGGATAAAGAAAAAATGTACATTTTAGAATACAGTGTTAGTTAAATACATTGTCTAATGTAAATGATTTAAATGACATTTTTTCTGATTATCTATATATTTAAGTAGATTCATTTTCTGTTTTTTGCCATATTAAATTTATTTATAATCTATTATCTATATGATAAAATAGTAACTAGCCATATTTTTATATTTTTCATGTTTAAAAAATGCATAATAATACAAAAATAATGAACATTTATATAAAATACGCAGTGCAAAGTAAATATAAATTACATTCCATTGGATTTGTGTATTTATAAACAAAAAATATTATAATTTGTATATAATAATCTATTATTATATTTATCACATGTTTATGTCGGTTTTTTGCAATCTTTTATTACGATTTATATATATTACTGACTCATATATTCATTAATCATTTAATTTTCTTTAAAAATCTATAATTTTAGTGAATAAAATAAAAATCGTTGACATATTTTACAAACTCAATAGCCTTTTATCACTTATTTGCATCTAAAAAAAAACATCCAAATCTGTGCTAAATCACAAAATATAACATAAATAAGTCATTTAATTGCAAGATTCAACCACTCTTTTGCTTTAAATTTCTTTAAATTTTCAAAAATTATAATATTATATCGAAAAAGCATTATTTACGTTTTTCGTCTTTTCTTGGCTGCTAAAAATCTGGATTGCATATAATTTTTATTATTTAAATTGTAGTATATATGATATTGTTTATATTTATTGTTAATAAATGAAAATTTTACAAAAGTAAATACGAGTGTGTATCTTATATATCAAAAGCTTATATTAATTCGTGATGTGAAATTCTATTCGATTGACATAAAAAATAATATCTTTGTTGTAAAGAAATATTGAAACACTAATAATCTCGTAGTTTTATACAAAATGTATATAAAGGGTTTTTTTTTGCTAAATATCGAAGCTTTTTTTTTTAAATCCATGAATAATAAAAAAAAGTTTATCTATTGTATCGTATTGTAAAAAAACATCGAAAAGATAATGTTTTTTTCCTGTTTATGCTGATCGTGTTTTATTTCTTTATAAATCGCTTTCTAAGTCAAGCCAGAATAAATAAGTTTTTTTTTCGTTGTCAAAAATAATTTATTTCGATTTACATGTATAACTATCTCAAAATTTATATTTAATTGTATAATAGTATCTAACTCCTATTTTTTTTCTTAATAAAAAAGTTTGAATATTACTAAATAGATTATTGTATTTTTAACTATTTCAAACGAATCTTCGTATGTTTGACTATGTATGCCTTATAGATTCTATCTTGTTATTTTAAAAGACTGTGTATATTCGTATGCATAAAAGGTTGTTATCTATCTTTTAAAAAACAAAAAAATCGGATCTATATTTCTAGAAAAACCTCTTTACATGTTAAATCATAAATTTTTATACATGCTATACTGATGAACTGTTTAATATGTCTTAAATGTACATTAAATATTATTTTGATCTATTGTTGGTAAAAGATTGTTTTTACCATTTTTAATCGATATAACTATTTTTATTGCTGAATTTGTATACTGTTCCTGTTTTTATATAAATAAAATCAAAAATCGAATGTTATTTTAGAATTTATTTCTATGTGTAAATATAAATAAATATCTTGGTTTTTTGTACAAATTGATGAAAACTAGAAAATTTATTATTATATTTTAAAACTATTTTATGTGCATTCGGTCCTCTTTTTTTTATAAATGAAGCTTTATTAATTTAATTATCTTTCATTTTCTAAAAATTTAATAGTTAGCCATTAAAATGTGAACATAAATTTTACATTTCTAGATTCAAAAATTCATGGTTTTATCCACATAAATTATTAATTGTCATACATTTACTGTGTCACTGGAATATTATAGTGGAATTTTGATATTTATAGAATTTTATTCATGAATTATGGTATACTCCGAAGATACATATTTTATAATTATTTTTGACGTGGGTTGAATAAAATATACATTGTAAATATTAAACTCTAACTATTGTTTATTTGATATTATAAATCAAGATTTGCAGTTTATTTTTATGTTATACGTTTTTCATTCGAAATAAAAAATTTTGAGATATTTATTTGCTAACTATTTATTCAAGCTTGAATCTTATATTTTAATAATATTTAGCTTCTATAAGACGTTTAATCTATATAATAAATACTGTTTTGCTCTATTTTATAGATAATAATCTTGATTCGTTCTTTTTTTTGATAAAGTTTACATATTGTTTCTTTATACATATTATTAATAAATCACCTAATGCTAGAATACGTTTTATTTATTTATTTTCTCATATTGGTGCGATTCTTATAACAAAATTATATTATCTCTACTTTAAACGAATTAATAAATGAATCGTTATATTTTTTGGTTTTTAAAACCCTGTTGGATATTCTTCAACCGGTTTCTTTTATATATCGAGGAATACTACTGAACATTAATGATTATCGTACATTTTTTATACTTTTTCTAGATCAAGGATAAATATAGTTCAGTTTTTGTCATGATTTTTCTCTAGATTCACTAAATTTTATTTTTTTACGTTTTATCTTTTTCTTTAGTTTTTAAATATCGCGTTATTTTTATTAAAATATGGAGTATATTCATAAAATGAACAAAGCACTATATATCTTCGTCATATTTTATTTTGAGTTTATCCTATCTAATCTATGTGATGGATTAGAAAATCTACAAGTTGGTAACTTTATCCTTGAATACAAATACTATATTCTTATGCGATTGATATCATATAAATACAACTTCAATGTAAATATGTCGCTAATTTCTATGTTTTTTATTGGTTTTTATGGTAACTATTCCATCATTTATTGTTTTTTTCTTGATTATATACTTTTTACGTGCTCTTCTCCATAATTTTATTAATATATTACCATTTTTATTTGTCTATTTTGCTGTAAAAGTATAATTAATTCTTATTGCTTTCTTTTTTATAATTTGTATTTAGAAATTTTGCCTATTTTATGTTCATTTCTTTGAAAATAAAATTTTTTTGCGCCTTTTTGGATATTTTTTGTTATTAAAGAATATATTATCTTTATATTGAGATATTCGAGTATTAAGTGATGCATAAAATCTGTTCTAGATAAATATAAAAGCCATAATATTGTTTTCATAATCCAAATTCGTACTCTATCTATATATAAAATCAAATAATTGTATATTTTCATCAAATTAGTTTACGAGAAGAATGACAAAAAAAACGTTACTTTTAAATCGATAATAAGACAAAATATTTGTATTTAATTGATATAATATGGTTTTATAATTTTTAAATGAAAATACTCTTCAGATTTTGTTTATAGATGTTTTAGTATATAATATTCGATTTATTTAATTTGGATTTTAAATCTATCAATTAATGAATCTCCAATAAATTCATTAGATTGACATAATTATCAATAATATATATACATGTCTATAATATACATTATACTGGATTTTCTAACTTTAAAGAACTTCTCATTGTTTATTCTTTATAATCTTTTTCGCATAAATATTTTTATACCGTTAGAGTATTTATAAAAAAAAGTGATAATAAAATTATATTTGAGAGTTATATTGTGCAAATCTTTGTTTAAGAGTCTTTTGTTAAGAAATTATTATTTTTTTAAGAATTTTTTTTTCTTTTGCACCTATAGAAAAATGCTGGTAAAATAGATAAAGTTTATATGTTTATACATTTATAACAAAAAATTGACAAGTTTATTAAAAGAGATACAAAATGTATAAAAACGTATAAATGTTTAAAAAACATAAAATATCATCTTCTATTGTCATAACCTTTTATTTGGTTATTAAAAAAACTTTTAGTTCTATAACTACTATAGTATGATTTCTAATTGTATTAGTTCTTTTTTAATAAAATTATGTCGTTTTTTTCGATTTTAAATAGCGTAATCTGTAATTTTATTGATTTTTATTCTTTCATTCTCACATTTTAAGAAGCTTTTTTTGTTTTATTATCTTTTATATATAAAATTTTTCTTTTTTCTGGTTATAAGTGAATCTTGTATGTTAAAATAAACAGCTTATTCCGTGATAAATTTATGATAATAGTCGATTTTTTTATAAATATTTCACGTGTTATGTTATATAATATATTTTTTATGCTCTATTGAAGAAAAAGATGTCTCCGATGGAAGAGAAAAAACATATTTTGGATATCTTTCGTGCAAAGAAACGTCGTCTTTGTCTTTTTTACGTTTTTTTTTATACTTTTAGCTGGATTGAGTCACCTGAAAAGCCGAATAAGTTCAGTTGAATATGTCCGCTAGCATATAAAAACTACGACAATGATAATATTGGCATGAAAAATACGATATTTGAAGTTATTTAAAAGAAAAATCATTTTTTAGGATATATTATACCATGAAATTAGCTATATTAAGTTTTTTTTTGCATTATAACAGATATTTTGTGTACTCTCTTAGCCATGGCGAATATCTGTAAATATGTTTTGATTTGTTAAATTATTCAGAAAAGGTGAATTTTTCGATTTTCGTCGATTTTAAGTTTTATGTGTTGCCATATCTATTTCTGTTTCGAAAAAAAAACCTAAGACCGAGCCAAGTTTGTTTAAAAAAGAAGACTTTAATGCTTCGATAATATCAAAATCATAAAGAAGTGTTTTTTTCAATTCATATGACATATTATTTGCGATTTTCGTTATAATTTTATGAACATCGCAAAAAAAGGGGATTTTTTTTTCTTAGAATAGAAAACTATTTTATATGAAAACAATCTTTTTATAACGCTGAATAATGATAAAAACATAGATAGTGTCCTTTTCTTGTTTCTGAAACTTTTATGTGTGGATTTAGGCTACTATTTTTTTTCTTCTTTTTAGTGGCTTTTCTATGTATAATTATCTTTCCTACAATAAAAAAAATATAAAAATTGGTTTGACAAACGATGACATACATATTAAATTTATTCTATTTTTATCCGAGAATTCTGTAAAAAGTTAAAGGGTCCTATTATTTTTTTCTTTTTTGCAAAATCAATTATATATTCTATTTAACATATATTTATATCTTATAAAAACAGTAATCTATAATTATATTGTCTTTTTTTATTTTATTGACTTCGATGTACATTTATATTATATTTTAGGCATGTTTCTTATGTACGGAAATAAAAGGTGGATAATGCTATAATAGGTAATTTTTATGTGTTAAATTAAAAGAGAGCTTTTAAATTTATTAAGTTAATGAATAATAATGTTTTTTTTCTTCTTTTTTTTTTAATTTTTTTTATATTCCTAATCATCTAAAATACTAAATTTTTCGATTTGTTATAACACTGAGATATAATTAAAACTAAATTTAGTATTTTTTGTACATTCTTCAGACTCATCGATGTTACACTTCGGTAAATAGGCATATTTTTGAGTTTAAATCTGCTTGCTAAAGTTAAACAAACAACAGATTTAATGAATTATAGATTGATAAAGGTATTTTTTATTTACCAGTCAGGTGAGTTATATGCTATTTGATACATATAGTGCCCAAAATACTATAAAGAGGTACTAATTCTGTTAGATAGCTAAAAGAAAAAGGATTTTTTTGATATTTTACTAGCGCAAATTAAAATATCTAATGTAAAATATACTATAATAGTAGAAAAATATCAAATTGTGTTAAAACTAATCATAAATTGTAAAATAGTTCAGCTAGGATAAAGAAAAAATGTCTATTTTAAAATACAGTGTTTGTTAAATACTATTTCTTTAATATATAATAATATAAATTAGCATTTTTTTGATGATAGCTAGTTATATATAGTTTTATTTTCTGTTTTTTTCTAATAACATTTATTTATAATGCATTTATCATATAATAAAAAAGTAGTTAGCCTTTTTATTTTATTTGTCATGTTTAAAAAGTATATATACATACAGAAATAATATACATATTGCTCTGATATCAAGTGCAAAATAAATAAATACTTGATTTTATTGTAAAAAGTGTATTTTTTAGCAAAATATTCGACAATTTATATATGATAATCTATGTTTGATGGTTCTATAAAAATAATAGATTTCTCTTTCTTTAATTACGATGCAATGAACACAACAATAGAGTCGCCCTTCTAGGGTAGGGGCGACTCTATTATTATATTTATCACTCGTTTATGATATTATTTCTTATCATGTTTATAAATATCTAGTTAATATGTATTGTAAATCTTTCAGTTTTAGTAATAAAATAGATAGCCATTGATTTTTTTTACAAATTAAAAAGCCTTTTTTCACTTTTTTGTTTAGCAAAAATATCAAAATCTGTTCTAGATTACAAAATAAAACATACTTAAGTGATATAATCGCAAGATATAATCACACTTCGATTATAAGATTGTTTCAACAGCCAAATATTCTAAAATTATTTCTAAACGTAATAAACACCTTTTTCGTCATTTCTTGACAACATAAAATCCCGATTGTATATAATTTACACGATTCAAGTAGTTTTATTTGTGATATTTTCTATATTAGGTTTAATATAATGAATTATTTACATAAGTTTACACAAATAAGTTCTGATGCTTTGTATATATATTAAAAGTTGGCATCTATTTGTGATGTTAAATCCGTTCGATTAAAATATAACAATCACATATCTGTGTTTTAAAAAACCGTATAAAATCATATTAGTTATATGAAACAATATAAAAAGGGTTTTTTTGCAATTCCTTCTGCTATAATTTGAAGTTTTTCTTTTTTAAAATCCATGAACAGTAACAATAAAAACTTATCTTCTGTATCGTATTCAGAGTTAAACATCGAAAATGCAATACTTTTTTCCCTATTTTTTAACTGTGTTTTATTTCTTTATAAATCGCTTTCTAAGTCTTGTCAGACTAAATGAAGGTTTTTTTGCATTTGTATAGATAATTTTGTTCGAATTATATGTTTAACTATTTCAAGATATATTAAATTGCATAATAATATCTTCATTTCTATTTTCTTTCTTATAGCTAGTTTGAATATCACGCAATAAATTTTAATATGTTTAACTATTTAAAAACGATTTTTTTTACTATATATACCTTTTTAGAATCTATCTCTGTATTTTTTAAGATTGATTTTATTGATATGCGTAATAGTTTTTTTCGTCATTTAAATAACATCAAACAGTAATGATTTCTAGCGAAACCTCTTATATATGTACAATTTTATTATATTATACTATATTATTTTGAATTGAAATGTGTAATATACTGTTTTTATATATATTCTCAAATCGATATTACTATTACATTATGATAAATTTTGTATACTTTTTCTGTTTTATTCAAATAACATCAAATACCAAAAACCATTTTAGGATTTATTTTATTTGTTAAGATAAATGAATAAATTTAATGTGTTTTTTGAAAATCGATAAAAGTATAAAGATTATTAAATTTTGAAACAATTTTATGTGTATTTGTTCCACTTTTTTCAATTTTATTATCTTCTATTTTATAAAAATCTAATATATGTATTTTCACATGTGAACATATAATTTAAATTTCTAGATTTGAAAATTGATATTTTTATGCACAAAAAGGACGAAAATTTTGGATTGATATACATTGCTGTTTTACAAAGATATTATGGTGGAATTTTCATATTATTGGATTACTATTCCCGAATTATGATATATTCCGAAGATTTATATTTTATAATGATTTTTGATGTGGGTTAAATAATTTTATTTTTGAAATTTTATTTAGATGGATTTTGTCTGAAGGTTCAAATTTTACAATGATTATAGACATGGGTTAAATAAAATCATTTTGGACTTTTTTTTTGCCTGATTTAATCGAAAGTTAAAATTTTATAATAATTATAGACAAGGAAATAAATTAAATATACACTGCAAATTAAATGATTATTTGATATTCTATATCAACATTAGCTGTTATGTTTTCATGTTTTACGTTTTTCGTTGGATATAAAAGTATTTGTGATAATTATTTGCTAAGTATATATGTAAATTTGAATCTTAATATATTAATTATCTTTCGCTTCTATAAGTAGTTCAATCTTATATAATCAATATTTGTTTTGCTATATTTTACATATAATATTCTTGATTTTTGAATTTTTAATAAGAATTCAGATAAAGATTAAATATTGTTACTTTGTATGAAACTATAATTTATTATAAATATCACTGCTAATACTAGAATATCTTTCTTTCATTTATTTATTTTTTGTAATAAAGCACGATTCTTATAAAAAAATTATATATTTACTAGAATTGATGAATAGAAATATATGAATCGTGTAATTTTTTAGTTTTTATAAACCTGTGTTATATTCTCAACAGGTTTCTTTTGAATATAATGAAACACAACTGATCAAAAATGATCATTGATCGTATTTACCCCTTTTTCTAGATAAGAAAATAATAATAAAAATTTTTACCATGGTATTTCTCTCTATTTTACCGAAATTTTTTCTATAAAATTGATATTCTATTACATTTGTATTTAATTATGCGTTTTTTCCTGAAAATATGACATATATTCGAAAAAAAAACAAAGCACTGTATATCCTTTTTCATATTTTCTATTTTAGTTTATCTTCTTAATCATCTCTATGATAACATTAAAATCTGAAAGTTAATGTCTTTATATTCTTATGTAATTAAGAATATAAAAATTAAACTTAATAGAGATAATGCTATCATTTATAGGATATTTTCATGTTTTTATCTTTTTCAATGGAACTATACTATCATTTTTATAGTTTTTTTGATTCTTTACTTTTTACGATCGCTTAATCCACAAAGTAGTTAATAATTTACTTTATTCTTGTAATAGCTATATAAATACTTTTTTTTTCTCCTTTATATTCTTTTAAAATTTTATATGATGCTTGTTTCAGTGTATTAAAAACAAAAAATATATTCATCTTGTTAAGGTTTTTTTGTTATAATTGAATATATTATCTTTGGATTGAAATATTCGAAAATTACGCAATTTAAGTAAACAACTCTTTAATAAAATTTTATGCTGAAGTATCGTTTTTTTATTTAAAATTAGAACTCCTGGATACCAAATGCTGTTATCAAATCATTCGATTTTTAATTATAATTGGATTATGAGAAAGAATAACTGCAAAGAAGAACATTTTTTATCCATTTTTTTACGGCAAATTGTACTTTTTTATTAATTATTTATAATAAAATATTCTTCTAATTTTATTTAAATTTTCATTCAGAATCTATAAATTTATAAATCACCATAAAATTGTTAATATTGGCTCAAATTATTATAATAATACATATATAAGTCTATAATATGCATCAAACTAGATTTTCTGGCTTAGTAAGATCTTCTAATTAATTGTTCTTTATAATATTTAAAACCATAAATTTTTTATATTGTTAAGATTATTTATTAAAAAAGCAATAATATGACTATTTTTATGTTTTTTATAATATACTTATCTATTTCCTATTTATTTTTTCTTTAAGATTCTCTTGTTAAGAAATTATTATCTTTTTAAGTTTTTATTTTATTTTTCATATATATATATATAAATATACTGGTCAAATCGAAATAGTTTTAGTGTTTAGTAATTAATAATATAAAATTTATTGGATTTATCTTATAATAAAATGAAATTTTGAAGTAACATATAAATAGATTGAAAATACAAAGATATATTTTTCTATTTTCGACACCGGATATTATTATTTTTAGTAAATATTTTGGTTTAATGCACTAATATAAGAATATTGTTATAAAAATTACGTCTCTGATAGAAATTTATGTTTGATTGTCTTATTTTACTTTATATAAATTGTTATTTGCTTTAATTTTTTAGGCTTAATTCTCATATTGCTGCCAATCTTTTGGTTTTTTTTTTATTTTTATAGACGGTTTTTAGATTTTCTGATTGTAAATAATATACCTTTATGCTAAAAAAAACAGCTTTTTTATGATAATATTCAATTTTATTATAAATATTTCATGTGACATGTTATATTATCGATTTTCTATCCTATTTTAAATATAATATGTCTGCAGCGAGAAGAGAAAAACCATATTATGGATCTTTTTTGTGGCAAAAAGAAATAAAAATTGTATTTAAAACAAAATTATACAACTTTTAGCTGAATTATGTCGCTGAATAGCCGAATAAGGGGTGATAAATATGTCTGCTAGCATAGAAAGAAATCCTACAATGATAATTTATGACATGATAAATACATTATCTATAGTTGGAATATATAAAAATCATCTTTTTGTGGATATATAGCCATAACCAACTTGGTTATATTCAAGATTTTTTTGCCTTATAATGGATATTTATATATTCTACTAGACATAGCGAATATTTGTACATTTGTTTTGTTATTCAGATCAGGTGAATTTATTGATTTTTTGGTCAATTCCAAGTTTTATGTGTTGCCATATTTTTTTCTGTCTTAAAAAAAGCCTAGAGCCAAGGCCTGTTTGGTAAAAAAACCAATTTTATCTTGCTGATCATATTTAGATAAGCTAACAAACACATTCATACTATCTTATATTTCTCATTATCTGCGATTTTTTTATTAATTTATATATATCACAAAAAAAGGGATATTTTTTCTTATAATAAAATTAAGTTTTCTTATGCTGATTATCTTATAGAAACGCAAAATACGCAGAAAATCATATATTTTATTTTTTTCTTGTTTCTGAAACTTTTATGTGTGGATTTAGTCGACTATTTTTTTTCTTTATTTTAGTGGGTTTTTTGTGTGATAATAACTATCATATACACCAAATCGAAAAAATATGTTTTGAATTATAAAATAATATAGATTATGCTTGATGTATTTTGATTTGAGATTTTAGTAGTAAGTTTAAGGGTCCTATTATTTTTTTTTCTGTTAATGATCAATTACATAAAATATTGAATATATTTTTATATCTTATTGTGATATTCAATTATAAAAAAAGATTTTGATATCATTTAATTGACTTTGATGTCTTTTAAATAGGATTTTTTAAGTATGTTTCTTATATACAAAAAAAAGGGATTGATAATACTAAACTCAGTAATTTTTATGAATTGAACGATAGATTAAGCTTTTATTAGATCTGGTAAAACAAGATTAATGTTTTTTTATTCTTTTTTTTTTCAATTATATTTTTTTTTTGTAATTCTAATCATCTAAATCACTAACTTGATCGATATCTTATAACATTGAGATAGAATGTTTACTGAATATAGGAATTTATGTAAACTATACACACTCTTAGATAATATATTTCTGTAAATTAGGTATGATTTTGAGATTCAATCTGTCTGCTAAAGTTTTAAAAAAACCAAATTTTATGATTTCTAATCTGAAGAAAGGTATTTTTGCAAAGCTATTCCAAGATTTATATGCTATTTGATATATATAGTCGCCCAAGCAGCTATAAAAGGTGCTTATTCTGTAAGAAGCTAAAAGAAAAAAGATTTTTTATTGGATTGAACTGCCGCAGATTACCTAATATAGGTTTCGTGATCATAAATTATACATTTTTCACTAAATACTGCTAAAAAAATTCAAAAGGTGCTAAAAAGTTAAGCTAGGATAAAGAAAAAATGTACATTTTAGAATACAGTGTTAGTTAAATACATTGTCTAATGTAAATGATTTAAATGACATTTTTTCTGATTATCTATATATTTAAGTAGATTCATTTTCTGTTTTTTGCCATATTAAATTTATTTATAATCTATTATCTATATGATAAAATAGTAACTAGCCATATTTTTATATTTTTCATGTTTAAAAAATGCATAATAATACAAAAATAATGAACATTTATATAAAATACGCAGTGCAAAGTAAATATAAATTACATTCCATTGGATTTGTGTATTTATAAACAAAAAATATTATAATTTGTATATAATAATCTATTATTATATTTATCACATGTTTATGTCGGTTTTTTGCAATCTTTTATTACGATTTATATATATTACTGACTCATATATTCATTAATCATTTAATTTTCTTTAAAAATCTATAATTTTAGTGAATAAAATAAAAATCGTTGACATATTTTACAAACTCAATAGCCTTTTATCACTTATTTGCATCTAAAAAAAAACATCCAAATCTGTGCTAAATCACAAAATATAACATAAATAAGTCATTTAATTGCAAGATTCAACCACTCTTTTGCTTTAAATTTCTTTAAATTTTCAAAAATTATAATATTATATCGAAAAAGCATTATTTACGTTTTTCGTCTTTTCTTGGCTGCTAAAAATCTGGATTGCATATAATTTTTATTATTTAAATTGTAGTATATATGATATTGTTTATATTTATTGTTAATAAATGAAAATTTTACAAAAGTAAATACGAGTGTGTATCTTATATATCAAAAGCTTATATTAATTCGTGATGTGAAATTCTATTCGATTGACATAAAAAATAATATCTTTGTTGTAAAGAAATATTGAAACACTAATAATCTCGTAGTTTTATACAAAATGTATATAAAGGGTTTTTTTTTGCTAAATATCGAAGCTTTTTTTTTTAAATCCATGAATAATAAAAAAAAGTTTATCTATTGTATCGTATTGTAAAAAAACATCGAAAAGATAATGTTTTTTTCCTGTTTATGCTGATCGTGTTTTATTTCTTTATAAATCGCTTTCTAAGTCAAGCCAGAATAAATAAGTTTTTTTTTCGTTGTCAAAAATAATTTATTTCGATTTACATGTATAACTATCTCAAAATTTATATTTAATTGTATAATAGTATCTAACTCCTATTTTTTTTCTTAATAAAAAAGTTTGAATATTACTAAATAGATTATTGTATTTTTAACTATTTCAAACGAATCTTCGTATGTTTGACTATGTATGCCTTATAGATTCTATCTTGTTATTTTAAAAGACTGTGTATATTCGTATGCATAAAAGGTTGTTATCTATCTTTTAAAAAACAAAAAAATCGGATCTATATTTCTAGAAAAACCTCTTTACATGTTAAATCATAAATTTTTATACATGCTATACTGATGAACTGTTTAATATGTCTTAAATGTACATTAAATAATATTTTGATCTATTGTTGGTAAAAGATTGTTTTTACTATTTTTAATCGATATAACTATTTTTATTGCTGAATTTGTATTCTGTTTCTGTTTTTATATAAATAAAATCAAAAATCGAATGTTATTTTAGAATTCATTTCTATGTGTAAATATAAATAAATATCTTGGTTTTTTGTACAAATTGATGAAAACTAGAAAATTTATTATTATATTTTAAAACTATTTTATGTGCATTCGGTCCTCTTTTTTTTATAAATGAAGCTTTATTAATTTAATTATCTTTCATTTTCTAAAAATTTAATAGTTAGCCATTCAAATGTGAACATAAATTTTACATTTCTAGATTCAAAAATTAATGGTTTTATCCACATAAATTATTGAATTGTCATACATTTACTGTGTCACTGGAATATTATAGTGGAATTTTCATATTTATAGAATTTTATTCATGAATTATGGTATACTCCGAAGATTTATATTTTATAATTATTTTAGACGTGGGTCGAATAAAATATACATTGTAAATATTAAACTCTAAATATTATTTATTTGATATTATAAATCAAGATTTGCTGTTTTATTTTTATGTTATACGTTTTTCATTCGAAATAAAAGGATTTGTGATGTTTATTTGCTAACTATTTATTCAAGCTTGAATCCTATATTTTAATAATATTTAGCTTCTATAAGACGTTTAATCTATATAATAAATACTGTTTTGCTCTATTTTATAGATAATAATCTTGATTCGTTCTTTTTTTTGATAAAGTTTACATATTGTTTCTTTATACATATTATTAATAAATCACCTAATGCTAGAATACGTTTTATTTATTTATTTTCTCATATTGGTGCGATTCTTATAACAAAATTATATTATCTCTACTTTAAACGAATTAATAAATGAATCGTTATATTTTTTGGTTTTTAAAACCCTGTTGGATATTCTTCAACCGGTTTCTTTTATATATCGAGGAATACTACTGAACATTAATGATTATCGTACATTTTTTATACTTTTTCTAGATACAAGGATAAATGTAATTCAGTTTTTACAATTATTTTTCTCTAGATTCACTAAATTTTATTTTTTTACGTTTTATCTTTTTCTTTAGTTTTTAAATATCGCGTTATTTTTATTAAAATATGGAGTATATTCATAAAATGAACAAAGCACTATATATCTTCGTCATATTTTATTTTGAGTTTATCCTATCTAATCTATGTGATGGATTAGAAAATCTACAAGTTGGTAACTTTATCCTTGAATACAAATACTATATTCTTATGCGATTGATATCATATAAATACAACTTCAATGTAAATATGTCGCTAATTTCTATGTTTTTTATTGGTTTTTATGGTAACTATTCCATCATTTATTGTTTTTTTCTTGATTATATACTTTTTACGTGCTCTTCTCCATAATTTTATTAATATCTTACCATTTTTATTTGTCTATTTTGCTGTAAAAGTATAATTAATTCTTATTGCTTTCTTTTTTATAATTTGTATTTAAAAATTTTGCACATTTTATGTTCATTTCTTTGAAAATAAAAATTTTTTGCGCCTTTTTGGATATTTTTTGTTATTAAAGAATTTATAATCTTTATATTATGATATTCGAGTATTAAGTGATGCATAAAATCTGTTCTAGATAAATATAAAAGCCATAATATTGTTTTCATAATCCAAATTCGTACTCTATCTATATATAAAATCAAATAATTGTATATTTTCATCAAATTAGTTTACGAGAAGAATGACAAAAAAAACGTTACTTTTAAATCGATAATAAGACAAAATATTTGTATTTAATTGATATAATATGGTTTTATAATTTTTAAATGAAAATACTCTTCAGATTTTGTTTATAGATGTTTTAGTATATAATATTCGATTTATTTAATTTGGATTTTAAATCTATCAATTAATGAATCTCCAATAAATTCATTAGATTGACATAATTATCAATAATATATATACATGTCTATAATATACATTATACTGGATTTTCTAACTTTAAAGAACTTCTCATTGTTTATTCTTTATAATCTTTTTCGCATAAATATTTTTATACCGTTAGAGTATTTATAAAAAAAAGTGATAATAAAATTATATTTGAGAGTTATATTGTGCAAATCTTTGTTTAAGAGTCTTTTGTTAAGAAATTATTATTTTTTTAAGAATTTTTTTTTCTTTTGCACCTATAGAAAAATGCTGGTAAAATAGATAAAGTTTATATGTTTATACATTTATAACAAAAAATTGACAAGTTTATTAAAAGAGATACAAAATGTATAAAAACGTATAAATGTTTAAAAAACATAAAATATCATCTTCTATTGTCATAACCTTTTATTTGGTTATTAAAAAAACTTTTAGTTCTATAACTACTATAGTATGATTTCTAATTGTATTAGTTCTTTTTTAATAAAATTATGTCGTTTTTTTCGATTTTAAATAGCGTAATCTGTAATTTTATTGATTTTTATTCTTTCATTCTCACATTTTAAGAAGCTTTTTTTGTTTTATTATCTTTTATATATAAAATTTTTCTTTTTTCTGGTTATAAGTGAATCTTGTATGTTAAAATAAACAGCTTATTCCGTGATAAATTTATGATAATAGTCGATTTTTTTATAAATATTTCACGTGTTATGTTATATAATATATTTTTTATGCTCTATTGAAGAAAAAGATGTCTCCGATGGAAGAGAAAAAACATATTTTGGATATCTTTCGTGCAAAGAAACGTCGTCTTTGTCTTTTTTACGTTTTTTTTTATACTTTTAGCTGGATTGAGTCACCTGAAAAGCCGAATAAGTTCAGTTGAATATGTCCGCTAGCATATAAAAACTACGACAATGATAATATTGGCATGAAAAATACGATATTTGAAGTTATTTAAAAGAAAAATCATTTTTTAGGATATATTATACCATGAAATTAGCTATATTAAGTTTTTTTTTGCATTATAACAGATATTTTGTGTACTCTCTTAGCCATGGCGAATATCTGTAAATATGTTTTGATTTGTTAAATTATTCAGAAAAGGTGAATTTTTCGATTTTCGTCGATTTTAAGTTTTATGTGTTGCCATATCTATTTCTGTTTCGAAAAAAAAACCTAAGACCGAGCCAAGTTTGTTTAAAAAAGAAGACTTTAATGCTTCGATAATATCAAAATCATAAAGAAGTGTTTTTTTCAATTCATATGACATATTATTTGCGATTTTCGTTATAATTTTATGAACATCGCAAAAAAAGGGGATTTTTTTTTCTTAGAATAGAAAACTATTTTATATGAAAACAATCTTTTTATAACGCTGAATAATGATAAAAACATAGATAGTGACCTTTTCTTGTTTCTGAAACTTTTATGTGTGGATTTAGGCTACTATTTTTTTTCTTCTTTTTAGTGGCTTTTCTATGTATAATTATCTTTCCTACAATAAAAAAAATATAAAAATTGGTTTGACAAACGATGGAATACATCTTAAATCTATTGTATTTTTATTCGAGAATTTAGTAAAAAGTTTAAGGGTCCTATTATTTTTATTTTTTTCTTTTGATTGATCAAACCATTTTTATCAGATGAATTTTATTTCTACAAATTTATACTCTTTGTCACATAAAATATTCTACGTTTATTTTTTTTAAAAGAAATTTCCAATTATTAATATGAAAAATTACGAAAAAAAATATAAATGCAAAATTCATACCATAATTGCATAATTTTACATGCGATAATGTTCTGAATAAAACAAATCAAATTGTAATTTACATGCGCAAATGAAAAAATACAAAAAAAATAAAACCTTTGTTGTCTTTAATGTGTTTGCATAAATAAAAAATAATTTCATACAGAAGTAAAAACATTCAAGATTATTTTAAATGGTCATTGTAAATTAAAAATGGTAGATTTATGTAAAACTTTATTTATTTAAATAATTCCAAGAAACTAAAAGTATTTATTATACTTATATGATGTCGATTTTTGTAATATGAAAAAGGAAAAATATCTAATATTGTAGCCAAAAGTCGAAAGCGATATAAAAATGCTCATATATAATATAGTATCTCTGGTCCAAATGCATAAAACGAGAATTTTATTTAAAATAGTGTACCTCTCTTTTTTAGCCCTTTATTATATCTTTTTTATCTTTATTTACCCTCTGACCATTATTTATCTCTAAACCTAAACTTGTTTCATGCCATTTTAGTTATTTTTAGCCCTTTATTAGAAATTAAGATATACTTCATTTTAATACCTTTATATATTATGTTGTTTTAATTCAAATTCGTTATAATATAAACCATTTTCACCATTTTATTTATGTATGTATATTATAAATTGTTGTGTAGGATAATATGATTAAAGGTTTTCTTGTTAGAAATACCCAATATTTATACGATATTTTTGTATGTGTGTAATAATAAGCTAACTAATAATACATTTTTAATTAAGTTAAGGATTGGAATTAAACAGATTTTCTCCAAATCATTGGCTTTTCCTTCTTTTTATACTTTTTTCATGTTCTGGCTTCTTTTCTTTATACAGCCTAAATAATAATTCATACAGTAAATTATTATTTATAGATACAAAACTAGTATAATACCTTGTATTTATTTAGGATGCAAGCGCAAAAACACAAGTTCCTATGTGAATTATAATTAAAATTATTCAAATTGAAGCAATCAATTTATAATGAACGATATAATGTGATTTAATATATAAAGGTTTGTATTTCGAAACAACATGTTTTAAAATATACCATATCTTTTTTTAGTATATTAATGTTAAAAATAGATTTTATTTTTTGTTGATGGTATACTGTGGTAATAACATAAAAAATAAATGATATTCTATGATGTAGATATAACTCAAATCTATTAAAAATTTATATATGTTCAAAACAATCAAAATAGTATATTTTTATTTTTCTAATTTTATAATTTTATTGTTATTTTATAATTTTAAATTATTTTAAGAAAATTCTATAGATAATAATATATATCTAACTGCTAAAATATATAAAATTTTATGAGAAAAATTCGTTTCTGGATATCATTGGAAATGTCTATTTTTGATATGAAATGCAAATTTATCTATTATTTTCATATTTAGAATATCATCGTAATATAAAAGCATTTAAGAAGACATTTCTATCTTTACGGCACATTCATAAAAAAGAAAGACTTATTTAGATTAAAAATATCTATTAATAAGTCGATAATAGCCATATTTATGACTTTTGATATATTTTTTGTATAAATTCTATTTAAACATATGATCGAACGCAACTTATTACCGTTACTAATTCATAAAATTTGATATATTTTGCTTTTATTTTTTCTAATTTAAAGGGTTTTTTCTGAACCATTGTTTAATACTACAATTACTATTGTGATGAATTGCACTTATATCTGATATTTGAATATATGTAAGAAATAGAATATTCATATCTATCCATATAGGATATATGGATCCGAAAAATATTTTGCATATTATAATATTCTATAAATACTCCAATTAATTGTTTCAAATACGTCGATATATTTACATGTAAAGAATTCAATGAATCCGGAATTAGAAAACTAAAAATTTAAGAAATATAAGTTTCATTTTCTTATATTTGTAGAAATCCTTGCAAAAAATTATCAATACTTTTAAACTTAAGAGATAATACCAATCTGCTCATGAATATATCTATAAAAAACCCCAAACATTAAATCATATTACTTTAAGTATGGCATATTTTTATATTTATGAGTGTAGGAATCGAAGACAAGTACGTATGCCATTATATGGTTTAATTCTGGGATATGAATACACGATCTACAGGTGATGTCGTTATTAAATCACAAATAAATTAATTTCCATCAAAAAATGATTTAATAATATACAACTATAATATAGAATACTATCAAAACTCTGGGTTTTGTATTATCTAAGAAAATTGATGTTTAAGCTTTGAAATTTCTAAATTATGTAACTTAACGTATGAAATTGTAGATTTTTTATTTACTAATAAGACCCTTTTTTTTAAGGCAATTTTAATAATATATATAATTTAGTTAAATTACAGAAATATTATCTAAAAAACGTAAATAAGCGGGAATAAACACTAATTGCATATTCAAATTGAAAGATAGTGAATAGACGTTATAAAGGATTCATAGTATCATCAAATTAAACAATAAAATTGTTAATTTTACGCTGTTTGCTATATGATATCTAATAAGTTGAAGAAACAGATTTGGTAATATTTATGAATGAAGTAATGATAATATTTGCATCTTTTCCAGTAAAATCAATTATTATTGTGTTTACTATTCTAAGGTGTTTGGGTTGTTATATTATCTTACATACATTTTTTATGTGTTTTATTATTGTGTTTTGAAGGCAAAAACGACTGGATTTTTTGAAGTGTTTTAAGATTAGCATTAACTAGAGTTATATATCATATCGCATTTTTAGTACAAATTTTATTGCTGTGTATTCTATTTTTGTTCCTTTTGTGTATTATTATTTGTTTCTACTATATTTTTATTCATTTGTTGCTTTGGAATCATCATATCATAAAAACATGTTAATAGATTTCAGTAGCTATAAAATTTAAATCATGAATAGTCAAATTTTTTACAGCTATTTAACGGTGTTTCATTTGCTATATTTCATAGAAATGACAAATATTCCATAAAAATATAAAACCTTTTGTTTTTCAAACTATATTGATTTTTAAATCATCAAAAGAAACTATTATTTATGATTTCTATTTGTGATCTTCGTATTTTTAATGTAATAAAAATATGCTTATTGGTATTAATCCTATCAATATGTATTATATATTCTATAGTTTAACGTATTTTCTTCTATCAGTTTATTGTAATATTTACTGGAATGCATTAGAAAGTTGCCTATCTTTTCACAGCATAAATTTTATTTTCAACACATTATATATTATGTTTCTTATAATCTCTTCATTTATCACAAATTTTAATGCCCATCTAAAAATCTATACTTCCAACACTAGATCAAGTAACATTTCTCAAGATAAGAATAAGATATCCTTTTACCAGCCGATAATAATAGAATAATGAAAAGGGAATCTATGTATGTTTTGGTTGTTATGTATAATTGGCATGGGATGTAAGACATATTGATAGAAAAAAAGAAAGTGGATGTGGATGAAAGAAGAACGTCGAGGTGGATAGAAATATGAAGGGAGAGATGGGTCGCCATAAATTGCCCTAGATGTGAATTTTGGATGTATACTTAGGCCGAAGGCTATGCCCAAATTTCGACCGAATATGATGATGATGGTCAAATTTTCTGAATATTTCAATAAATTTTGGATTTAAGTTTCTTTCTCTAAATTTAATACATTTCTAATAATTTATTTTCAATCTTTTGTTTATTTCTTTCTTTAAAATAATGATCAATCCTGTATTTTAATAAGAAAACAATTTTACCTCTGTGAAATTTAGAAAATTTTAACAATAACCCTGCAACAAAAATTAAAATCTAGCTATACCTTCCAAAGCATATACTACGGCCAAGACATATACTATAGTAAAATGTTTTCTATAAAAATCTTGAGCATCTTGTGATGAATTAAAATAAACTGTGTCGACATCCATATTAAATAATATATTCAATTGCAGCTTAGATATATATTTTTGTCATGTAATTTAATGATATATTGTGTTACATTTTTTTTATTATTTGAATTCCATGTTTATTAAAAAGCTATTTGTGTATAAATTTCATGTTTTTTAAAATGCTTTTTATTTATGATTAATCTAATTTAAATGCTTTTTATAGTTGTTCAAGCAAATCTGTGATTTCCTATAGAACAGATGTAGATTATCATTTTTTACACCTTAGAATACGCACTATATTCCTCGATGCATCTTCTTTCTCAACACTAGTAAGTACAAGTGTACCCCGAAATCCGATTTTTGTGCGTATTCTTTCGATTTAGTATACATTAATTGCATCTTTTTATTTATTATTGTTTATATCACTTCATACCAGATTGAGGCATAGTTACAAAGTTTGGTATGTTAAAAAAACCTCGAAACTAAGAGTTATTGAAGAAGGCTAAAGAGAGATGATTAAAGCCTAAAGTATCTAAAGCTGTGCGTACTAGAGATCAAGCAAGTTTTGCATAAGAACAATTGCTAAAATTATAATGGATTATTTTGCCTTAAAATAGAAAAAAAAATATGATTACTATATCATTTTTTTCAAGAAAGATATGGAAATTTAAATTCTAACAGTATTTAAAAATCGATATAAGATTTAACACTATCTATTTATAATATCAAACATAAGCAAGTTCATATAATTGGAAAAAACATAATAATTTTCATATAATTACAAAAACAAAAGTTAAATAAGTGAAAAAGGTATTTATATTTTTTAGTTCTATTTTTTTAACCACAATTTTATGACATCATTTTATATTATTTTATGCGTCTTCTGTAACATTAATTCACGAAAAATAGTAAAAAAAAATGTAAGTCACACCAAAATGAATCTATAATCATATAAATTGCATATAATATACAATTTTCTACACTGTTATAATTTTTGCTGTATACTTTATAAGTTTTTTTTCTATTTATAAGTATTTAAAAAATCCACGATTATAGCCATTGTAAACAGAATATAGAATAAAAAAACCATTTTTTTCTTCCTTATAAATTACAAAAAACAATAAACATATATTACCAACAGCCATTAAATGGTTCATGAAAGAAAGTATACAAAATTTTTGCCTTTTTAATAGCTAAAAAGAATCCATGTTTTATTGCATCTAGGAAATCCGAATGTGTATATATTAACATAAATGTGTTAATCTATAGATATGTTTTTTAAAATTGTTTCGTACATGTAAGTTTCATATTATATTTCATATGTAATATTCATCCTTTGTATTCATATTATTTGTATTTGATATTTTTATATGATTATTTTTCATACATTATATTTACACTTTGGAGCGTTCTGTTCTTTTTCTGATATTGTTTTTCGATACGTGGTATTTTATCGTATTTTGTTCCTTTTTATTATCCCCCTTCTTTCATGTATCTTCTTCTCTCTAACTTTAACCTGTCATTTTTTTGTTTATTGTACTCCTCAACTTTTTGACTGATCTTATACTCTTATCTATAAAACATAAATCAGTTGTAAATAAGCTAGATAATTAGTGGTTCCATGTAAAAAAAAATATGTATTTTACTCTGATAATATTTAGCTCATTATTCAAAATACATACGACTTCTTTTTTAAACATTTTGTAATATTTGAGACTCAAAAACATAATATATCATCTCCAAAAAAAGCTATAAACTATTCACACAACTTTATAATTAAAACGAATATAAAAAAATAAAATATGTTAAGATGTCTTATTTGATACTTATGGTTCAAAATGGTAATAAAAAAATAATATTATCGCACTCAATAAGTTTGATGGCACATATAATTAGCAAATTCGAGACCTATATACTATACTCTTATTCTGATATAGAATTAGGCGCCAAATATTAAAATGTACTCTTCTGAAAAAAACTGTAGCAGGCAACGTTTTGTTTTCTTTGTTTTATATTTGATGTATATCAATAATCGATTAGTTCCGCAAGTATTTTTTTTTAAACCTATGATTTCAATCTTTAGTCTACAACCTCTAATATCATATAAACAGATTTCAATCATTTACAGACTTTACAATCTTTCAACACTATTTATATTTACAAGGTGTTTTTCGGGACATTCTATAGGGCAAAAACTACTTTTTTAATAATACATATGCATCATTCTTTAATATTTTAACGAAAACTTCATATTTCTTATTGGCATAAACACATCAAAAAAAACATTTTAAGATCTACTATTACACATACTTATTGCAGCTTCTCTTTTGAAACATAGTACCTCGAACTTTGAAATTTATTTTATTGGCAATTTCGCTCCTGATAGTTATCTTTTTACGTTATAATATCAGATTCATTCTTCTAATACAATTCTCACAAAAAAAATCGTTACAAATTTAAATTTATTTATTTTTGTCAAAACTTCGTTCTTCTTAACATAGTTCGCACAAATAAACAACTTAAAATAGATCCTAGGTACTGTTTAGAACCATTTACTTTTTGTTCCTTTCTCTACAAAATACTTACAGGATATTGCTTTACTATGACATTCTATCATTACGACCTCAGACTCTTCATGAAAGATCTATCTGAATAATAGTATTCATACAAGTTTCGCACATTTTCCACCATAATTTCCAATACCAAATCGCAATAAATGCCTTTCTGGTGTTAAAAATACGCTCATGCAACACGCCATTTATACATATAGATATAATTCATTCTTTTTAACACTATTCACTTAATTAAATTATATATCGTGTCGTCTCATTCATTCAAACTGGCAATTATACAAATTGCTATCACACATTCCACTTTCTCAACATCGATTATTTTTCACACCTTTTATAGTTTCATATTCTTTCATCCTTCATATTATTCGGCTTCTATCTACATATTTTTACTTCAGAAACTATTCTTTGAGATTAATCCTTTTCAAAGTTTATTTTATTCACATCAAAATGGTTCACTTGTCATTATTCATATTCTTCAAACAATACTTATATATCTAGACGTCATATTTCTCTATTTTACACATAGTTTTTGTACAAAATCCTTTCCTTAGATTCAACAAAAATATAATTATTCTGATCACATTTTGCTTTTTCACACTCAAATTATATCGATTTCATTATTCACAACATCATATATGTAAAATTCATTCATTACCGTATTCAATAATATAAAATTT
Organism: Rhyacophila brunnea; assembly: GCF_057557595.1. Classification (NCBI taxonomy): domain Eukaryota; kingdom Metazoa; phylum Arthropoda; class Insecta; order Trichoptera; family Rhyacophilidae; genus Rhyacophila; species Rhyacophila brunnea. The sequence goes on along the minus strand of NW_028233362.1, from coordinate 1,455,845 downwards.
ACCATAAAAACTTACCAATCCCATAAATTAATATATCACCTTTCATCATGAGTTTTTAAAACTCCAATCGTTAAGATAATATTATTCACACTTTTTTTATGAAAATTGTAGTTCATATACAAAAATTCATAGCATAAATGTACCCAAATAACTTACCGATCCTCTCAAATTCATTATCGACACTTCATCAATATTTTTTGGACTCAATTTGTTTAGATTTCGATACAACAACTTTAAACATTAGAACTTATAATATTTAAGATTAATTCACCTTTTAAATTTCAACTTAGGGACTTACCTATCTTCAAAATTTTATTGATTACTATTCTTCTAAGTATCATCAGACAAGCAGCTTTTATCTATTAAAAAAATTTACTAATTTTATATCATCCATCATCTTGCATTTGAATAACATGACCCGAAACACCTATCCTATCTGTAAAAATAATATTTATTTGGTTTATATAATCTATAAACTTCATCCTATCCACAACTTCTATAAAATTATAATCTTCAATGCTAATGCACTATTTTTAAACAATATTTATCTTCAATACATTAATTTAATTACCACACTTCTATAAAATTTATCTACAGGTTCCTTCTTACACTCTTCGCTAGTTTTCAATGCTACCTTTATCTCGATCAACTCTTTTTAATGCATAATACTGTTCGTCTTAAATCCACTCTTTTCAGAATCCACACCAAATAAAACGAATAAATTTACATCTAAAAAGTAAAGTAAATAATATAAATGGTATATCATCCACAATTCCTAGGTGGGACATAGATTTGTTTCTTCTAAGGGTGAAGATATTTTATCTTTCTGTATTTTATCAATACAATCCAATCGAATCTTCTTTTTATGAATTCATATCTAACTCATCTTTCTAGTTTGTGATTAAGATTTATCATGTTAACGATATTTTGGGGTTCAAATTATTATAAAACTATATATAATTGCTATGATGGACTGCTTAAATATGTAATGTTCTCTTCAAAACAGAACCTATAAAATCTGTCTTATATTTGAGAAAATAAGAAAATCCGGATTTTTTATTGCAACACAAAGAAATCACATTCTAAGTTAAATTTCGTTATAGTTGGAGAGCAGAAACATAGAAAATAAGAATATACTTGTAAAATACTGCAATATGCTATGGATATATCCACAAAAAAGGCAAAAAGAATTCTTTTGAAAATGGATAAAATTAATGTTAGAAACAAACTGTAGGCGATATTAAGTATCGTTTGTATGTGATAGATATATACAAATAGTAAATTTCCGAAAAAAGAGAAATTAACAGACATTACATGCTTTATAAAGTGCTAGAATATCTAAAAACATAGCATAAAAGTATAAATAAGAAATACAAGACATATGTCAGTTTACGATATTTGGCAACATATGAAGCAAACATTTACTTCTAAGGATTATACTATATATAGTAATACAAAAATATAACTCGATCATATATATTTAATATGATAAAGATAATATGAATTAAATAACATCAATCCTGTTTAAACCCATAAAAACTGGTATATTACTATTTATTAGTTTTCTTGCACATCAAAGTATTACAATTGAATATTAAATCTATAACAAATCTAAGATAGCGTATTTGATTATTTCTTACCTAAATTTGCACTTTAATAATTCTAATATCATACAATAATATACGCCTATAGCCTCGATTTTCATTTTGAAATTCATAAACGACTATAAAATCTAATATTTTACATTTTATAATACCAACAAGCACAAAATACGACACAAAAAAACAATTTTGTATTTTTTCCAATTGAAATGGATAAAAAGGATCTATGTCATGGAGCAAAATACTAATATAAACATAAATTGATATTTTAGATTTTGCTAATATACATTTTTTATACAAATAAAATTTGCATGTGACATTAAGACCTAGATAACAACAGCCATAAAATAATTCCTGAAAGATACCATTAGAGAATATCACTTTTGTGATAAATAAAAATAAACCATGTTATACTTACGACAAAAGAATCTTAAATGTATTCGATACTTTTATGCAATAATATATATATTTGTTTTGAAAAGATTTTACAGCCCTTAAGTTTCATGTTCTACTTCATATATAATATTTAAACTATATCCTTTTAATATGTATTATATACTTTTAGATATTTATTTTCTGCAAATTATGCATATTTTGCAGTGTTTTCAGAGATGTATATATATTGTTCTTTTTTTGCGTGGTATTTTATCGTTTTTTGTTTCTTTTTATTATCTCTTTTTATTGATTCACAATCTTTTCTCCAGCTCAATTTGTCATTTGTTGTTCAATGTCCTCCACAAAAATGTGACTAACTTAATAATTTATCTTTAATACATGAATCCGTTTGATACGAGCTAAATAATTGAGGTATCATTCTATAAAAAAATAAATGATTATTTATCTAAAAATATTTAGATCATATTCGAACAGAATACGACTGCTTTTTTCTTAAAATTTTGTAATAAACATGGCTTTTGAACGTAGTATATCATCTACAAAAAAGCAATCAGCTTTTTACAATTGAAGAATTAAAACATAAAATAAAATATAGGGAGATTCCACGCTATATTTCATTGATTTATTTTAATAAATAAAAATGAAAAATATAATCTTGTTCAACTCAATAAACAATAGACACATATAATTAGTGAAGTTTAGACCTATCTTCGATACTCTTATTTTACTGTAAAAGGCGTCAAATAGTACAATCGACCTTATTAAAAAAATATTTAAGTCAGTGTTTCATTTATATATATTCTTGATAAATTTGGTGCATAAAAAAACGATAAGTGCCAAAATTGGTTTTTTTATACATAAGTTTTAAATTTTTAGACTACAATCTTCTAATATCATATATTCAAAATACCTAGGATCTACAAACAAAACAATATGTATAAACAGTTAGTATTATCTCGTATCTTTCAAATTTCATTCTATTTAACATATTTAAATTTATAATAATTCTTATACATCATTCTTCATGCTTTTAATGATAAATTCATTGTCGGTAGTGGCATTGACACAATAAATAAACACTTAAAGCACAACTTTTACATATGCTTGTCACAGATTTATATTCTAGAACATAGTGTTATAAACCTTGCTATCTTTTTTCTTGGTTATTTCGATTTTTTTCTTGTTAATTTAGATTATTAACCTAAATTCATTTTTATTTACAAAATTCACATAATATGATTTACTGTATACAAATATTGATCTAGGCAAATATAAACTTTGTTCTTATATACATAGTTTGCACAACAAAACACACATCAAAAAATACACCAAGTATATAATATACTGTTTATTATATGTATTTTTTTTAGAAAACCATGCTTCTGTATGCTTTTCTAATGTTTAGACTCCAATACTTCGAGAAAATTTTATCAAGATAACTTCATATAATTATATATGTGAGCACATTTATCATCCCTTTCTTCTTTACCAAATCACAATATATGCTTATAATTTTATTCTCTAAAAATATATCCATATAAAGGCAATTTCTATATATAAGAACGATTTATTCTTTTAATTCTATTCAACCACTAGAATTTTAAATAATCTTGTCTCATACAAAAAGAATCTCACGTATTCATTACATATACACATTCCATCTTCTTTAAAGTATTTGTTCACTAATAATATCATTATTTCCTATTCATGTCCTTCATATATTTATCTTCTATCTACAATATTTCCCTTCTTAAACTATTCATTATAATCAATATTTTTCTAAGTTGATTCTATCCAGATCACAATATTAAATGCGTTTTTCTTCTGCTTCTTTAAACAACTATATCCTGTGAATTCGTCATATTTCTTTATGTTTCACATAATTTTTTCAAGAAATCCTTTCCTTAGATTCAACAAAATATTTTAAATTACATCTCATCTTGCTTTTTCAAATTTTAATTTGTTTGAATTGTATATTCACAACTGAATTCATGTAATAATATTTAATTAGCGAAAGTCATGGTTCTAAATTCACCGTTATAACTCTCTATCTTCACAAATTTATAAGTCACCTTTAATCATTATTTTTACAACTTTAATAATTTAGATACAATTTAAAAGCTTTATTTTAAAACATAATATCATATACGAAAATACATATTATAAAATTCACACAATAAACTTATCTATCTTCGTACCAATTTTTTAATTTATTATATCGCAAGCTTTTATATTCAATTTGTTTAGACTTTGATTTTAAGAACTTTTTATCTACGAACTCTATTCTATTACCTCAAAGCACGTTTCAAGCTAAATAATATAACATTTCCATCTTCACAAATTTGATTTATGCTGTTCTATACGATAACATTCAACATTTATCTTAATAATTTGTTTAAAAAATTTATCATCAACAGGAATCCAAGATCTTGCATGTGTATCCCATTACCCGAAACATCTATCCTGTCTGTAAAAAAAACCTTTTGCTCGATTTAACAAATCTACGGACCTCATCTTATTCAAAACGCTTAAAATAAAATCTTTTTTCTAACAATATAATTTTTTCATGATTTGTGCATTAATCAACTTCTTTTAAACTTATTTTCTAGGTTTGTTCTATATCATGTCTGCTTATAAAATCCATCACTTAATTACATCTAATTCACCACAGTTCTCAAAACTTTTCGTCTATAATCTACTTTTTTTAGCATCTACTACAGACTCAATGAATATATTTATATCTAAAAACTGGAAGAAAATAGTAAAATGAAATATCATCATTAATAACAAAGAGAAATATATATTTACTCTTCTGCGGGCGAATCGGTTTTTTTCTACATTTTATCGTGGAAATCTGTTCGAAATTTATTTTCTAAGTATTCGTAATATATCCATCTTAAGGGTTTATGATCAAGATTTATCATGATATGAATATTTTGGGGTTCGAATTATTCTAAATTCAAATAATTTCATGATTGGGCTATTAAAATGTATAATGTGTTGCATAAAGCAGAAATCAAATGTTTTTTTTGCATTCCACGACATAACAAATCAAATCCTTTTACTAAATAACAATTTAATCACAATTTGAATATAATTTCGTTATAGCTGGAAAGTAAAAACAAAGAAAATAAAAATATACTCGTATAATTGTGCAAAATATATTTACAAAATGTCCATACAGGATTTTTTTGTATGGATTAAGATCCTGTTTACAAATAAATTGCCTAAAATATTACACTATTTTTGTGTGTTGTATATACATAAAAATAAAAAATCTAAAATTACAGAAATAAACAAAAATATCAGGCTTTTTCATAATGCTAAAGTTTTTTTTTATCAGCAAAAAAATATATATGTAATGTATAATGTGTGTGTAAATTATGATATTTGGCAACATATGCACACTAATTGCGTCTAAATATGGTATTTTATATTGTGATACGAAAAATATAACTGAATCAATGATGTATTTAATGTGCCAAGAAAATATAGATTGCTTGGCAAAATTCCTGCATAAACTACTGAAAAGTCGAAATCTACTATTTATTGGATTTCTTCAATTTATAATTAAACAAGAACACAAGAAAATATAAAAATCTAAGATGCGATATTTGAAATTTTTTATCCCGAATTTAATGTCTAATAATTCTAAGATCATATAATAAAATAAGTCGAAATTCTCGGACTTTTATATTAAAAATCATATATCGAATATAGGATCAATATATAACCAAAATAATACCAACAAGCAGGACCTATGGCACAAAAAAGACATCAATAAATAAAATTTGTTTCTTTTTGCATTGCAAGTAGACAAAAAATACATTTTATTGCACAGAATTTGAATTTAAGCATAAAAATATATTTTCCATCTGATCACAATTTACACATGTAGCTAATTTTGACTATATTGTATGAATGTGATGGATATTTTATTGCTGATATGTATTTTATGCCATGTATATTATCTTATATAGGATTTAAATATAATATTTGCAATACAAAAGTCATGATATGTAACTAGTTTAACAGGATATAGCGAACAACTATTTTCATATAGAAAAAATATGCCGAAAGATATCATAATGAAACTTTTGCATGATTAGATTTTCTATTATATTTCAATCAAGCAGTTTGAGTTATTGAATGTGTCAAAAAAATTATTAGTTCTCACAAGTCATTTTTGCTGATTTAAAAGATCTTCGTTTTATATTTATATATGCTTTAAATAAAACAAAATATTATTTATAATCTAAGAAGATATGTTTTAAAATGAATATGATGCAATAATAAACAAAATCAAACGCTGTTATAAAAAAATAGAATTGTAAATATGCATTCATATATTAAACATGATAAATAGAATTATAAAACCATAATAGTTAATTTTGCTAAATACATATTATTTAAAAATAGGCAGATACGCATTACATATTGGAAAAAATATTAATTGGTTTTTCTGGTCATTTGAATTCTTCGATGAGTTAAAATCGCGCTTTATTAATTTTATACCATTATTTAGTATCTTTTTTCGCATTATGTTCTTGATGTTTCTTATAATAACTATTCGAGAAAATATGAAATTAACTTGTAAAGATTATAATACCAATTTATATGCTTTATGTAAATCAAATGCATAATAAAAGCGATAATGGTTTCTCTTTTAGACACGGTTTATTTTAAAAAATTCGTAGATAAAAACAAAATTTATGTATAGATATAACAGTTCTTTTAAGGGATTATTGAATTTATATACACCAATTTAGTATATTGTAGTGTTCATCTTTTTTTAAGGCTTTATAAATAACACAGATACTTAAGATATTTATATAGATTATTCGGAATCATATATAGAATGTACATAGATCCACAAAAAAAAATTTCATTTTTTTTATACATTACAAAAATTAAATTCATGGATCTTTTCTGCAAAAATAACATTCAAGATGATAAAAAATTTGTTCTTAAGTGTAAATCGTGGATTTGCGAAGGCAGAATTATAGGTTTTCAGACATTTTAAGTATAGTTGTGTAATTAAACGAACAGAAAATTAAAATTATACTCATAATTTCCTTTTATGTATATTCAATATAGGCATTGGCACATGTATATCATGAATGATAATAAAAACTGACATTAAATCTTTTCACGCAATAACTAACTATGAAAATGGCTGATTTACGTGTAGATTGTTAATTTAAATATTTTTTTCATACTGTTTATTTGTTTTTACATTTTTTACAAAATTTTAGTGCCAAAAAACGATTTAATGCATTGTTTTTTTCGAAAATACGCATTTAAATCACCACTTATTTGCTTTGTTTGGTTCTTTATAATATTACTTTTCAGATTGTCGTTATAACTTTTTTATTAAAATTTTGCAACATGTTTTTTTGACTGTTATCATAATTTCTTTATAATACTTTATGTTTTTATGCGATTTAAGCAGTTATCGAACGGTTTTTTTATTCAACTAGAATCATCATCTCAAATTGTTTGGTTTGGATTGTTTGGATAATGTTTGAACATGAATTCTCCAAAATCAGCATAATATTCTTTTTAATTTAGCTACAGAACAAATAACAAAAATAAAGATGTCATATTCTTCTAATATTTAAAGACTACTATTCAGCAGATTGGTTTATATTTCCAATAAAAAATTATTTAGTATTTGTAATAAGCTCTTATTATTTTATTAGATTTAAAGAATTTTTTTGTAACTCGGTATTTTGAAATATCTATAAAATTTGCTTATCTAATTGGGAATAAATTTCATAACTTTTTTTTGTAATAAGAAGGCAGAAATATTATGTGGGCAAATACCATATCGTGTTTCACAGGCAGAATCTTTGTTAATTTATTGATATATTGCTTATATAAATTGATTGCCTCAAAAACCAGTTTTTTTGCTAATAATACTAGTTACATTTGTACATTGTGCTATAATGTAAATATGACTAATGTTTGCTTACGCATTGAAAGATTTGGCGAATCTCTTAACCGCTGCTTTTAATACGAACGATATTTATATCCGTGTTTTCATATTAGAGAATGTGAGCTTTAATATCTACAAAGGGATAACACGCCTTTTGAAACCGTATATTCGAATTACTCAATGATAAATGGTTTTTTTGCATTTCGAGACAAAAGTTGCATTTTTGCGGTAATATAAAACTATTAGGACAAAAGAGAAATATTGATTTCATAGTAAACTCAAAAATCATTTTTTAAGAAATCCTCATCTATAAGATATTTGTTAAAAATCTATATGGAAATTATATCTTTTTGTTTTACTTAAAACACTTTAGTTCAATTCATTCATATGTGATAAAAAAATAGATATTAGTTTTATACTGAAGTTATTGAATCAAAGCTACAATATATTGTTTCAAATCGCATGAAAAATGACTATTTAATAATATTAATAGTAAAAGAAGATAATTGAACAATCTAAATGTGTATATTATATTAAATACACCCAATTTGTAGTTATGAATATTAGGATAGATTCTTATATATAATGACGCTATCAGCAAAGCTGTACTTTTTCAATTTATTCAAATAAATTGTTATAGACCAGCGCGATTCTGCATAAAATTTGGTCTAAAAGGCGATCGCTGCTAATATAATACATATTCGATTTTGTATTATTATTAGTAGAGTTAAGTATACACTAGAGCATTAACACATCATAATTTAATTTTTAGCTGTGGTAGGTTATAGAAAGATGGACAGGCGATATTTGTGCAATATAAATTTATAAATCATAATATTGACAGAAGAATTTTATAAAAATGTGCCTAAAACAAAAATTATCAATGTTTGATTTGTATTATAAATATTGGAATATTCTCTCTTATTATTTGCCTTATACAAAGTTTACCATTAAAAATACAATTTTTTTTGTGTAATTATGTGTTTTCATTTTTTTATATGATAATATTTTGCTAGCATGAATACTTTATGCTGCATATTATCTGTCAGGAAAACAATTATATCAGCATTTTTTTACTTCTATTGTTTTCAAGTTTCGGAAATACCTTTATTTCTGGATTTACAAGCTTTACGTTTTCATGTATTAAAATTATATTCAAAATTTTTTATATTTTCTTCTTGAAAGTTTAAATGTATAATTTATTGATAATTAAATTTCTTGTTTTTTGAAATTAGTTATTTTAGAGATAATATTTCAATGCTTATAAAAGATTTTATTTTCGTGTTACAACACTTTATAATTTAGCTGAATATTATTTACACACAAGTTTTGTAGATTTATACTGCATAAACGATGATTTAATAATACAGTAACAAAAAAGTAATTATATGATTGCTTTATGGTAAATTTCATCCTTTTCGGTATATCTTTATCATTTTTTTATGTGCAATATGTTCTATTCATACATTTATAATTATGCCGTGAATTCTTTTTAAACATAAATATGACTTATCATCGTCTAAATATATAAAATCTAATCACAAAAAAAATTAAACAAATACATAAATAATTTTAAATTTGTTTTAATATCATTTATAACTACAACTAGTTTTATTGTTGTGTATACAAATTGTATTTATATGTTTCTCTATATTTTGTAATATTTACACCATTATACGTTTAGTTTTATCATTTAATTTGATTTTATCCAAAATAGAAACTGCGTTTAGAAATTATTTTAAAAGAAAAAATAATATTAAAAACTGAATTATGATTCTTCATTTAATATAGATAGTGAAAACTTGAATACTATAAATAAATTCTTTGTTAATATAATAATAAAAAGGGGATTTAGAACTTATGATGGTATCCGTAACTTTCTATACATGTTAAATTAGAGTAAATGTATACTTCAAAAAAGCAAAAAAAAAATGTTGATCATTGAAATCAGGTGCGATAAAATTTTAAGAGAAAAAAAAATAATCACGTCTGCTTAAATATTTGAGGGTAACATAGAAAAAATGAAAACTAATACATTTATTTCATAAGAATGCATAATTAAGAAATTTATCACATTAGTTTGTAAGCTGTAAGCGTGCCAAGAAGTATAGAAAATTCGTATTTTATAACATATTAAAATATTAGAGGTGTTATGATTACACATGCCAAAGATTAGGTTTTTAAATTGCCCCATGTAATCTTCATAGCTTAGAAGATTATAGTTTGAACTTTTTAAAAACAACAGTTATTTTTTATATATATAATATTATATGAAAATGTCAATATTTTTAGGTTATAAAAATATACATTTACTTTTAATAATACTATAATGATTTGATAGTTTAAAGATTAATTTCGCTGTAGAATACACCCTGTGTCTCCTACCAGTATATGAAAGCGACTTATAAAATATTAAGTATTTTTTATATTTTAAAAATACTATATATTACACTGTTTCAGATTGATGATTTATTATTAAAAAATATAAATTAAAATTGGCAAATTATAGATTTGAAATACTTTAACCATGAATATTATTATTTCATAAATATTTATATACCATAGAAACTATCAATATAGTTATATATTATTATTGTACGATAAAATTATAAAAAGCACAATAATTACTTTATCATCACTTTACAGGTACAAAAAAATAAGATTTTGCTATAAAAGCTAGAAACTAATAACCCGAACTTGTATTGCAGTAATTTTTTAAATATTTGCGGTTTTTAAATTAATTGAATATCTAAGACTGAGGTTATTATTATTGATTTTTAAAATAAAAATATTATTTTAATATAGTTTAAACACAAAAACGTAAATATCCGAGATTGTGTCTCTGTATATACTATATATTAGTGTTTGTATATATTAGTTGTAAAATAAATTTTTCTTGTCATATTTATCACTATAAAACGAAAATAAAAGGTTTTTAGTCATATTAAGAATAGAATTGATCTCTCGCAAAAAATCATGTGGGATATTTTTAAGGCATTTTTATAAATCAAAAAATAAAATAATATGTGTCATATTATTATTATATATTCTAAAATATAGTTTTAGAAATTGCAGTTCTCGTAGCACATCAAAACTTTTTAGCTGCAATCGTGAATTTATTTTTATATAATATAATTATAATAAAAACGATCCAATGCATTATGAGTATCGGATTAAAAAATGATACATAAATCTTCTCTAGGATATTTACAAAACAATAAAAAAAACAAATTTTACCGTGTAAAAAATGAAGATAGGAAAATATAAAGATTATATGATAATGTTATTATATATACTTAATATATATCATCTTGTATAATATGATATATAAATGATTTGGTTTATATAAAAGATTCAAATAATTTTGTACTTATTTATGTATGCAATATAAGGTATAAAGACTTCTTTTTTTTGCTGTTTATTATACTTCAATAAATTTTCTCTTGTATAGTGTATTCAGACATTTTTATTCACTTGATTTTATTCTTTTAATCAAAATATTTTGCTTCAAGTTATCCAATATGTAAATTTCACCATTTTTTTAGCTCAACCTCTGAGTATATGAAATTTAAATTATAAATCTAATCAATCTAGCATTTATATTTTCTAAATATACAATTTCTGTCAGCAACTTTATGACTAAATATGCAAGATTAAACAATCCTCTATTTTTAACCGATTTTATATGTGATTTATACTAAGTGTGTATAAGTAACAGGAGATGATTATAGCCTGGCATTTATTACCAGATACAGCAATGAAAAAACGTAAAATTCACATTTAATTAATTCAATTCATGCATGTATCTTATATCTAAAAGTTATATATTATAGAAGAAAATATAATCTCGAATTTACTTTTCGGATTTAGAAAATTTTTTATTTACACAGGAATGTAAATGTCTAATTTAAAGTTTTACAGAAAAACTAATAAAAGCTTGCATAAATGGTTACCTAAAATATGTAGACATCTTTAAACTGTATTTTTTTGTATTGCATATTCAAAAAAGCGCGATTTACTGTAGTTTTTTTGTAATCATAAAATATTGTAAAAATAGCTCTTTGACATTGGAATTTTCACCAGCAGTAATTTACATTCTATCGTGACGAATAAGATATAGTAAATTGGTAAAATTACTCTATTACTTCAGATCTATAAAAGTTAACATCATGTAACTTTTTTATATTATAGAAAATTACTCTATTTATTTTAGAAAATATGACTGCGTTATCTTGACGATTGAAAGAATATTCACTGTCTATATTTCCGACAGATTTATGATATACTAAACTGTGGAAATTTCGTAAAAAATGTTTCTATTTTAATAAGCATAAAAAAAAACATCGCCTAGCTGCCATTACTACATAATAGAATGTAATTATAAATGTCTAATATTATCCGAGTGATCTTTAATATGATTATTTTAACAATAAGAAAAATTATGAGAACCATTAAAATTGTTAAATTTTATTCCTACCTTCATTTTGTAAAATCACAGTCTTCGAAACCTTACAAAAACCTTTTCATTACAGTTTCTCGATCATCATATAATTGCTACGTATTCGTAACAGAAGGCACAATCACGACACACAACCATATAAAATAGCATATCAGACATATTCCGACTCATATAGCACAAAAATTAACATAAGGCACAGGTATAAAAGCATATAAATAAAATTACAGCACTTCAAGATAAAAACTATACAGCTCAGCACCTTAAACTTGGGCATTACTCTCATAATAAAATCTAATTGTGCATCTATAACACACAAATATCACGCACATGCGCAAGATAGAATTTAGAATAAAAGGTTATTTACGCCATAACAATACATTATATCAAACGCGAATACGCAATAATACTAATATATAATATCAATAAAAAGAGATTGTCAATAGAAGAAGCTTAGGATCTCGAATATATATAATAATAAGTAGAATAAAGAAAAATCGAATTTAGGTGCTTTTTTAAAATATAAAGGATAGAGAGAATTACAGAAAGTAGCACAAAATTACATAATTCGGATCGATGACACATAATGACATACTCTCTAGTTTTTTTTTCCCAGCGGTACATCTTACAACACATTACAAACATTAAAACTCAAGTTTGACACAAACGTATCTACTAATCTCCTAAAATATAATATTGTCAAGAACATATTGTAGTAAAATTACATCAACGTCTTACAAAGCTTACCAAAACATACACAGGAACGGATTATCTATACACACAACATTTGGTAAAATTAGTAGAAAGCTGCATAAAAGACCATACGACTTCATAATCTATATTTTAGACAGAAATATCAAAGAAATTACACATAGAAACCACTTTATGTATACAGGCAATACAGAGAACATTTCACAACTGGTATATATATTTTCGCCAACACACGAAACTGCCAAAATACTCAAATATTTAATCTGCTGGACCCAACTTTACATTCAATTTAATGCAAAAATTATAGTATCGATGTATAGAATTTACAGTAAATATCTCATAGAACGGCAAAAAAAGCAATAAGATGTTATGATGACGCCCTTTATTTATCTCTTAGATTTCATAAAGTTCCCGAACTTAAGTAATTTTTACATTTTAAAAACACCAAATATTCTTATTTTGCTGGCTAGTCTCCATGTGCTCGATAATATACAACTCTAAAATCGGGCATTATTCAAATTGTTATACATTGACACCCAGTAAGACACAATCACAGCAAATATCTACACAGAACTCAACTTAAGCGACATATTTTATGAACCTTCTAGGCTCAAATCAGTTCAGAAAATCACATTCATGTTATCCTTAGCATAACTCATGAGAAAATCTTTAATCTGGACTAAAAAAAACAACAGAAAGCATCACCTTTTCTCACAAAAATATAATCACAATATATGGAACAAAACATCAAAATTCAACTCCTATAATACAGATCATTGCACTTAGGTTTATTCCTTCAGAACTCCAACAACGTTTCGACACATGATTTAACCACAAAATTATTCACAAATTCTAATACTCATTAAAAATGCATGTTCGAAACAAAAATTTGTCCGTTACTACACAAATCTAATATATAGGAGGGAGGACAATTAACATAATCTTTATCAAATCAAATACCAACGATTCTAACGATCTCCTAAATGATGATACTGCATCGTTGCATGACCGCATAATGACAACGCTCAACAACCAGATCTAATGATATTTGCTTCCGAACATTATCTCTGTCATTTTATTTATCTTTTTCTGTACATACAGAATGTACGGAATCTATTGTTTCGGGCTTTGTATAGTAATAGACTGACTTCAACAGTCATTCATCATGAATATTAGAACATTGTAAACCGAAAATCTAGAAAATCTTTTTTTTTCATAACACTATGCAGTTCATATGTATCTGCCTTCGTTATTCGGTGTGCAATTGTTTTTCTTATTCTATTTCCTCTGAGAATACCGCATATCTGTCGCTTTTTTTTCTGCATCAATCTTCATGTAAAATTGTATTTTTGAAGGGATTGAAAATTCTATATAAGAGCAATTCTAATGAAATTTATTTGCAAAACAATAGGAAAAAATAAAGTAGCTCAAAATTTCTCTTAGATAGATAGTTTTATGTTTCGATATCAATCGAAACATAAAAAAGAAATATTAGCGAAATTCGTATGTAACAAGCAGCCATTCAACTATAAAGCTATAACAAGTTTCATAATGTATATTCTATATAAATATCTAATAAAGATTCCTTTGTCTAAAGCATTTTACTGTAAAAAGTTGTTGAATCTAATTATAACAAAGGATTTTCATTTTGAAATTCATGAATCATATAGAATTTAATTTATTATTATATAACAGGAATATTTAACTTGCTATATTGTGGTTTTGGATAATCTATATATTATGTGCTTTTTAAAAGTTTGTTTCACATAAGTTAGTAGCCTAAGAAAATGACATAAAATAGAATTACTTTAGAATAAAATACATTAAAATTCTTTATCCTATAAATTTTATGACTTGTTATGATATTACCGAGTATGGGCTTCTTTTACTTATAAATTTCCGTGAATGATCCTAAGATGACCAGATAACATATCTATTTAACATTTGCTAGTCTATAATTAGAATAGCAATATAAAAGCAACACTGATTATCATAAAAATATAATGGATATATTCATGATTCTGAAAATATAAATACCAATTTCGAATTCACAAGGTTTCAAAATAAATTATAAAAGTCACTTGTCATTTTAGGTATTTTAATACGCTTATTTAGGGTATCAATCCACGTTATATTTAATAGAAAAAACCATGGAAAAATTATTTGTGCTTTTTAGCGAAGATATTAAAAGGATCAGATATTAACAATATTGAAAGATTTCTAGCTATACAAATTTATACCAATTGTATATAATAATTTACAAAAGTAATTAGCTTAGAATATATAATTTAGTATTATATAATCAATTTAGAAATAAGCCGGTTTTTTATTTAGATTTGTAACCATTTCATAAACATAATCAAAGAATTTTTTCATTTATATATTTTATAGTATAGATATTGTCAAATAGAATTAAAAATATCATGGTATTAAGCAAACGTAAAAATCACAAAAAAACGCTTTAGATACATATATATAGATGTTTATGCAGATATTTAATAGTTAAAGTATAAGAGGATTCGCAAATTGTACTATACTTAATGTATCTCTTTAATATAACAATGGCTATATTGTATGTCATACTCATGTAAATAAGATAGGCGTCCAAGATTGGAAAAAAATGCAACATAATATCTAATAAATTTAGTACTCCAAATTTGTATATACAAAGCTAAAGATTGGTTATTCCGCAAAAATATGTTTCAAAGTTAAGATATCAAAAATATATAACTCTTCCAAATTTTTGAGCAGTATCTGCAGCAGGGCCATTATCAAGTAAAAAAGCAATAAAAATCTTCAATTATCTGGAATTTATTTGTGATATTATTATAAAACTACGAAAAAAAATGTCAAAACAGTAGTAATTTTTGATTAGTTGAACACGAAAAAAAGAAATTTTTATTAAATTCAATTCATACTGCTTTTGTCAGATTTTTTATGTGATATCGTATGGTTTTTATATTATATCTAATAGTTTTTTATTTTATGCACAGTATACGCTCAAAATCTTATGAATTTTTTTTTACACACGATATTATTTTTGGAGAGCATAAATCTCTTAAATCATAATAATAAATAGTGCTATCCTGTAGAAGATAGCGGTTATGATATAGGAATGAATAAACTTTATAATAAGAATTAATACTTTCGGGCATAGTAGATAAGAAACGGACCCTTACAATTAGAACATATACGAAAACAAACAAATCAATAAATTTTATAAATAAAATAAAGGCTTAAGGAATCAGAATTTAGTGATGTTTAGATATTTGTGCCACTTTTTATATAAAAGCAGATTAAATCACAGAATATTACCTTTTTAATGCTCTTGATAACATTCATTTTCATAAAAGTTGTAATTCTACTAATGAAATTACTTTTCAAATATATTGTTAGTATCCATAAACACTACTATAATTCCAGAAAAGAATATTAGAAATATTTCGTTATTTTATTTTTGTCACAATATTTTTAGTTTATTCAAATTCTTTCAACCCTAGAGCATAAATAAACAGTGTATCATCAAAAATTATAATAAAATTAATTTCCGATCAATGATGTTTTTTATAACATATAATCCAAAAAAAACATAAAAATAGCATCAAACATTTTTATATAGGAAAATAATTTTATTTATATATTTTTGTGCATAAAAATTAGTTTTAACTTTTTTGTAAGCTGTGTTGTGTATATAATACTCAAATTTTTCTTCTATATTATATAATTACTCAATCGATTTATAAAAATTATATCATATTTATAATAATTCTTTTGTATTTTTAGTTTTGAAAAATAATAAAAACTAAGTTAGAACATTTAACGTATTATAAATTGGTTGAGTAATTATATAATATAGGATTAAAATTTATTTCACAAGCATTTAATAAATTGAAATAATATAAACGAAATTTTGGTTAAGTTTGCTAAAAAAAAGATCGAAAAATATAATTTTCTAGCAACATATAGGAAAGCATAAGAGTTATCTTTGCATGCTATCGATAAATTTAGATAATTCACAAATGATTTATGTACTACGTCTAGACACATTCTACATGTCTTTTATTTATGAATACATACGTGTTATAAAAAATAACATCTGTATTTATAAGAGACTAAAAAATGTGGAGTAAAATAGCATTGCATATGATTTATCTTCTAGTAAAAATAGGAAATTAGAAAGAGCATTATATAATCATCGTTAGAAATGTAGCAGCTGGTAGGACATTATATTATACAATTATAGAACTTTGCAAAAATAAAAAAGCTAAAAAACTACTAAATAATTAGAATTTAATTATATTAACATATAAAGCCAATTTAATTATTAATATTTTAGATATGCATTTTTTTGTTGTATCATAAATAAAAAATAATCTTATTTATTCAAATGTACATTGTACACGCACATATTTTCTTATATAAGAATCATTTAATGTACGCTATTTTAACGGATTCTGTTTATATCTTTAATTTTTTTGACAATTATTGACTTAAAGTCTGCCTAATAATCTAGAAATCCATTAAATATTACGGCTTATAATAGAACGAAAAAAATTTGTACAATTGTATATAATATTATTGCACACAACTTGTATAGTTTTGTAAATTTATTATTAGTTGAATCATTGTAAAAAAGTTATAACTTATTCATTAATAGCGCCAATGAAATATAAATATTTGTTTATTTGTCATATTAATAGACAGTAACACTTAAAAATATTTGATTTGCTTGTTTATTGTCAAAAATATAGCCATCATTTAATAATCTTTTTATCCTGTTTATATGTTAAAAAACTTAAATAGAGGCTCATGAAATTTAGACAGATCTTTAATCTATATATTTAAATGAAAACTGCAATATAAATTTCTCTTCATGCTTGAAAAATTCCGCATATTTTTCTGAAGTAAACTTCTAATAAACTCAACAAAGAAATCAACGGATGGCTTTCATTTCAGTTTGTTCTCCGAAATGCCTTTTTTATAATAAAAGACGTCGTACTGTGTACAGAAGAAATGGATTCCATTTATTTATATCAGGAAGCAACAGGTAAATGTATTTTTTTTTTCCGACATCTCGTCAAATTTTTTTGCAAAGATTATATATTTTTTGTTTTCAAAATGCTTTTTTTGCAGATTTAGTTCCAAAATGTCTTTATCGTGGATTTCTTGTGAATTCTATATTTCTCTGCTAGAATCTGCTAATTTTTCATGTGACTTTTTGGTTTTTTCTAGAAATTCTATATATGAATCTGTAAATTCATGGATTAATTTTTCATAAATATCATCTATAAGCCTGAAACTATAGTCATATTTTTTCGTTTCTAGATGTATAGCCTCAGTCTGCGAATATGTAATTGTATTTTGCAGCGCTTCTTCAATTTTTGCGTCTTCTAATTCTCATTCGATGAGAAAGCTATTTTTCAAATAGTTTTTCCCTTTAAATTCCTCTACACTTATTAACTTTTTTGTCTTAATACTCTCTTACACTGATTGATTGTGATTCAATGTCTTTTTACATTTCGTATGAGCTTGTTGATTCATTTGTTTCACTTTTGATAGTTATAATGCGTTTCTTACCATCACATGTAGTTTGTGATTTTTCTATAGTTATTTATCTATTTTTTTGAATGAATGCTTTCGTATGATTTATCTTTTTTTATTTTCATTTTAAAACAAATTTTTTTGCAATAGGTTATAATAATATATAAATACATTTGTGCCTGAGCTATTGGTTTTATCGAACGAATAAAAAAATCTTAAAATAAGTATAAAGTTTTTTTTACCTTTGATCTTTAATTATTTTATATATCGGATTCTGATGTATTCAAAAATTATAACTGTGATTCATGCATAAAATTTTGTTGACGTGGTGTAACTGATTTTTAAAATTAGAATGTTACAGCAATCTTTATTTTGTAAAAATAGTAAAATCTCTTATTAAATTAAAGATTTCTGGAAAGGCTCGCAAAAAACAGTTAATGCTAGTAAAATTACGCTTTAAACTGATATGTTCCTTCATTATGTGTAGATAATAATAATCCATATTTATACAACATGACTAGTTAGCTTTTTTTTACGCAAACCAGTTATCTATTAATATGATATCTTGCGAACATTCACTCTCTATTATGGCATATATTTATGAGAAAACTTAACAACAATACATGGTAAAATATGAAAATAAATTCCCATCTGCTTTTATATGGAGCAAGTCGGATTAAAAATATTTTTTTATATCATTCGCAGAAAGACAAATAAAATTGATTTGTTAAATTTGATAAAAATCATTTCAAGAGAAATAGTAATCATTGATAATTACCCCGAGATATTTGACACGCTATATATTGTAAAATACATTTCGTCTTTTAAATAAATATTTATAACTATATTATTACAATTTTTGCGCCACGAAACATTAAAATGGCATATATTACACACTTTGATACAAATTTTCACATCGTATGTAAAATTAAAACAAAAAATAATAATTTTGAGCGTCTGTAATTTTTATCCTTTTACAATGTATAATTATAAAATAAGAATTGTAGTATGTTTATTACACCTTTTTTTATAAAGTTGTTTAATAATTAGATTTATCAAATAGTATATTTTGATGGGAATACTTATACATAATTCTGTATTAAAACACATCAAACAAGTAATTTTGTCATATATTTATGTTTTGAAAAAATTTAAAGTATTATAATGATCATATTAATCAAAAAATTATATGCTTTTGTATTTAATAGTCTTGCCATGAGATCTCGAAAACATATATATTTATGTCACGTATACATTACGATTAGAGATAAAGCAATGAGCGAATAATAAAATTCTCAAATTTTTGTAGATATATGAAAAATACTATTTAGCAAGATATTAGTGGGATCTATTATTAAAAAGAACCTTCATAAAAATAAATATTTAAAGTATCTATCTTAGATCAAACATTATCATAAAAACTACAATGTGAACATTGTAAAGCTGAACCATGTTTCATTTACCAATTTTGCATAATGATACAATTCATGCTTTCAAATAGAATAATTTACTCCTATCATACATGATAATGCCATTAAAGATCAATTGATGTGTGATATAACATAAAAAAATGCGTCAAGTATATTTTTATCGAGTTTAGATTAGATTTGAAATTTGGTTTAGTTTCCTTATATCGCGTGAAGGTAAAAAATATACGAGAAATGTATTTTCACCATGGTATATTGCAAAAATCATTCTTTTAGCGTTTTTTCTTTCCTGATTGTTCAACAGCGCTTGAATAAAAAACTTTAAATCCTTGGTAGACATATATATTAACTTAATCTAAAGATTTTCATTTGAGAAGAGTCTAAGGACATACGTTTCTTAATTGAGTTGTCCAGAAAAATAATGAAAATGTGATTAATTGGCTCTGTATCTATTTTTGATCAAAGTTGAAGATAATTTTACGGTCGATAATAACATAAAGATTCTAAATATATTTATACATAAATAAAAAGACAAAATATTTCTTCTCAAATTTTATATTACGATAACAGGCATTGTTTTTTTCTTGTCGGCATTAAACTCATGTCATTTAATTTATTGTAATTGGAGATAATTATAAAAATGCGGATAAAACATTATATTCTTTTGTATAATGTGACATTAATACATTTTCTAATGGCAAATTAGATAGCTTTGCTTATTAAGTACTAGCATCTATACTATTCTATAATAAAGCCTCTCTTTGCAATGATATATGTGAAAATAAATCAAGAATTTTAAGTAGAATCAATAGAGGAAATTACTATATGCATATAAAGATCTAAAAATTTATCAAATTGGTGTTTCATTAATTTAGCATATTTTTCCAGGCTACCTTTATAAATATTGAATGAATATTTCTTTTATTTTTTTTTGTGTAATATCAATCGATTTACACCGCCTTACAACATAATAATTTAATTATTGCCTATAATAACTATATTCTAGACATTTTAAATGTAAAAGAACACCAGGATAACAACAATAATAAAAGTTAATTTGATAATATAAATAATTTTCGTTGAATTTATGATGTTGAACTGTAAAAGATACAAAAAATGATTCATTCTCATGTGTAAATCTAATCCCAATAATTTTTGTCATATATTCTTCTGATCTTTTTATTATATTTGTTCGTCTTATAGCATAATAATTTTAAAACTCGATCCGTAGTAATATTTATCCTACTTTGTATATATAAGTTCTATTTTAAATTTCAAATAGTCTAAAGTATTGAAAAAAATTAATTTACTTTTCAAAAAACAACGCTATGGTTAAATACACACCCAAAAGCTTGATTCTGTATTTTATTATAAATATGCAATCTGGATATTTAAAACATCTCCTTATGTGTAGATATTCCCTTAAAATTATTGAAAATATTGATCACGAATTCGTTTTTTAATGCATTATCAAAGCTCGTTTGTTATCTAGGGGAAAAATGTATCATGAAAGATTTCAGCGTTATAAACAGAAAATTTTTGTATAATGTAATGGCTGCTAGTGAATAAAATATAAATGTGAGAAAATAATCTAAAATATCATGTTTTGAATGTTAAATATTAGTCATAAATATCTTATAAATGCTAAATTATTATGAAATACATCAAGATCCTACATAATGTGTTACATTGATTTTAAAAGTATGCATAAAATTACTATAAATATATATTCATTTATTATGAATTATAGGCTGTGGTCCAGAGTAAGTCAAATTATCTTTTTAGATATTATTTTATGGTATTTAGTTGGATATTATGCTTTTTTACAAATTTTAATCTTAAATCAATTCGTATGAAATTACCTTGCAAATATTTGAAGCAAATACGTGAATCAAATTGTAAAATAACAAAATTGCGTATATAGAATGGATTTTATTGTGTCATGATATTCTTGTTTACCTTATATCTGAAATTACAAAATTCAATCGACAAAAGAAGACGATAATGTGCTATGATGGAACTTTAAACCATATATAATATATTTCACCATAAGAAAACAACTTAAATGTTGATTTTTAAGTAAAATAGGGTTTGAAAAGCATATTTAGATTACGATAATATACTTTTTGGTGGTTTTTATAGTAAATCTACAGTTTGAATTGGAAATATCCCTTATTATTTTATATAGATACATATTGCAAGCGGTTATTTCATAATATACTCTAAAATAAATATATATTTTTCATTTTATTTTTTTATAAAAAACCAAAGTCCTGACAATTCCATTTGATGGCAAACCATATACGTTGATTAGTAATAAAACCGTTGTTTGATGGCCATTGAACACGACAAATGTAATTTCTTTAAAGTAAGATGTTATATTAATTTTTTTGAATAATAATAAAATATTTATAGTATATCTGTTTTTTATGCTTTTTTGTGCATGTAAAATACTTTAGTCTTTAGTATACTTTTGGTTACCAATCCATCTTTATATTTTTCTTAAGTTTTTATTAATTTGTATGTACTTTCGTTACCTATTATTAAGTTTTTATATTATATAGTCGTTTTACATATAGTTTTGCTTTTTTTGAACGCCATAGCCGCATTTTATTATATCATTAATCATATAATAACGCCTTTTGATATCATTATCTGAAAGATACGCAAAATTATAAATTAAGATTTGTCTAAAAGAATTATTTATCTTCATAAATATATAAATAAATTACACACATAGTTTAAAATATTTTAATTATATTCTTAGAGCTAACCTTTGGGTTGATAAAATGCCAATAAACATAAAAATATCGTAAAAGCTTATAAAGCAACAAGAAACCGATGATATACAAAATATTGAAGATTTTTGGGCTTTACTAGAGCAACTTTTATCATTGTTTCTATTGAAAGTATAATCGGTAAATATTTATATAATTAACCACATTTAGTGCTTTTTTTTACCATCCACTTCATCTTTTTTTAGATTTCTTTTAAAATTTCGGTATCCAAATTATAAATTTACAGTAGGAGGAAAACTATTTATAGTTTTTTATGGTTTTTTCAGCTCAAATGATTAATTATGCTGTATTTAACATAAATTGATTTCTAATGATATTAATTACATGTATTTTTTGGGCTTATTCGAAATAATTCGATCATCTTATAATTATAACATTTTATCATTTATTTATATTTGTATTGGATCGTTCAATCCATTCTTCGCTATGTGATTTGATCCTTTTCACAATAATAGTTTTATAAACAAATAACTTGTATAATTTTATATTTTTGTGGTGATTTTCCATTCATTGTATTTATTTATTTCTGTATAGTATAATAATGTTTTCTTTCCTATTTTTTAAAATTATATGACCCATTATTCAAAATTTCAGACGAGATGAAAAAGAATCTCTAGAAGAAATGAAAAAAAACCTAGTCAGGTTACACGAGCGGGGATGAGTTCCCCAAAAGAATGATAATACAGCTTTGAAGAAGGCATTGGTGGGAGATTTGTGTCCTCTCACCAGGAGAATTAGATATTTTGCATTTTTGCTGCTGGTGGAGGAAACTGAGGCTGGCCGCGCGCTGCATAAAAAAAAGAAAGTTGGTTTTTATAAAGTTGCGCCGAAGGCCATGTAATATTTTTGTCCGAGGGGATTTTCTCTCGTTCGGATTTTTGATTAAATTTTTAGTTTTTGGCTTTTCCTGTATATATTTTTCTTGCAATAAAATTTATAATTTAAGAAGTTTTGAATCCTTATCTAGATTTTAAGTTTACTTAAATTTTGTTTTTCTTATATATTTATCAGTGTTCTATAAGTTTTTTTAAATTTCTGCATTATTTGGTTTATTCGTTAAATTTTTATTTTTTGTGTTCATTTAAGCGAATGTTCTAATCTATGTTTATTTTTCATGATTTCTTTCTGTTTACATAGTTTTTAAACTTTTGTTCAAACAGATCAATAAATAAGTCTGCAATATATATTTTCCTTAAATTTTTTGTTAATGGCTAATATGATGTTGTAATATTGAGTGAATCTTTATACTGCATAAATAGAAGCATAGTAATCATTATCATACCGATCAAATCCCAATAAAGGCTATAAGTAATAATTAAATATTATTTCCATTTTTTATACCAACAAAAAATATATAGCTGGATTTTTTGTATAAATATCTAATTTTATTTGTATAGGCTTATAAACTGTCTGAAATCTAAATATTTTTTCGCTATATTCAAATAAATCATTGTAGCAAAAAAAGAATATATCCAAATGTAAAAGAGGTCACTAGATATTAATTTGCATTAAGATGGGAAAAATAAAGTCGAAAAATAGTTTATTATATTTATGTTATATTGCCAATAGTCTGATGCATCCACTCTAAGTTCAAAATTACCTTTTCGTTTTTTAAAAAATAAAAAATTTTGGCTGCGGATTAATATTTGCGAAGACTATATTCAATTTTATTTCCGTAATTGAAAAATAGCTATGAAATTAAAAATATTTTTATTGATTTAGATATAAAAATTGAATATAAATCTGTTAATTATACTATTTATTTTAAAAGACTACAGATAAATTGACTTTTTTATTCAAAGAAGCTACATTCTTTTATAAGATTTAAATTGTCTTGTAATGGAGCATTATTCAAATACATTTTGATAAAAATGGTATAATACTCAATGTTTGAACATTTTAAATCCAAAAAAATTCTTGTAACCCATGGAGTAATATTCTTAAATAGAAAAGGTATGTAGATATTGTTTTTCACAAAGTGCTATATCTTTAACAATTTTACCAAAGAAGAATTTATTAATCTCCTGTACTCCATTCGTTTATATTTTATGTAATTATAAATTTTCCTGTAATTTTTGGTATTCAAAAAGTATGAAAAAAAAAATATTTTTTACTTTCTTTGTGCTGGTGTATTAAATTTAGAAAACCGTAAGTATACGATAATGAAACGGGCTTTATTGATATTTAAAAAAATAATATAAAATAAGATCTACCATAGAAATATTTTTACGATTATATGATACAAAATTATTAATTATTGATAGATTAGTTTCGAAAAGTGCTATTTTTTAAAAAAAATTCTAAATTTTAATAAAGTATCAAATAGATAAATAGCTAACGAAATATATATTTGACATTTAATCCCAATAATATACTTAAAGTCAATTTTTTACAGTTAATGCTATCTTTTACTTATATTTAAATTTTGTTTGGTTTTTAAACAAGCGATTTATTCTGGTTTTACACCGTAAAATTGAATAAATTACTTATTTCTATTAACAAAACCTAGAATACTACTGTATATATAGCATTTTCTAATAAATATATGTCAATATAATTCTCAATATTATATCATGAATATGATCTCGTTTTTAACTTATAGAACTTAAATAATATTACCTCGAAAATATAAAATAAAAAACCTTTATGATTATGAATATAGTTAATCTATCTTTATTGTGTATTATATTATATGAACACAAAATGCAAATTTAAAACAACTTTTAATATTTTTCAAATTTCAGTTTATCAGATATTATATTTTTTTAATTCCTACTTTTTTTTATTCTTAGAAATGCCCAAACATCGTTTCTATTATTATATTATAGGTTTTGGTCAGTTGGTTGTAATTTTTCTTTTTATTTCGGGTTTTAATATTCTCTCGAAAGTCAATTTTAAATGCATAATCCAAGCATAGATTTTTATTTAATTGCTTTGCGTCAAATTCGTGTGAATTTTTTAGTATATATCAAAAGTAAAGCGAATTCAGTTTATCACATCATTCAGTGAATATTTAGAATCATGAAAATATAGAAATATAGAATATTTAATGCTAAATGCATGCGTAATAGTCGGAATAATCCTATAAACTATATCAGAATTTCGTTTTGTAGAATAAATAAAAATAAAAAGAATTTTAACGTTTTAACGTTTTATTTTTGAATCTAGTCTTGTAGCTGAAATTCACATTTCTTAATATATTATTAGCTATATCTTAATTATTAAGAATTTGGATATTTTCAATTGCAAAAAAAACCGTAAAAGAATGTTTATATGCAAAAAATACATTTATAATTCTATTATAACTTTAAGAATACTACTTTATTTGAATCGTTTATAAGTTATTCGCTAAAGTTGTTTTGAAATTTATATTGTACCACATTTGTTGTGATATATTCTAAATCAGAAAATAGAGGCCCAAGTGATATTATAAATATAAAAATTGACATTTTTTTGTAAAGGAAGAGATTGTTCTTGTATTCAATTTAAATTATTGACGTACTATCAACATGAATGGCTAACTATCGAAATGAATAGTTTTATTTATATTATAAAGATTTTGATGTAAATAAATCAATTGAATCTAATATTTAGTTCCAGATACAACTTATGTTTGAATAATACTTTCAAGTTTTATTTCTACAACATGGACACGTAGATAACGTTTAAAATTTCCCACATTAGTTAATAACTGCCAAATTAGAAGGTTTTTTTACGTTATAAGTACAATTTATTCATAGAATTCGGTCTATTGTGCGTTTTAAATGCAATTTTTTTCTTGCATTTTTATAGGATAAAAATATATATAATTTACAAATAATTTTTTTAAAAGTATATTGAGAAGCATGTTATCATAAAAAAATACATATTATATTATTTTATAATAAAATGTGCTCATTTTATTGATACACGAGGTTTTGTTGTTTTTTAAAACCATTTTAATAATATAATATTAGTTCTTATATATAATTTAAATAACTCAAAGATGCTCTCAACAATAGTAAATAACACATTTTATGTTCTTTATAAAACTTGTGTTTTGATATTATACAATTTTATGTTTCAAAGTACTCTAAAACATATTGGTTTTAATAAAATTGTATTTTTTTTTATCAATTATATTTTTTTTCCACACTTTGGTATTTTTCCACAACTTTTTCAAAATTTCCGATGTTTTAATTAAATAGAGCAAGGTTATTTCTATAAAATTTTATTTCCCGAACTTAAAATCATTTTTTGTTATTTATTTCATATTTTTTGTCAGTTTTACAAATATCGTGTTTCAAATTATAATAAAATATCAAACAATGATTTTAAAATTAGTATTTTATTTGTGTATATTTATATTTTATTATTATAACACAGATAAAAGGCTTTTTAGATGCCAGTAAAATAATTTTTTAGGAATAATAATTTTTTATAATTTATATTTTTATATTATACAGAATGTACAAAATGTCATTTAAATACGAAAAATTATAATAGATTCTTCATATATACTTTACTTATATATATTATTTCTTACCTCTTCAATCCTCAAAATATGTAAAAATGATTATTATATGTTTACTTTCTATAATTTATTTTATATAATAATAAAAAACAGCCTATTGTTGTTTAAAATTGCTAGAGATTTTTTTCAAAACATTATGAATAGCTGATGATACAATATATTTATTTTATTAATTATCAGTATAAATTTTAGGATATTAATAATTTAGTGTTTTTAGTGCATTTTATATAAAATTAAAGTTCTTAAATGTTTTTTAGAATCTTCTTATCTCCATATAGACATAATATATTGACGAGAGTGCAAAAGACTCTCGTAAAAAAAAGAAATAAATCCAGTCGAGGTTATACGTTATTGGGAAATCCCCGAAAATCAAATCCCTGTTGCCTATATGATGGCATTGGCGAGAGATTAAGATCCTCTCGCCGAAAGAATTATTAAAATGGATGGATGAGAATGTTTGGGGAAGATACGGGGTGGTGCAGGTGGTGATAAATCAAAAAGCAATTTTCAATTTGGTAGTCAATCAGCCGAAGCTATGTCAAAATTTTGATTTTTTGTTAAGGATTTTAAATAAAAAAAAATATAAACTAAAAATATTTTCGTTACAAAACATTCAATCATGTTTTTATGTCAGAGTTTAACTTAATTCTTAAAATAACTCAAATATACACTAAATACAAACTTCCATTCAATCACATACTCCATACCATCTTAATAATTAAACTTTTCATTATATTATAATTTGTTTATTAACATACATTCGTGTATAATCTAACATATCAATTATAACAAAACAATGTTTAATAATTCCAGCAGTTTACTTTTCCAAACAGTATGATAATATAATTAATGTATAATTTTATAGAATATGTTGTAAATGTGTTTATTTTCATAAAAAGATGAGAAAATTTAATTTTTTTGAAAAATTAAAATTATGATTTGAATAATTATAAAAAATAATATTTTTATCTATGTGTTATTTGATTCAAAGATCTGATATTTTTACAAAAAATAATTATATGTATATTTTATGACATGATTATTATATAAATACTGCTAAGCACAGGCATATTGTAATGAAAATATTATATTGGTTTAAAAAAGATAAGTTTGAGACGATCAAATTAATTTCCAACATCAAGATTAAATATTTTAGATTAATATAATTTTACAAAAAATAAATTATTTACATTCGTTATTCATTTAAGCCACCTATAATAGATCAAATCGCTACAAATATAATAACTAAATTGAAAAATCTACAAATAAATTATGTGATAATAAAAAACACGGCAATAAATGAAAGTTTTTGCAATGATAATTAATATTCTTTCTAAAAATGTTTAAATAACCTGTTATTTTAAATTAAAAAAGACCAAAATACTGAAAAAGAATGGTGTTTTATCCAATGTTTTGCATTTAAAATTATAAATAGCACATTTTAGAACAGTTTTTATGTTTAAAAGATCGGATCTATGCATTTAAATTTTTTAAGTATCGAAAAAATAAATATTATAACAAATTTGTTAGTTTATAAATAAAGTATATTTTTAGATACATTCTAATATTACAATAAAAGTGCACGATTAAAGATATCCAAAGATTATTAAAGGTATTTTGATCAACGACGATATGATTAAGTAACAATATTGGCCTAATGATCATAGCATAAATATTTTAAAGTCATAATTTTTATTTCATTTTTCGATTGCCATGAAAAACTTCAAATACGCTATAAAGATTAGCTGCCTTACATATATTTACTCTATTTAATATTAAATACGTGAATATAAAATCCCTATAGTACCCTAAAACAGCAATAAATTGTGTTTAAGTTATTAATTTAAAACACTGCAATATACTAGATTATATTAGATAGATCGATACCGTATATAATGTATCTATAAATTACCAAGTTTATATGTGAATAATGTAATCATAAATAAAGTTAATAAGTTTTAACTACTATCGCGTTTATTTACTAAAAATAAATAAAAAAGCAAAAAAAAATTATATGTATTGTATGGTTACACTAATTTAATGTTTGTATCGTAAAATATTAGATATAAATTCTAAGATATAAGCGTTATTATTGACTTTTTTTTTAATTAGACCGAGTTTGCATTATTATATATTGTTAAAAACAGCCAGAAATTTATGATAGTTTTAAAATATAAATACTTACAGTTTATGCAATAATAGATGGATATTTAAGTGTTATCATTAAACACAGGAATAAATATTGGCACCACCACGCAATTGCTCTTCCATGCAGAATGAATATAATAGAACATAAAAATAAAAATTTCATCATACTATTTTTATGTGGTGTAAACCGCCATTTCAATGCATATATAGAGCGAAAAATGTAAATTTATCATAAATTAGCATGACTATCATTAAAAAAACTATAAATTTTATGGTTATATTTACAGATAAAAGACATATTTAAATCAGAATCGTCAACTCTGGATTTTATATTTATCCTAACATAAAAGTATCTACATTAATTCTACAATTAAATATATTTTTAATGTTAGTTTGTAAATAGGAAATCACATTTTGAGTTTTATCAACGCTGCTATTTTTAAAGCTTATTAACCACATAATTAATATTTTACATGTTATTTAGCATATTTGACGTGAAATAGAACATAAATATTCTAAAATAGTGTAGAAGACCTTAAAAATGGTTGCAAATATCATAAAAATCATTATTATAAAGTTTTAAACTTATAGATTTATTTATAAGTAATAAAAGAAAAAAATATTTTTTTTAATAAATCATATGTAAAAGATTTTCGTATGCAAAACCCAGATGTTATACATAAAATAAAGGCGAAGCAGCATTAAATATATTTTGAAATTTTCAAAAGTACTAGATCATGTTTCTAATTTAAGAAGCTTAAAAAAGGATTCCAAGTATCATTAACAAAATTTCAAGGTTATTAAAACGCGCTTGCATTTATATTAGAACAAGAAAAATTACGTGAGCACCGTAAAGAGAAATAGTAATTATATTTTATGTAAATTTGGAATATAAGTTCTAATAATAGAATTATAAACATAGTTTAAGCATCATAACAGCAAAAATATATTTTTAGAAGAACTAACACACTTTGAAACAAATATACAACTATCTAAGTGATATTTATGCAACATAGCAATATTTTAGGTTTTAAAAGCGCAAGTTCATGTAATACCTAACAAAACACCTCAAACTATAAATAACAGCATAACTATATCTAGACTGTTTAAGCAAACTAATATATTTTAAAATCAACTTATGATATTCAAAATATGTAGAAGTAAACGGAATTATTGCTTTTCTAATTACTAAAACAGGTTACTGAAAGAATATCTTGTTCCTGTATAGACTCATCTATTCTTTATAAAGTTTTAGAAAACGCATAATTTTTTATGAGTCAGCTAAGAAATTTCAATAGCGGATATATATAACATTGGCGATATTGTATGGTTTATATACCTCTAAAAGAAATAATACGCAAACAACAACATAAACAATACTAAAATAATATATTCGATATCTAGGCTGTGTATATCGTGATACATATATATAAATTAATCTAAAGCCCGAAATAAAAAGTAAAGAAAAATTATCGATGTTTAAACGTTAGATAATGCGATAGCACATTTAAATATAACAAAAAAAACTATAAATAAGGTGATAAAGCATAATTTACGTAATTTATAGAATTTATAAATCGCTGGCTCATTTAAAAGCAACAAAAAAGTTATATATTTACAAAATAAATAAGACAGATATGAAATAAAAGAAGAAATTATTATGGTTTATCTAAAACACCGCTAACTTGTTCAAAACCTAGCTTGTGCAAACACAATATCGTCGTTTTGTATAAAATCTATATATTGCTCCATAAAGGCTACTATATTTGTTTTTATACTAGATCGGCAATAAATATTCTTTCATAAGTGGATGTATGTTCTTACTCTTCTCAGCACTTCATAAAAGTCAAAGGCTTATTATATATTTAACAGAAAAAATATTCTTTCATAAGTGGATGTATGTTCTTACTCTTCTCAGCACTTCATAAAAGTCAAAGGCTTATTATATATTTAACAGAAATATTTATTCTTTCTATTTTTCATTATATTTACAGATGATATCAATCTTCGAAATGTGACAAATTCTCCTTCACAGCAAAATTTGCAATATAAAACCTAAACAAAAACAAACAAATTTAGACTGATCGTTTATAACAGAAAATCATACAATCACAAAAAAATAAAAACAGATACTTGTATTGAAGAAATTTACAAAGCAAAACAGCTTATAAGTTACAACAGAAAAGCAATATTATTCGAAAACTCTAATCTGGTAATATATAAACTCCAAATTCACCCACGTAAAGCATATTTTTTTTGCAGACAATTTATTTATAACAAAATAGATAGTCAAAAACAGTACAAAACTTGAAAATGGAGTTTTAGGCATCCCAAACAACCCTATTGCGCTCACATATTACGCACCAAAAAATATCCTAATACACAACTAAATAATTCATGACATATATTTACAGGAAAAAGAAGTATAACAGAACACCTTATGTTGAAAAAAAACTTACTTCAAATCAAAACTGTATATCATCATAAATATAAACATATTAGACAAACTACAGAAAAATATCAGCATGAAATTCACAGCAAGACATTCATCAACAAGATTAAGAAAGGAATAACAGAATAGACAATAATCAACACAACACAAGTATACATCAGATAAAAAGCCGGATTAGAGATGGAATACTAAAAGAGACATCTGCACAACACACACGACTTTTGCACACATCAAAGTACAAAAGAACATATTATGTTCATATCACTCAGCAGAAAAAACTTCGCAACACACAGATAAAAAAAAGATCAACATACAAATCCAAAACAAGTGAAAAATCAACTACTCACAAAACCATGTTATGATTTTGTATCAGACGGCCTGAAAAGGCATTACATATAAGATTCAGCTAAGGAGAAAATTTTGCACACATTTTCCTAAATCTAAAACGTAACAACACTCGCGCAATACACATCTCATACTCCACGCCACTCTGCCATATGGTTAAAGATTACAGCAAACACATTCATAGAAATAAATAGAGCACAATAGTTAACATTGAAACATTTATTATCAACATGGACAATAAATTCACTTTCCAACATTTATGATGTTCGTAAACTCGATTGTATCAACTCGGCCTCTCTTCTAAAACATATCTCTATACAAGCCGAAAATTATAGCGTCAAAAATTTAGAAAAACTATAGTTTTAATACCAATCTATTACACCACTCACTTCAAACCACAGCTTCGGACATAAAATTATAATGCACAAAAAGTTACAAACACTAGATTAAACAACATAAAACCACAAGAAACAAAGCATATGTACCACTTACTATACCAACACTCGCTTCTATACACATGCCATACCAACACTCAACTTTTATACACATATTTTTCCAACACAAACTAAAAAACAATTCACCTCTACATTCAAAACGTAAGTCACCATGCACTTTACATTAAGTTGGCAGAACATAAAATAATTCACCATGACAAAAACAAAATCTTCGGAATCTTCAGAGTAACTATGAACTTTTCACGCGAAGGTTTGATCTACTTATTCTTTATCTATTACAACAAAATAATGAAAACAGCACTTCTAATCCATACATGTATCCATAATTCATGATAAATATTGTTTTCAGTTGTTTTTGTGCTTAATGCATATACGTAATCGGTTATATTTCATATGGTATGCAGAATCTAGTTGCAGTATTTTTTAGATGGCAAAACATGAGCCATTCCACCTGGACTGACATTCTAAATATCTTCTTATCTGTTGAGCTCATACACTTCATTTTATTATGATTCAGCAAGAAGAATGCAATCTTTTTTTGTAACAAAACTAAGGTCGTCATACTCTGTCTTTTCTTGTTTTTTTCTGTATCATTTTTCTCTTGATTCTCTTTTTTTTAAAGGGATTAAAAAATCGGTATAAAAGGAATTAGAAAATAATTTGTATGTAAAGCAAAATTTATATATTGATAAATATTAATTTATGGGCTAATTTTATTTCGCTTTTCATTTTTGCAGGCGCAAAACTAGAGATTGCTTCATACACATCATTGACATATACTTCTTTTCTTTTTTCTTAATTGAATCCTCTACAGCCAAGACTTATAGATTCAAGCTCCGTTTAAATTTGACAGTAGACTACAGCGTATTATTTTGTTGCTTTTAACCGATATGATACTGATTAAGGAGATTAATTATACAATCTAACTATGATTACGTAAAATACTGGATTTTGATCATAGCGTACTGTTGATTTTAAACCCCGGTTTGATCAATTCCATAAATATACTATTAAACAAAGACATAAACGAAATTCAGTCCGAACTAGTGTTAGTCCG
Source organism: Rhyacophila brunnea (assembly GCF_057557595.1). NCBI lineage: Eukaryota > Metazoa > Arthropoda > Insecta > Trichoptera > Rhyacophilidae > Rhyacophila > Rhyacophila brunnea. The sequence continues at coordinate 1,422,007 of NW_028233362.1, read as the reverse complement.
TGAATTATGTGCTATTAAAGCCAGGAAATTTTACAAAAATAATAAAACCCAATATCTAAATACTGAAAGGTTTTTTAATGGTGATACTAATAAATTTATATATCGGAAATTATCACGGGAAGTTTGCAGTAGAAAAATTCGCATATTATATACACTCAAACATACAAAGCATATTTTTAATGATTAATTGTGTAGTAAGTGAACTTTATTATATTCTTTAATATGGAAAAAATTATACATATAAATGTAGGGCATAATGAGCTTGAATATATTCAAATTAATTTAGCTCTTTATAATATAATAAATTTTTATTTTAAGAGAAAATTTTAACCTTTTATATAGTGATCAGATTATTGCGAAGAGTTTGAAAGCACTTTATCTTTTAAAAAATAAAGATGATTTATTTTCTTATTCCCATATCTATTATTTGTAAATGCAATATAATAATTACCATTTACGAAATATAACGGATACATCAAATTGCAAAGAAGTGAAAGATCGACTTTTCTACATAAATATCGGATGAATTGAATTAAGAGATATTTTGTGTAATTTGGTTAGAATATAAAAAATTCGATCCATAATATCAATAGTTGGCATAAACATATTTTATATAAAAATTATTGAAACATAAACATTAATGTATTTTAAGAATCCTTGCACATAATTTAAAACCTAGATATGAAATATTTTTGAGCAAGATATGGGGATTTTGAAAAAGATAAAAGCAAAAAATTTAAGATCTTAGAAAATTTTATAATGTTAAGTAAGAATTGGGATAAAGAAACTTGATAAATATGGACTAAATGCCGTGAGAGCCTAATTAACAATTACAAATTAGAAATAATTTCCAGAAATAAAAGAAGTTATATTATTATTTTTTATAATCTTTATATAGAAAAAAAAGAAAAGAGATTATACATATGAATACACATATAGAATTATGTTCACCATCAAAAAAAGATTGCAAAAACCTAACATAATTGTACACAATATATTCATACAGGTTGAAACTGGACATTCAAAAAATATGACAAGCTTGAGATTTGTATCCTAGAAGTATATAATGTCAAAAAAAAGATATAATAATACATCATGATATGATTTATTTGGTCATCGATTGTCGACGATGGATAGGAGGATATATGGATAATCATAATATGCCTAATAAGGTATGATTTTTGAAAAGAAAATAATCACTTTAAAATGCGAAATCTTTGTTCTACATTCTTATGATTGCAGTGATTTTTTTATTGTAAGTAATTTATAGACACTGATTAATTAAGAACATCGGTAATATATTATATTAGTAACATAAAAGAAAAGATGCCAAAGCAAGTTATGGGATATAATGTTTGATCAGAGAGGCAATATATTAGCTGTGTATTAATAGAAAAGGTTTAAATGTCATTCCAAAATATATTGATGGCTGTAAAGATATATTACTGCATTTACATAAAAGGCGTCGGAAACACAAAAGATAATATGATTATTATTTTCAAAATGTTTCTACGAAAAAATATATCGAGAAAAAGAACAATATGTTACAATTATTATATTTAGAGATGTGAAGAATCGTTTATTTTTTGTTCCTCATAATAAAAGATTATCACTATTCATGGGAGTTTATATAACTAAAATATAAAAGGTATATACATCGAAAAAACCTAGAATATCTAGCGATGAATATACAAATATATCGAAACCATAATGAAATTCTCGGTTGATTTTGGAGATAAATTTATCTAAATGTATGATCATTGATACTTCTTAACTACGAAAACTAGCCATGACAAGATTTATGTCAAAACCAAATTATAAAAATTTTCTGGCAAGTTTAATTTTAAATAGATGCCATCATCATGCTTAAGGAATATTTTTTTGGAAAACTCACTTTAATATATACTATAATCAAATAAATGATTCGTATTTTCTATGATTGATATAATATATCCATTTTAGGATTTTTACTTGCCTCTACAATCTAAACTAAACACGAATTATTGCATTAGTAAATTTCTAATCTTATAATTGAACTGTAACTGTAATTATATTTTTTGAATAAATTACGAGTTTACGAATTTAATGATGAAAAAATTGCGCAATCATGTATTTTAATTATATTTACTCAAGGATGTTAGATTTATATTCGCTTAATCACATGTTTAGTTGATATTTATCAATGAATTAAGATATAAATTTTTGTAAAACATTTAATGGTCGTATTTAAATTTAAACTGCATCATGAACCCATCTTCAAACTTGAAAATTTCAGCATATTTTTTACGAAGTATCGTTCCATAAAATTCGATAAAAAAATTAACTGATGGTTTAGATTCAGGCATATTTTGAATAATCCCTTTTCTAAAATACTGACCTCTCGTTGTATATGGGTTAAAAGGCTTACCTTTATTTTTATTGAGCAGAATCAGATATATATATTTCTGCCTATTTGATAAATATTTATGCTTTTCAGCCACTATAATATATTGTTTTCTCTTAATAATGAGGTTTTTGCAATTTTTTTCCAGTACTTCATATTCGTGAACTTCTTGTGAATTTTTTATGTCACTCCTTGAATCTGTCAATTTTTCAAAAGATTGTTTGCTTTTTTCTAAAGTTTCAGAATATGATATCAAAAATTCATTTATCATTGCTTCAAGATCGTTCTCAATAGGATTTTCTTTTTCACAAGGCAGGTCAGTTTTAATAGGAATTGCATCAGTCGGGGATTCTGCAATAAGTATGTTTTCGGCCTTATCAAAAAATTTTTCTTCGAATTCCGGTTCAATGTTAAAACTATACTTTAACCATATTTTTTTGGGCAATCCTTTATATTTTTTCGTGGTCTTATCCAAAAAATACATTAAACCAGTTTTTTGGGATGTAATGGTCTCAGTAGCTCAATCCGAATCTTTAGTTTTAAGTTCTAACCCATCTAATCCAGAATCATCACTTATAAAAGAGTCGTCTGTTTTTGGACTTTCGGTCACAGTTGTGGATTTCTCATTATCAGATTTTTTATATATTTTCGCTTTAACTTATTCTGAAGATTCATTCTTTTCTCCTTGCATGTTTTCTTTAACATTTTTTTGTCTTTTATAGACATCAATTTCATTTCAACTTTCATTCGCTCTCATATTCACCAATTATGTATGTTCTTAAGAGTGTATAATCAATCATAATTCCGAATTCATAAAATAAAATACAGCCATAGACATTCTAAGATTTAAATAAATTTTTTGCAAAGAAAATCTAAAATTAAGAGTCTGTTCACAGTTGATTCATATATATACGTTTCCCGCTTAATTGCATATAATAAGACGGGGACTGGAACAAAAGAAACTTATTATAGTTTTTATTTGAATTTAAACAGAATCAAAGTATTTTTTAAAACAAAAATGTATTGACAAGAAGAGAAAAAAATATTAAATGTAGTCCTAAAATTATGTGAGCGAAATTCTAAAAGATATAAAGGCCAGGATAGAATTTACAGATGTGGAAAACTCTGATATATTTGGAGTCAACGAAAATTTAAATGATGTATAAATACGTAAAATATATTGATCAAAAATATACTACAGATAATTGGTTTCTAAATTGTGATGAAAAATAAAAAAAAACGTCATGATTTTAAAACAATATTAGAAGATAAGATTGAGATCTCGGAAGAAAAAATATAAATGGTATGCAATTATCATATGAAAATTCATAAAATCTTATTAAAACATCATTTTAGAGAGCAGCAACTGCATTCATAAAAAGTCATTTCTGGGTAATATATAATCGGTGTTGTGATATTTTTCAACAAAAATATGTTTTGTGGATATAAAAATTTAAAGAAAGAATAGTATGCTTCACAAAAAAATGTGCCTATAGTAGAGGTAATATAATGATGATATAAATTTCAGCAGAAAACACATAATAATAACTATCAAAATAAATAAAGCTAGAGATTTTATAAGCAATAAAACATGCAAATAGTTATATGATAGATATTTTGAGCGAAACAAAAAAGCAGAATTAATTTTTTTTTTTATATTATAATGAGCTTGTGATAGAAATCCCATAAAATGTAATTAAATTGCTATAAGTATAAGGCAATGAGCATATTTAATTGCCAAAATAAAATCGATCTAATAAAAAACAATATTTATTTTGTAAAATGATATATAAATTTTCATAAACAAATATATTAGGTTCTATAAATAAAATTTAAATTTAAATATAACAAATGCTAAAATCTTATTTATGATCTAGAAAACCCGAATCTCATTGCAAATAGCTAATAAAGTCATAAAATATTTTTTTATAGTGATTATGTTCTGAAAAAAAAATTAAAGATGTCGCTGTATACTGATAAGTAGTATTGTATTTTATATTTTTTATAATATTGAGGACAGACAAACTAGAAGAATGCGAATTTTGAATATATACAAATACAGATTTGATTTTACGTATAAGAATAATTATCGGCTCGACAAATTTTTTACTATTAAAGATTTGAGTTTAAAATTATAAAAAAGTCGATTGAATCGTATAATCGTTATTCTACAATTTAAAAAAATTAAATGTGATTTTTTGGAAAACTTGCATTAAAATTGTGAAGCAATTCCGTGTTTAATATGTTTTTATAATTATTCGCTGTGATAAATAAATAATAAATAACATATGCAAAAATATTACTACAAACCTCTAAAAATATGTGGTTAAAAGAATTGAATTTGAATTTTTTTCACACTTATCGCTTGAATAAATTTTTTCCGTGATTTTATTTTAACAGATTTTGTAATTTTTTATTTATCTTCGGATATTCTGTGAGATCTTTATATTCACGCGTAAAATATAAGATAATTACAGGCTAAAATTGTTCTTTTTGTTTTTTTCTTCAACGTAAAAAATAGCAAATTTTTTAAATAAAATAAAAACAAATATATAAAAAAATAAATATTATAGTTTTATAAAGCACAAAACTTTTTTTGTATAACTCTTATTATCTATCTTTTACATTTAATATTGCTTCACTCATCATAGTTCTCTTTGTAATGTAATAAGAATCGATATTAAAAATATTTTAAATATATAAAAAAAAGTTTATAAATTCCCTGTCTTACACCTTAAGTTAGAAGTATAAAATAAGATATCAAGAAATTGATCACTACTATATTTCTAAATAACTCATATATAAAATTGATCTGGATTATATGATAGAAGTGTTTTATATTTCATCCAGTAATTTTTATCTATACAACATAAATTTTGATAAAAATTTAAAGATAAGAAACAGCAATTCTCTGATCATGAAACCTTTTAATAACTGTCTTTTCTGTTTTACATTTTTTATAGAATTTCATACAGCTGTTAAAAAATCAAATTACAATAAATTCACCATTTCCAATATTACGAGATATTTGGCTTTTGATTTAATTTTTAATATAAAAAATAATAATAAAATGAATGGTGTTTAGTATATCGTATCAAAAAATTGTAAACGCTGTATATACATAAAATCATATGAGATTTAATAAGCTGCAATGAATTAGTTATGTAATTTTTGAAAAAAGAAGTGCGAATTTTTTTAATTTTATTTTGTTAGAATGCCTATAAGATATTCTATGATTCCATATAGTCTGTTCATTAAAATGCAGCGAGAAAGCCAAATCGTCCTAGAGTTCTTTCTTTATATTATACACCTTTCGCAAAGATATATTTCAAGTATAAATCCTATGTAGAGAGATATTTACAATTTCTTTTCTATATATTATAAAAATCCGTGCATGTTTATTTCCTTAACGTATTAGTAGATCTATGTCATAGTTTTTTTTAACCCAGTATTATAATAAATTTCAACATTGATATGTAGCCCATGCACAATAAAATATTAGAAGCCTTTTTTATAGATTTCATTTATTTATTATGATGCTTATAGTGACAAAAATTTGGAATTTATACTGAGTTAATTTTCTTTAAATATAAAAATACATCATCCGTGTTCATACAAATGTTTTTCAATAGTCTTCAAATATATGATTTGTAAATTTTCCATGTTTTCTGAAATATTCAATCCCGGGGTTCTAAATATTTATTATAATTAAATGACGCTTTAAATCTATAATAAACACTAAGATAGAGTGCTTTGGCATAAAAAAAATTTGTCTAAGCAAACCAAACAAAAAGTATGTTCTATAGTACTCACGAAGGATACCGATATATAAGAAACAGTAGGTTTAAGACATATGACCATAAATCGGATATATAACAGATTAGGTTAAGACTGCATATACAATAGATTTTATGATGCTGACATCCATGTTAAAAGATGCTAGGATCGTTTAAAGAATACAATAAAGCGAATATATAGAAAGAAACGATATTTTCTCTGTTGCTAATATAAGAGGAACAAATGTCTATTTTACATTATAAGAAGTTAGAAGCGGTAATGCTTGTGATAGAAATCAATTTTGAGAACATAGTATATCAGACGGAAAAAATAGATGACTCTAGTTAAAAAAATATCTCTATTTTTTAATAATTCATAAAGAATATAAAAATATATAATGTTTATACTGAATAATAAATGTCAGTAAATGTATTTTTTTGATAAAAAAATGTATAATTTAGTTTATGTGGTAAACTAAGAAGAGAGTGTAATAATGTTTTAAGCCTATGCGCTAATTGCCATCCGATTCTGCATTGCAAGTGGTAAAATGAAAATATACATATAATCTAGGATAAAGAATGAATAAAAATTGTGAATGTGATGCAATTAACGATAATATCGGCTTTAAGTTTGAAATTATGGCATAATGATGTTAAATTGACTTTGTGCAATAATGCATGCAAAAAGCTTGATTTTAGAGACTTAATTGTGCAATTTAAGACTAATATAATAATGCTATATCTTTAAGTCAGGTAATATAACTGAACTGGTTTACGGGGATAATGAATTGAATAAAATTTTAGCCTGCAAAGCCTGAACGAAATGAAAGACGAATAAAAATAGACAGCTAGTAAAAATGGTAACGAAGATCGTAGATAAAACGTAAACAGATACGCTGAGTCTAAGAAATAACAAAAATATAGGTTAAATAAATATTTATATTGCTTATAAAAAGTAGTTTACTGAATACACGAATATAAAGAAATAGATAAGGTAATGTCATCTTAATAGCTAAATACAGATAAAAGAATTGTATGCGCAATATGCTTGTATATATGTCAATTTATTAAGAAAATAATATTACTTGATGCAGAGTAATGTAAGAATGCTGATTTATGACGGTTCCCAACATATAAAAGTAAATTTGTTATAAACAAGACATTTAATTTGTATTTTTTTAGATCAATTATGAATTTATGCTGATGATAAAGTAAAATGTAACTAGTTCTTGATGTTAGCGAAGAAAATAAATATCGAAGTTTACAGGTGTTATCTTTGAAGACACACAAAGAATGAAAAAATGATTTGTTTCTATAACTAAATAATGAATTTCAATGAATTAAATTTAATATTTACCATATCTTTCATAAATATTAATATCAGAAGCTATAAATAAACTAAAAAAAGGAGTCAAAGACGAGAAATTAGGCGTGTTGTAGAATCTTATACTTTTCGTGAATATTGAAGAAGTTGAAAACAAAAATATTCAAACGATTTTTTGCGATTTAATATGAAAACGTGAATGGGCTATTAGATGAGTTTAGAAATATGTAAGAAGTCCATTTCTTGACATAAATATAATTATTGCATAAATGAATGCATACGAACTGAATATAGCACTTGCTTTATGGATATATCGTGCTTTATACTGTAAATCCTGTACGTTAAACAAATGCTAAGCCATTTAGTCGCAGAAATATACAGAAAATAACAATTCACGTGTTTCGTGCAAATTAAAAAACAAACGATTCTATTTTATATCTTTGAAAAATCCTGGATGATGGAACAGATGATTTTCTGGAGAAAAAAAAAGAAAAAATCTTTCTAACTTGCATATCATTGTAGAAAAGTAGCTCCTAATCGTATATAAAACAGAATAAAACGTATGATTCGGTGTTTTTTAATTCGAGAAGATGTGCTGCACATAAGTTCTTATTAATATAAATTTGTAAGTCTAATAATACAAATATTCACCTAATTTTAACAAGAAGAAATTTCAATGAGTACTGATGAAAAGATTGTAGTTTATTCATATACAAAATGCCATAATAATATGAGCTGGTTGATGATCTTAACCGAATTAAAATTATAAAGGAATGATAAAATGCTTTTAGAGAAATTAAGACATGTTAATATTGCTATGACATGAATATAATTTTAAGAAAGCTCTTTTATTTGCACCAGTGTATTTCCATAGAAAACTAAAAGTGGTTGATAAAAAAGATGTGGTTTTGAACATTTCTGTGTTATTTCTTATTTTTTGCAAGCCAGAAATAATTAAACGGTGCTTAATCAATAACCAAAAGATATTTTGTGGTGTATAAAAGAATAGCTATATGTAATATATTGTGCTTCTTTGATAATATAGAGTATAACCCCTATTATTAAAATAATAATATACGAACCACCATAGTGTTCTTGTTATATAGAATAGATACATTTTATACAGCAAATATGCGTTAGATCTTAAAAGATATGATTTATGATGGCTTTCAACAATTTAGGACAATTATAAATCGTGAATGATGTTGTATATGGCAAGAAATTCTTAGAAAAGTGACAAAGTTGATTTAAAAAGATGCATAATGAACCGCTTTAAAATATAGTATTCTTTATATCATCCGGAAAAAATACCAGAACATACCCTGTTTGCAACTATATAAATAACGCAAGAATATCCTTTTTTCTTTGTCAGTGTATAATATGATAGAAGCAAAAAAGATAATGATATAAAGCAAATTGTAACAATTCTAGAATAAATAATATACATAGGTTTTTTTTGTTAGAAAAATATAGGATGTTTATAACTAGTATTTTCATTTATATATTGTGCTTTTAAATAGGATATAGCAATGATTTGCATTCAAAATGTAGAAAATATTTATAATTCATGCTCGAACTACTAAGAGCAAAAAATATTAAAACTTTGATTGACATAATCTATAAAGAAAGATAAAATGGCATCTCTCTCGATCTTAACGAATTTACGAATGACGTAGTAAAAATTTAAAATTGTAGAAATCAATTGGAATTTTATGTAAGCAGTCAACTAAAAAAAAATGATAATGTGGCTCTTATTTGATATAAACGTGTAAAAAAAAGTAAATCATGTTTTTGTATAAGAAAACAGTGAAAAAACTTCTAGGCAATTATGAAAAAACTGTGAGAATTGAAGAAATGAATCTATAATTTTATGGTAAGATTCCGAGCTTATTAAATTATAGCTAAAAAAAATTGAATTACAGTAGTACAATATTTAAAAGAAAAAAAATGCCGGGAAATGTACTTTATAGCTAAACTATTTTTAACATGCAGATAAAATCACGAAATATTAGTTTTATAGAAGAATAAGTTTTGGAATATATTATGTAGAAACGAAGCCATGTATTTAATATTTAAAAAGAACTGCTTTTCTGGTGTCTTTAAAAACGCGTTTAAATACGCTTTGACCGATCAATTTTTAATAATAGAGCTGTATATAAAGAAGGATTGGATTTTTATATTAGAAATCAGCATAAGATATACTTTGGCGCATTATTTGAATTCATCACTCAAAATTTGCAGCGTGCTTGAATATTTTTATAAATAGAAAAAGAGCATTTATAACTTTTGTTTTTTTAAATGCTAAAAATGGATTCATGTGATTATAGGATATATAATATATGATTACATATATTTAACAAAATCTTTATAAACTACGTCGTAAATTAAAACCATATCAAATGTAATATATATAAATATAAATTAAAGTTTCCCTTATGTTACTTGAAGGTAAATGGAAGAAGTTTAGTATTCGATTTTTTAGAAATTAAGAATTAAGAGTTATGTCATAAATGAATCTAATGAAACAAGAATGTGATCTATTATAACACTGGTAGTTAACGACAAACATAAAATAATGATCAGCCGTCATTAATCGAAAGTAGTAGAGGTTTAAGCATTCTTGCTAAGGCAATTTCTATGAATATGAATGATAAGTTTAGTTTGTTGTACTCATAAAAAAAGAAAACAAACATTATAGAGGTAAAGGAGAAAACAAATTTCTTGTATATTTATATTTTTAGAATGAATATTAGAATACGGAATACATAATTGTTAAGTTTTTGATTCTAAAAAATTGTTACGTATGATATGTAGAACGACATTTCACACATAAAAACTCCATAATGTTACATAATGCCGACGAACTTATTTAATGAATAGAAATTAGATGTATGAAACAAAAGAATATATAAATAACAAGATATGATTGGAATTATGGAAACATGATTAGATATAAAAAAGAATACTGGGATTTATATCATCCAATAACAGAAGAATAGAAATTTACTGTGCGATTTACAGACAAAATTATCGAGAACGGGACCAGTATCACACTTTTGCTTCTGATATTCTATTATTTATACGATTGCTGTTGATAATACTGTGCAGTATTTTGAAAAAGAAAAAAATTTGTACTTGAATGATGAATACGAACAATATATAAATGAATGCAACTGGGATATTAAAATGATAGAAATTATTATTTTTGATGCAATATATTGTTTAAACGAAATTCTAATGCGCAGAATCTTGCAATAACCATGTAAAAATAAAATTAACTCACTTTCACGTAATGAAATAATAATATATAGTTTTATAAATAAATATAAATTAAATAATGATTTAATTTTATAGTAATGTCACATTATCTTCAATCAATGTGTTTTTTTTGTTCTAATGCAGATAATAAATAATGATATGTAGCTGTAAAAAATACAAACACTCCGATTCTTTTATGATAAAAGATATATGTTGCTCGATTAAAGAATTTCAAAAATATTGTTTTTTTCTAGATTAAAGGAAAAAAACATTAACAGATTTGCTTGATGAAGAAAAAAATAAGAGAGCAAGAATTGGTAAGATTTCTGTAAGATATTTATTGATTTCTTTTTCGATTATTTTAATGCATGTGAGAATTATCGGGGTTTTACAATTTTAGAATAATTATATAACAGTATTATAATACATTATACTGCCATGATAAATGGTTTTATAAGTTAGAAGATCTATAACAACTGTATTTTCGTATCTAGGATTCTTTTATGGTCGGTTTTTTAATATTGCCCTGTTATATATAATATTTATATAATTTTTGTGTTTTTATGCTGTATTAAATTATAAAATGGCATAAAAAATATATAATAAAACTTTATATTTAAACACAAAACATCGAAATATTTTTTTTTGGCTTTTTTTCTATAACAATACACAATCATTGATCAAAAATAGCTCATGTCTGTAATTTTTACATAAAAATTACAATTTTTTTGCTGTAAAGCGCATTCTTGTCTAAAAAAAATCAAGATAAAAATCATATAAAAAGCTGTAATCGTGATAAGTTTTTAGTCACGCAACGATATGTATTTGCAATTCGTACTTTGATTCAATAACTATAATCTATTAAATACACAGTCTAGAAAATTCGCATCCAATATATATTTGAGTTTTTCAAAAATGAAATCTTTTATTTGTTCCTTTTTATCGTATCAATAAAAAGCATATATCTTGTTTTTTTACAAAAAAGTGTCATTTTTTTAATATTTCTCCTATTTTTTCCCCTTTGTTTTTTCTATATAATAACTTTTTGGCGTTCATTATTATAAAATGAATGTTGAATTTATTTTAAAAACTATTGAAGTAGAGAAAAATATTATAGGACTTATCGAACGTATAAAAGAATTACGCGTTCAAATGTTTTCAGAGGATAATATTATGCTTGGATTTTTGCAACATAAATTCCCTGGATTTAAAAATCTTTCCAATTCCGTAGTTGATTTAGTGATGACACACTTGTTGCTTAAAACCAACATAATCCTAGAACAGCCGTTTGAGCAGTATAACCCTCTGATGTATAATGAAAGTTTTAGAGAATGTATTGGAATAGTATTTTTTAGGCACGGATTTGCACTTAAAATGCCAAGATTAACATATTCTAGTGTAGAAAAGATAGCTTATACATATAAAAAAAATTTAACACCGATAGAAATCTTCAAATGGTTTGAAAATTTGTATTTTAAAAAAATAATAAACTTGTTTTTTTGTATTGATGATGAAATGACATTGCTAGATCTCTATGGTATCGTTAAGTTTTCAGATGACAGAAAAATCTGGAAGAATTATAACATAAACGAAAAATATCAAATAATGAATGAAATTGAAAACGAAGATTTGTTTTCAGCTAGAAACGCTGAAGTTATATGTAACAAAAAAGTCGAATTAAAAAAACTTAGTGCAAATATCACAACAAGTTTTGATTTAGATGGTCTGAGTGGAGCTTTTCCAATTGATCAGTTTGCAAAGATTATTACTAATCCGGTTGTGAGTATAAATGTCCTTGCTAATACCCAAAAATTATATAGCAGAAAAATTTTGACCAAGAACTATTATGTATTTAGTAAAAATGGTTCCATAAATGCAGTAAACTTGGGACACTTTTACATAGGGTCTCTAATTATTCTATCTACAGAATATCAAATATGGCTTTTCATTCCTCTTTGTAATAACATAGAGGATATAGATGCAAAAAATACATATTTTGCCAATAATGTATGAAATTTAAGTACAAATGTGAAAAAAACAATCAAGAATATTCTCGAAACATAGTGGACAAAATGAAAATAGAAATTAAAAGACTCAGTGAGATGAAAAATAGCATTAGTATTAATGCTGAGTTAAACGGATCAGAATTTTTACAGCTAATGAAATTCTATTTCAATACCAAAAATTTATCGAGCAAAGCAAAAAAAGATGCTTTTTTCTTTATTGAATCGTATGGTTCAAAAAACAAGATTAGAGCCAGGAGTATGATAGAGTTGCAAAATATATTAAGAAGTGCATTTTCATTTGACCTTAGCAGTATTTTCTATCTAGATATTGCACTAAGTATAACACAGAGTATAAAAAAAAATAAAAATCGTCATGTAGTGATAGCATTGGCAGCTGAAAATTTTCACGTAGAATCAAAAGATCATACATACAATTAATTTGGTTCCGAATTAATTACGAACTTGAACAAAAAAGTTATAACTCAATGTAAAAAAAAAGAAGTATTATCTGCCATTTATCCGGTAGGCACAAGCTGCCAAATAACAAGAGATGGATTTTTAAAACTTAATTTATACCAATCACTGGGGTCGTATATATGTCCGAGGTCGTATAGGCAAGATTTTATAAAAAAAAATAGTTTGAACAAATGCTTATCTCATATTTTGATGAATCCTAAATGGGATTGTTTAAAATCTTTAGATATCGTTAGAGAATCCATAGAAATCGCTAGCAAGACCCAAAACGAATTAAGATTCGAAGTTTGTATTGATTCAGTGGCCTTTGTAGAGGCTGAATCTATTTTGCATTCTTTTTGTGAAAAAGCCATAGTTAATGTAATAGACGCTAAGATGCTATTTAGTAGCATTAAAAAAAGTTTCGAGACAGTTTCGTCTGAAATTTCTCGTGAATATTATAAAATTGATTCTTTATTATATTTAGTCATTCTTGAGAACTTTTTTGTCGAAAAGTACATTAAAGATTCTAGAAATCCAAAATACTTGGATAAATATTTTATGCCCCTTTTTCATAAAGAAAATCTTAAAAATGACATTTTTATTCTTGATGAGAGACTTCTGAATGAAGTAAAAGAATTGTGTGATGATGAATATGTACATAGAAATCGTTTTAGGATGATAAAAAATTTAATAGAGCACTCATTAGGAACACATCCTACAGTCAGAAATATGGCAATTGAGAATCTAGAAGTCATTGATAATGACATTGTTATTTCTTACGATTTGATTTATAAGCAACTAATAAGAGAGTTGACAACAGTTTATAAAATTGATTTCGATCTTATATATAAAACAGATATTGATTATATCCAAAATCATCTTGATACTAACGAGACAATTAGTATTTCCGATTATTTTATGGATTTAATTTCAGCAAATGAAAATAATAGAATGTCTCAATTTTATCAACAAATTCAGCTGATTAAAAATGAGCACAATCAAACATCTGAAGATATTGTGTTGGGTTTAAAAACTGCATTTTTAAAAAGAAAACATTCATTTGGTTTTAAAGCTTATAAAAAGGATCGCAACGAGCAGTATTTCTTAGTGAAAATATCAAATAATATAGTTCAAGTTGATACAAAGTCTACTGTTCAACTATTCGAAAATTGGATACAGTCTAATAAAGATGAAGATTTTGACACCAGAACTTTTTATCCTAGAGAAATAAAATTCAACGCATGGATAGGGTATAACATACATGTTTGTGATTACAAAAGCAAAATTAATTATAACAAAAGGATAAATTATAAGTCCATATATTTTGATGTGAGATTAGGGATGTGTGGTCTCATGAACACAAGAAAAATTCGAAATATAATTCGCCCAATAAGCGATAAAAGCGCTAAAACTGTAAAAAAGATTAGCGATTTGCGAAAGAGAGCCTCCTATATTGATGTTGACTCGCTAAGTTTTCGCGAGGTGATGATAAAATACGCGCCATACCTCAAAAATTATATTACAATGAGTTTGGAACTAGCTATGATGGTCGATGCATATATATGCAAAATTTCTAAACGGAATTACGTGAAAAAAACAGCTGCTCATTATAATGAAGAATTAAATGATTTAAAAATTTTTATAGACGATGAAAATGAAAATCCAACAAATTTGTACAATACCTATGATGATCAAAACGAAGTATTTGAAGAAGAGCATATAAATATGAATCTACAGTACACATATAAAAGTGATCATGGCATGACTGGATGGTATAATGAAAGCAGAAACGATGATTTTTTAGCGAAAAGAGTAACACAGCCATCCTCTTATGATAGAACAGATAGCATTTATCCGCTTAATCTGGGGCTTAATAATGCGAGAAATATACGGAATGATGAAATACATGAAAATGTACTTAATAATGCTGAAGTCGACAATGATTATGACAATGATTGGGCCAATGATTATCTACATGCTGATCCAGAATATAATGTAAGAGAATCTTATGAGAACGAAATAGTACTTCCAAGGCAAAACTTAAAGGCAGTTAAAGATAATCCAACATACTCTGCAGGTGAAAACTTAGAGGATTTTACGTTAGTCACAAATACAACAGAAAATTTACCAACAAACAATTTGGGATCAATTGAAAATCTAAATAGATGTAAAGAAAATAAAAATCAATTGGCTTTAGCCCCAATAAACAGTCAGAATATAAGAGAAGAGTTTGAGAAGTTTTTTTTGAAGAATATAAATAGTTTGGAAACAGTCTCCAAAACTGAAATCGTCCATGAACCCGAATCGGAAATAAAAGAAAGCAATTATCATGAAAACATATCACAATTACCTCAGAATAAAAGTACCAATGAACAAGTAACAATAAGCGAAAACAAGTCGTCTAATAATCCAATTGTGAATACGACGTGTACTAAAACTCACAGTCAGTCACAAACAATTGAGGAAATAAAAAGTACGTGTGATATAGAGAATATATATGCAAATTTTAAAGAAAAAATAGTTGGAAATATAAAGAAAAACACAAAGAAATTAGATATAATAAAAGAGGGTATAGATAAGCACCCCATGCAAATGAAAAAACAGTCAATGATTTAAATCATTTGAAACGTAAAATTGCATCAAAAAGAAAAAAGTTCATGTCCCATATTAAAAAGTACGAAAGTGGACATATTAATAAAGAAATACATAATTTTGACTTTTTTGATGAATTAGGGAAGATTTATCAATGCATAAAGCGATTAGAAAGAGTCGAAAATAAAAAAGTCACAGTGCCGCAAATTAAAAATGAGATTCATGAATGTCGTGAAAGAAAAATATGCCTAAAAGAAAAAATACCAAAAAAATACAATTCATGCAATGAAAATACACCCATGAGATTAGAGTGTCAACAAAATCTACAAAAAACAGAAAACCATAAATATGATTCTGAGAGAGGTCATTTAGAAGATGATGGTAAAAATAAAATGATTATGGAAAATCAAGCCGAAGAAAGTTATCACTCAGATTTACTTAACTTTTCCAACGATAACAGAAATCAAAAAAAAATCAGTGGCGACGATGATACAAAATCAGAAAAAAAAATATGTACTATAAAGTGTAAAAATAAAGTAACGTCGTCTACAAAAGAATCGACTATTGAGACCCCAAATAACGATGAAAAAATGTATGAAGATCTAAATGAGTTTAATATACTTGTTAATGAGTATGTGAAGCAAGGCAAATTTAAAAATTTACAATTTTATAATGATACATCGCATCTGAGCTCCTTCTATTATTCTAAAATAGCAAAATATTTATGTAAAAACAAGATAAATTCTATAAAAGAGAGATCTTTATATCAGACATTTTTTAGAAAGAGAGGGATAAAGGAAACTATCGCTAATACTTTATCCCGTGAAATATGGATAAAGGTGTTAAACGAACTTAATGATAGAAATTATCTTGTATTTGACGATGGGGACATACTTCTTAATGATGAACAATTGAACTTATGAGAAATCAAAGTCATTATATAAAGTAAGGGTAATTTATTTTATTTTTTAGTTCTTTTTAATTTTTTTTGTATATTAGTAAAATCTAGTAGAATTAGTTGTTATATCGAGCATCATATATTTATTAAAAATTATAGTAGAAAAATAATATTTTATAAATACTTTTCTAATTAACTAACTTCATTTTGCTAAATAAAATTGAATTTATATTAAAATGCTTTGGATAATTATTGGGATAATAAATCTAATCTTTTGAAAATTGTTATTATACTATGCGTGTATGTTTGTTACTGCGACATACATGTGATCCTTAAAATTGTTGCATTTACATATTATTACGTAAAATCTGACAATAATATTGTAGATTCTTATTGTGAAAAAAAATTTTACAATCCTTTAGTTTTTTTATATCTAAAAATTCGACGTATCACATATGAATAGAATACACACAATTGAAATAGTTTTATATAATGTGTGCATGTATACTTTATAGGTTCACATAAAGCGGTTTTAGTTTTTAACTGCTTGTTTCATATTGTTTTTTATAGGTAGATATGATTTATACATATAAATACTAAATTATTGCTTGTATTGAGTAAAATAAATTAAGTTTTATTTCTTCGGTCATTGAAATGAAGTTTTTTTTTTCGTTATATGATCCTTTATTCTTTAGACAGTATTATGAACACTCTAAAATATGAAACATATTTTTTTAAAAATTGAAACACGTGTAGCTATATTTAAAATTATTATACAGGTATTAGATAATTTTAAACCTTTATTATTTGTTTATTAGTTTAAAGAAGCATGATTTAATGTGTCAAGCTAGTACTTTTACTTATTTTAAGATTCTTTTTTTTTACAATATAGTTATGTATTAAGTGTAGATTTATATGGTCATGCTTAATTTATTTCAACCCCTAATAAATCCTTTTATTCTCCGTAATTCTACCTTTTTTGGCTGATATAAGTTTCTCTAGAACCTAGACGTAATTTCATTAAAATAATTTTTTGATCTTTTGGAGAAATCAATACGGAAGTTTGCACTGAAATTTTATATTTAAAATATCAACATTTTTGGATGGAGTTAAATATTCTTCTATTTTGCAAAATAATTTTCCGTACTTGTAATATTTTACACTTCAGATTATTTCTTTCTTTAAAACATAATATAGAAAAAAACACAACTATAAAATGATATAAAAACTAGTGTTTTTTATGTAGTAACAGGAATATCACTATAATAGGTTTAGTTAATAATATTTTTTTTATTAATTTCATAGCTTATGACCTATCACGCATTGATGTGAATATTACAAATCTTTAATTTAATTTTTTCTACCCTTTATAATATCGTAAATGGTTTTGAATGTTTTTATTTTATGCCAATATGTTTGAATTATCCTATATTGATAATTATAAAAATCCCCCTTTAAATTGAATTTTTAAAGACGACGCAGAGAAATATTAGTCGATTATGAATTCATAGGCTTTTAAAAGCGAAAAGAAAAATTAAAAAGGAATGTGTTTTTTGAAACTTATAAATGGTTTGGAGGTTGATCAATGTGTATGGTGAGTGAAACACAATCCATTTTTAGTGTTTGAGGTTCAGCATGAAGAAGACATATATGGTGGTAATCTTATAGTTAGAATAAAATAAGCGACAGGGAAGTCATAATGAATATTTTAGCATGGCATTATAAAAATATGAAGGGGCTTCTTATTTTAGAGTTTTTTTTCTTGGTTTTATAACAAGTTTGGAAATAGGTGACGTACTAATTAAAATTTGCTAATGTGATAAATCAATTGAATTTTTAGTTTTATATCTGATGTGACATGTAGAGATAGCAGCTAAATCCTATTGCACTACGTTTTTGATGCATTGCAATAATATTTTGGTTCATCATCTATATCATGAAGTTCCACTAAGAAAATTGGTTTCAAATATATGTAGTGAAAGTTCATAAATGCAGACAAGTAGAAAAAATTGACTTTACTTGCCGTATAGTATTGTCTGAAGTGTTGTATGGTCAAAGATATACCTGCTAGTGGTTTTATAATATGAGAACAAATTTATAAAGTACAGTGTAATATAGGTATAAATAAAGCGGGTTTTTTTTTGTTTTTAACTTTTTATCGAGAAACTGTTATAGATATATGTATTTTGCTGTTGATTTATTTTCTGAATATACATTTGAAGAATTATTCTGAGAAATTTATGGCATTTATTTGAAACACGTGATATAGCTGTTTTTAGTATTGTGTTGGTGGTTTAGTATGTGAAACTATGATTCATTAAATTGGTATAAATTACACGTAGAAGAAGCTAATGATGGATAAAAATCTGCTTCTTGGGCTTATGCATTTGTCAGAACGCAATAGTTATAGGAAATCTAGTCTTTCTAGAGTATGATATGACTCTATCTTTATATTATATAGATGTTTATGATAGTTTAAACATATATCTTTTGCTCATTTGTCTATGAATCAGTAATGTTTGGATCTAAGATTGATGCTATTCTAAATTAAATCTAATGTTTTGATTACTTTTAATGTTTTACATCCTTTTTTCACTCATTTGTGTTATTAAACACTAAAATAAATGCTAGATTATAACATTAATATCTCAAATAAATTGAATATATAATTTACGCATATATTAATTTTGTTTTAAGCTTGTATTATATATAAAAACATGCAAAAATATGGTAATTACTACGTTAATATATTATTAGGCGTCTAAAGACTATCTTTATTATCTATTAATAATAAATTTTTTTCTTGATAATTATACTTGATATTTCTATTTAACAAATTTATAATATTATACGATTTCGTACGAATTCATATGTTTCAAATTATTTAAATTGTATGTTTGCATGCTTTTTTATTTTTAAAAATTATTATCTTATTTATGATACAAAGATTTTTTTATTTACTAAAAAATCTTAATTATGTAAAATACAAGTTATGGCATCCAATTAACAATAAAAATAGCATATTAGTAGTTTTATGGTGCAATAAAAAAAAGATTTTTTTGCCATATTTCTTTGAAAATTCGGATCTTTGCATGATTGAATTACATCTATAACTTTAAAAATTTATAAATTGTTACTTTTTGCGAGTTTAACACAAAAAATTTATTGTTTTTCTTTTTTACCTGTTTCTAATAATCAATTTAGTTTCTCATAAAATATAAAAAACAACACCCTATCTAAGTAAATTAAAGTATTTTCCCGACATTTAAACTAATTTATATTACCTAATATGTGTATAAAGACAGTATTTAATATTGCAGAAAAATATCTCCATATTTTTATTTTAATTCATAATTTAGGATATTTTCACACAATAATTAGATTTTATATAATATATAAAAGATAATACTTTTGTTGATTGTTTATATCCGTTTTTAAAGATTCTGGTTGGTTTTCGGGTTTTTTTTTATTGCCGACCATATACATGTTCGTGACATTTTAATTTTTCTGTCAATATAAGATCATCAAAAAAGTGTTAATTGCAAAAAAACGCATTTTTATTTGTCTTTTACTTTTATTTTTTAAGTTATTGAATGTAATTAATCTAACATAGTATAAAATACCAATTGACTGTTTTTTTAGTTATTAGTTTGCAATATTTTGTTTTATCATTTCGTTCTTATCAATATTTGCTCTATATAATTGTTGTATATATATTCAAATATGTATGATAAATTTTATTATAGTTTGACAGTTAAAAAAAGAAATAAGAGCAATTTAGATATTATTTTTTTTCATTATACAAATAATTATAAACATTATAGACTAATTTTGTCCTCTATGCTATAAATATAGTTTTATATCGGTAGTTATATTCTATAGCTAAAATTAAAATATTATCTTTCAACACGCGAATCTATACATTTTAAATTATTTGATCGAAATTGTAATTTTTATGTGTATATAAATGTTTTATAATATTGAATTTCTATACTTTGACTGCTTTACTAGAATAATAAAGAAGTTTTCTTTATTGACTTGTTATTAAGCTAGAGGTAATCTAAATATTCTTCTCCCATAATAATTATATACTTGGCATTCATAAAATATATATTGCAAATAAAAATCTTTATATGATATTTATATATAGCTATAAATCAAAATTCGCTAATTTATTTTCAAATTAATTGTTTTTGATTTAAATAAAAGATTTTAAAATATTAATTTGCTTACTATATATCAAATTCGTACCCCAATCTATATAAGACCAGTAGCTTCTATAAGGCGTTACATCTTATGTTGTCATTATATATCTTGCTTTTTTTTGCATACAATAATCTTAGTTTTTATTTTTTTCTTTCTGATAAGAATGTATAATCATATACTGAATTGTATCTTTGTATGAAATTGGATTATATCATTTTTATCATAAAATAATGCTAGTATAACTCGTAGATGTACTTCTATTGCAAAGAATATAATTATACAAAGCAAATACATTTCAAAACTTAAGAGAAACGAAAAATATACTTTTGTTTAATATTTTGGTTTTAAAACCTGTTTTATATTCTAAGGATGTTTATTTTGAATATACAGAAACACAACTGATTATAAATGATTATTAATTAAAATCACCCCTTTTTCTAGATAAGAAAATAAAATAATACGATTTTTACCCGCTTTTTTTCATCTATTTTACCGATATTTTTTCTGTATAACTGATAAATTATTCATTGTGTACATAATTATGCGTTTTCCCTGGAAATAAGCCATATATTCGAAAAAAAACAAAGCTCTGCTTATCCTTTAACATATTTTAGTTTATCTTCGACATTATCACTATGATAACATTAAAATCTTAAAGTTAGTATTTTTATCTTTAAATGCCAACAATAATATCCACAAAGAATTACTTTCAAAAAATATTACACATTATAAACAGTGACATTATATGATTTGTTTTTTTCACAATTATCACCTTTTTGCGTAATTATTTTATCTAAAGTCATAAAAACTTTTATTTTTAATAATTTTTCTTGGTTTTTTTTATAATAACAATGTCTTTTTTCTCTTCCCTTTAATGCCTAATACTTCTAAATCCTAGATTGTGCATGTTTATTTTAATTTATATAGAATAAGTTTTAACACATTTACAATTTTTATTATTAATGAATATATTATTTTTAGATTTAGAAATTCGAATATTATTGATGCATAAAAAAACTTACTTTTTAAACAATATATACACTAGAAATCTGCGTCGGTAAGAATTTATTGTACTCTTCTAAATAAAAAGTAAGTAAATTCAAATAATTTGATGTATTCTTTCACGTAAGTTGACGAAAAAGAATTACAAAGAAGATTTAATTTCCGTGCATAAATTATACCTCAAAAAACACAACTTTATTTTATATACTTTTTTGATCTTTATCTTTAAATTCCAAAAAATTTTATTTTTTTATAAGAAGATGTTCTTCGGATTCTATTTCCATCTCTATAAGATCATGTTCGATTGAAAAAAAATCTTTTTTATTTTGCATACTGATCTATTATTTAAATATATAAGTAAATATTATAAATGTATCCATATTTTATAGTATTTTTGCGGGTATTCATTGTTGTTTAAATAAAATCTTAATATCGATAAATAATTATTTTTATTATATGGAATTCTTTAAGAATAATTATATTGAAAATTTTATGCGTTTTGAAATAAAATTAGTGTATTCTTATATTTTTTTTATAAGATTCCATTCGTAGGAAATTATTATTTTTTCAAGTTTTTTTTTCTTTTCTTATAGCATATAATTATAATATATAAGATTTTACCGTTTAGTTACTCTTCTAAAATAAAAATATAGCTGACTGTACGTATAATAGATTATAAACACACATAAAACCATTATCTATTGTTATTACTAAATCTGTAGTTTTTTACGATATTGAAGAGTCCTGTACCATGATATTATAATTTGAATATAAACTACTATCTTTATTGTATTTTTTATATGTTCTGTTATTTTTATATTTAAAAGACGTAGTTTTATTCTTTTTTTGTTGTGTAATTCTCATATTTTTTATAAATATTTTTATAATATATGAATTACAGGCTTTATCGTGATAAATGTACACTAAAATCAAAACTTTCTTATAGATCTTTCATACTTAATGTTTTAATAAATACTTAATTTTCTGTAAAAATTAATAGCTAGCCACACATAAATAAAACCATTTGCGTGTTAATTTCGATTTGAAGAACTGTATTTCAAAGTTTTTTGTACGTTTTTTTTTGCTTTTTGCTCGATTTTGCCTAAATAGCCGAATACCACATGTATAATATGTTTTTTTTAATGGCAATAAAATGATATTTTACATACATGAACACATCTAGAACTATTTTGTAAAATATATTACCATTTCTATGGTTTTTTCGCTATTTCATTGCAACTAATAATCATATTTATAGTTTTTTTGTATAATAGCGGATAATTGTACTGCTATATTACTATTTATTATATAATATACAAGGCTTTTGTGTTATTGTTGTACATTGAATGTGGTTTATAACGTGATTTAATTTTTTACTTATTGTGTTTATTCTTCTTTCTCCAATAAAAACCAAAATATACCACATTAAATATATTATCACCCGTTATCGTTTTTTTAAACTATTTTTATTGCTTCGAGATGTATCTTTTTTTAGAAACTCTTACTCATTTACATACATTTTGGGCATCATATCAATTCTCAAATCCCAAAATCAATGTTTTTTTCCCTTCGAATACAGATATAGATGCACCATATTAGTGCTATTATGTGATAATGCATTATTTTTTAATGTTTTATGCCTTTTTTATAAATTTGAAACTTTTATATGTTGATTTAGATCACTATTTTTTTCATTATTTTAGCGGCTTTATCTTATAAAATTATGTTTTATATCGTAAAATGAGAAAACATATGTAATGGCATATATTATAATCATTCTAAACATATTATATTTCGATTCAAGTTCTTAAAATATACTTTAAGGGTCCTATGAGTATTTTTCTTTCTTTTTCTTTTTTTTCTTTTGATAAATCAATCATGAATAATAAAGCATAAAAAGTTTTATGTCAATTGATATAAGTTTACCATGAAAAGAAAGTTTTTTTTTATTTTTATTAGTTTCGATCTTAAAAGAAAAATTATTTTTGGAATGCCTCTTATATACAGAAAGATAGTCATATAAAAGTTTGGATATATATTTTTACGTGTATATGTTTTTTATTATACTAATTTAAACGTTTTTACTTTTTTTTATTGTTATTTTTAGTTTTTTTTTGGAACTTTTACTGTCTTAAATATAACTTAATCAGTAAATTTTACAACAACATTATCTATCTAACTTGTATTAAGTATTTTATGGCAAAATAAAACTCTTTTTTGTCATTGTTTTCTGCGGGAAAAAGAATATAATAGTAGGGTAAGCTTAAACAAAAGATGCAAGAAATAAAATATTTTTTAATAATTGAGTATATTACCGTAAAATTAAAGCTAAAGATACTAAATGCGCATTTTAAGGCGTGTATAGATGCATAAATAGCCGTATAGGTTATATTAAATACGTCCTTTAAATTAAGATAAAAGATTGATATAAAATATAATATATTCAAAAACAATTTTTTTGTCTATTGTACTTATATAATGATTTTGTTGCATAAAATACTCAGATTGGCATAAAAATGATGTTTAATTTGTCTGATAGCTATAAGAAAAAGGATCAATTCTAGAAAACTGTATCTATGATATACTGTTTCTTATGTCTTACCAAATGATTCCATATTTTTATGGACAGATATAGTTACAGGAGTATATTAATTTACTGTTTTTTGCTTAATAACGTTTGTTTTTAGAACATATAATACTATACCATTGTGAATATATTTGCGATTTTATGGATTTTATTAGTAATCATAAGTGTGTGTATTAAGTTTGATTTCTATTTTTATGTACATTTTCTTTTATTTGCCATTATATTTTTTCTCCTCTAAAACTTTACCTATGTCGCGTTTAACAACCTCGTGCTTTTTAAAAAAAAAATATAAAAGTCATAAATCTGTATATAAAAATGCATAGTTTAATATTTTATATATGCCTTTGTATTCTTTTATTCTGTAAATATGTATAAATATCAATAATAAGTTTGTTTTTCTTTAAATTTATATATCAGAACAAAAAGAGAACAGCTGGTTGTTGTTTATAACTTAGCTGCTTTTTATTTTAACAGAAGTAATAGCAATCCATACTTTATATATTATTTAACTCAAATTTTATTTTTATTTATCGATAAAGCTTTTTTAAAAAAAAATAATACATTTACCATAATAAATTTAAAAATAATACTGCTTTGAACATCCTATCTAAGAATATATGATTTCGTTCAATTTTCTTACTTTTTTTAATTTGGTATATGTTTATTTAAATCCTGCCCAGACATGAATCTTCTCGGGATGTATGTATTAATCCCGAGAAGAAATCGGACAATCATTCCCATGATTGTTATCGACAGGGTTAATACGCCCATAACAACTTTTCTGCTGCTTGGAGGATGGCATTGGCGGGAGATTTGTGTCCTCTCGCCAGGAATATTTAAAAAATTAATTGGAAGCTTGGGTGGAGAAAAAGAAGATCGGCTGCGGCCAAGAGAAGAAAAAGATTTTTGGTTTTGTTAAAGTTGCGCCGAAGGCATGCCAAAATTTTGTCTGAACTTTTTATTGGAAATATTTAATAATAAATTGAAATTTCACCTGTATATTTTTTTGTCTCTGAATAATTTTAGAATAAAATATTCTATGTTTCTTGTAAATTTACTTCTTAACATATTTATTCTCTGATTATTCCATTTTCACATATATCTAAATCACACCCTCATAATTTAATAAATTTGCTGTTTAATTCTTCATTTATATTGTATTTGTTTAAAATTATTATTAAATGCATATATAGCATTTCTAAACTATTTACTATGAATTTTTGCTATAATTTTCAATTCCGACTTGATTTAATTCATAGATAATAAATTTGGCTTCTATAAAAATTATTAGCTAATATTTTATTTCTATTTGTCACAAATATTACTTTTAATAGATTGTTTTCTAATTGTAAATATTATTTAAAGTTTGTAGATTTCAAAAAAAGTTTTCATACGAAGTATCTTCATTGTACTAGATTCTGAAAACAGTTTATTTTTATAAAATATGGAATCAAAAATTAATCATCACATTTTCTTGTAGGAACGAATAGATGTTAGTTTTATAAAATTAAAAAAAAAAGATTTATAAATTTAATTCGCCATTAATTAAGTATATTTATCCATAATGTCAGAAAATTAATAATATGTTTAATTTATATCCATTATATCTTTTTAGTAATGTTTTGAAACACTAACATGTATATATTTTAGTTTGCATCATTATGTGTATTTAGACATACATTTGTGACATAAAATCAAAAAAAAAATTTTCAAAAATATTTTGCTTCTGTATCGAAGAAAAGTGTGTTAACATATGTATAAAAACTAAAAATTATAGATTAAAGTGTTTTTAATATTTATGAACATAATAAATATGTAGAAAAATAAGTAAATTAAATGCAAAATATATAATTTATTGGGATAAAATGATAAAATAAAAAATAACTCATTCTATTTTGATGAATTTGAATTGATTCTAATGGAAATTTATTGAGTATAATTCACGCCAGTTTATAAATTGTATAGAATGCTGTATCATTTCTGGCTATAATTTTTATATTCAATGGGGAAATGGTGAATTAAATGAACTTTATAATACTTTGGTTAAGAATTTTCATGAAAATATAAATTATAGTTTTTAAATAAATGTTATTGACCATAAAATAAATAGTATTAAGAATAGTAATATCAAAAAACAATTATTAAAACAATTTATATCTATGATTATAAACATTTAATTTTTGCTGTATTTTTATTTTCTTGTATTTTATCGTATATTTTCTCCTCTTCTATATATTAATCGCGAGAATTTATTCAAAGCTATTAATTTTTTAAAGATCTGAAATTTTAAAAATGAGCTAGGTTCTTGTCTTGTTTAAAAAAAATAATGAATGTTTCTAGAGCAATTTTTTTATTCACATTTTTTAATAATGAAAGTCTACTTTTATATAGAAAAAAACGATTTTTATTACAAGCGAATGTTAGATATTACATTATCATCCTTTACAATAATTTTTTTTTCGACGAAATAAACTTGAATTCATAACATTATATCTATGCTAAATCGATACATATTTTTAATTTCTAATTTTACTAGAGTCATGAGAGGCATTTATTTTAAGATAGTCAAAGGTAAAAAAGAAAAGAGTGATCGAACACTGGAGTCAAATTAAAAAAATAGCTCAATACATCAGAAATACAAAGTTAAGTGTTAAAAAGAAACCCAATAATCGTAGAGATAGTAAATTTATTTAGTCAAAAACAGAAAACGTGTGTCATCTATTACTAGAGTCACAATTTACCACAGCATCTAGTTTCTTATACTTATAGAGATACAAGAGTATTATATCTATCGATTTGCTCAAGAAGCTTATATTACACATTTCATAAATATACTACAGTCACTTTTTTCTCTAAAAGTGATTTCAAAACTACCATTTACGGATGCCAGCCTAACAAACACCAATCGAGTCTCAAAATTTCCCTCTTTTTTATCGTATATTAAGGTATAGGATTAATTCATCAGGATTACTAAGTTCATCAGTGATTAGATTGCGCTGACGTGTATAACCTTCCGTGCATGCTAAAAAAATTGCCAGTATGAAAGTTGCCGGTATGAAAATTGCCATTATGACGAAAGTGCATGCGAGAAAAATTGCCATTATGAAAATTGCCATTATGAGAATTGCCATTATGAGAATTGCCATTATGACAAAAGTGCATGCGATAAAAATTGCCATTATGAAAATTGCCATTATGACAAAAGTGCATGCGAGAAAAATTGCCATTATGAGAATTGCCATTATGACAAAAGTGCATGCGAGAAAAACTGCCATTATGACAATTGCCATTATGACAAAAGTGCATGCGAGAAAAATTGCCATTATGAAAATTGCCATTATGACAAAAGTGCATGCGAGAAAAATTGCCATTATGAAAATTGCCATTATGACAAAAGTGCATGCGAGAAAAATTGCCATTATGAAAATTGCCATTATGACAAAAGTGCATGCGATAAAAATTGCCATTATGAAAATTGCCATTATGAAAATTGCCATTATGACAAAAGTGCATGCGAGAAAAATTGCCATTATGAGAATTGCCATTATGAGAATTGCCATTATGACGAAAGTGCATGCGAGAAAAACTGCCATTATGACAATTGCCATTATGACAAAAGTGCATGCGAGAAAAATTGCCATTATGAAAATTGCCATTATGACATTTGCCATTATGACATTTGCCATTATGAGAATTGCCATTATGACAATTGTATTATGAGAATTGCCATTATGACAAAAGTGCATGCGATAAAAATTGCCATTATGAAAATTGCCATTATTACAATTGCCATTATGAGAATTGCCATTATGACAAAAGTGCATGCGAGAAAAATTGCCATTATGAAAATTGCCATTATGACATTTGCCATTATGAGAATTGCCATTATGACAATTGTATTATGAGAATTGCCATTATGACAAAAGTGCATGCGATAAAAATTGCCATTATGAAAATTGCCATTATGACATTTGCCATTATGAGAATTGCCATTATGACAAAAGTGCATGCGATAAAAATTGCCATTATGAAAATTGCCATTATGACAAAAGTGCATGCGATAAAAATTGCCATTATGAAAATTGCCATTATGACAAAAGTGCATGCGATAAAAATTGCCATTATGACATTTGCCATTATGAGAATTGCCATTATGACAAAAGTGCATGCGATAAAAATTGCCATTATGACATTTGCCATTATGAAAATTGCCATTATGACTTTTACCCTAAACCCTAAACCCTAAGCCCTCACCCAACCCTAATTTGTCTTTTTTTGTCCCTTTATGTCACGGCTTGGTGTCTAATCTAATATATTTTTTTTCTGTATTATAAATATGAATAAAATTGCATGTAAAAAGATAGCTCCTGCAATGCAAATCGAGTAATTCTCTTTTTTTGATGTCAAAAACTGATAAGTATTTATCTAAAACTTCTAATAGCAGTAATTTTTTTTTATGTGATTTCAAAGCATTTGGATTCTTATAAATATGTACGTGCAAACTATGTTTATTTTTAGTAGAAAATTGTTTAAGATTTTATTGATTTAAAGTAGCATATATTTTTAATACAAATTTTTTAAATTTCGATTATTTTAATGTGTTGATTGCGCTACATTCTATCCAAGTTTAGTAATTTCATAAAGCGAATACTTGTCCGTTATTGATTAGACGATTTATTTATGCTTAATAAACAAAAAGGCTATTTATTAAAAAATTTTCAGCACATAATTTTAATTATATTATATGATTTCAACTATACTTCATTGATTATAATATATAGATTACTCATTCTAAACATCTTATAGGTGGAATAATAGTTTCTTTTGGGATTTTTAACATTGCTTTTTTTTAAATTATATATAATATTTCCATATTTATGAATGAATACCTCAGTGTATTTTTAAATATATAAACATAAGAATAATGTCTTGAAGGTCAACATTACCTTTTTTCGAAGATTAATATATAATATCACCCGAGGTTTTATGATTATTTTTAATGTTTAGTGATTCTTTAAGTATTATATAAACAGAAGAATAATTTCCTGAAAGTTTTCTACAACTAATTTTATATAATGTTGTCTTGGTTTTTTGTTATTAAATTAAATAAGTCTGTTTTATAATATATATTATTTGCCAACTCTTATTAATGTAACTTCTGATAGCAGCGAAAATTTAAATGTACGTTCCATGCTTGATATTTAAGTATGTGTTTCTTTGAAATTAAGTACACAACATTTGTATGCTTTACTTTCACTCTCTAAAATTTTAAATAATTTCTTTTAATATTCAAATCGAGCCTTTCGATTTTTTGTGCCCTTATCCAAATGTCAAATAATTTTTATAAATAAAATCGTGTATTTAGAAAACACAGTTACCGAGGAATCGATCTTGAAGAACTTCAAAAACTCACAATAATTAATTTGCTGATCTTCTTCCATCAAAAAGACGACGATGCATTAAGCGCTGTCTTTCACCAAGAAAAGTTATAGTAATAAAGAAATGCTTATTGAGTAAACAGAATGTGTGAATCCAGAAGGTTAAACCAAGAATTGTTGAGGTTTGCACATTCTATGATCAGTTTACCTTATATGTTGCCAATCTTATTGGTGTCTATAATGGAAAGATATTTGTTCCTCTTGACATTAAGCCAGAGATTATTGGTTATGGTTTAGTGACTTTCTGACTACTAGAAATACTGTAGGAGATGGAAAGCCTGGTTATGGGACAACTAGAAGATCTGAATTTACTCCGTTAAAATAAACCTATTTAAATATTATTATCATTTAAAAATCAACCAAATTGTGCTTCTAATTCTGTGATAGTGCCCATATAATATAAATAAACAATTTTAGGTCAAACGTTTGATATACTAATATCAGTAAATGTTTCTTATTGAATTTTAAATGGCATAAATATTCCTTTTCATAAGTCTAAATATATTAAAATTTGATATCGAATCAGTATAAGTTGAATTATATAATTTGTATTCTATATATTTACACTTCATTTTGGCATTTAATATTTAAAGAGAGCTAAATATTTTTAATAATAATCGTTATAATTAACTATTTATTGGCACATAAAACCAGAAGAATCATAAACTGTAAAAATATGAACAATTGAATGTATAAGTTTGATGAATGAAAAAAAGTGAAGATTTTATGTTCCTTTATTATATATAGCTTAACATAATTAAACTAAAATTTCGTGTTAAGAAAAACAAGCCAATTATTTAAAACATTTTTTCAGTGGTGAAGTAATACACTAAATATTTTTTATTGTGTATATAAACTAATTTTAATATGTAATTCAAATAACTACGTAAATAAAGGACCATAAAGTCTTTAGTTTTTTTCATTATCGAACTTATATATTAAATTGTTCGTATTTGAAAATTTTAGGTTCATAAACATAATCATCTTATTCTAGCTTACAATCAATATAAAGTTTATAGATCCATTAGACATTAATCTTGGCAAAAATTTTACCAATATATTTACATTTGAATTGCAGCACTTGAAGTTATTGCTATTTATAATAAATCTATGACATCATTATCATATAATATATAAAAAAATATTGATTTTGGCAGTAAAAAATTAATTCCATTATATTCATAATAGCAGTGTAAAATTATATTTAAAAATTGTAGAGCTATGATTTGTATAATTTTGAAAATTTTAGTTTTGAAAAAACAGGAATAAAAATTAAATCTTTAGATATAGAAAATGTTTGTTAGTTTATAGATTATTTCTAGACTAAATAAAATTGAATCATAGTTTGAAAATATAAACAGTCTTTTAAAATTCGGACGGTCAATTCTTTTTTTATAAAAAGTGATTAATACGGGATATGTCATTTATCAAAAGATACTTTTAATCGTCAGCATTCGATTATAAACTATAATACACTCAAGTTTTATTTTACAGCACGCGTTTTGCATATTGTTCTAAATATAACTTGATCTGATTATCGTACATTGGATTTATAATTCCATATCAAATATGTTTATACTTATTTTGTTGAATTGTTTTCGAAATCTTTCCCAAATACAGCTTATTAATTAATTTTCGTATTTTATTATTATTGACCTTGCTATCCATTCACTCAATTAGTGGTTTTCTTGTTAAAGCATAATATTTTTATATATATTTATTATGAAAATAGCATAATAATATTCATTTTTCTTATTGGAATATAATTAAATATTTCTGAAAATGAAAATTAATAAAGATTAGATAAAGCATCGTTTTAGCAAAAAAACCACAGAAAAAATGAATATGCATAGCTCTGTTAACCTAAAATAATATTAAAATCAATAATAGTTCGGGGTTTTTTAATATGAAAAATATAGCCTTTAAAACGTATAATACCATGATATAAAATTCATTGTACATTCTAATGTTGTAACCTTAGGGGATAAAATTACTTATTATGATTATTTTTTATTTTTGTTTAACAAGGCGACTATCTATTATTTGTTTTATAAAAAAAATTTACCCAAATATTTTTATTTTTAAATACACTTGTGAATTTTTGAGTCATTATAGTTAAATATTAATTTTTAGGGTAAATTTTCAATTAACTTACAAAAAAATTTACATACTGATTTATATATAAATTAAATTAGAATGCGAAATTGATGAGTATTTTACGTCCCAGAATAAGCAAAAAAATCTTAAACAAAAAATCTAAAATATAATTTCTAATACTTAATATAACCAAAATATTGTATTTTCATTATATCAAATCTTTCTTATTGATAAAGGCCTGAAAATATATATTCATATAAACGTTTATAAGTTATACCAAATTTTTTAAAGCTTAGTAAAATAATTTGAAACGCATCTATATTATAATTTATTTTCAAATACGATATTTTAGACAAAGTTCAATATTCGCATAAAAAAATAGCTTAAGTGTTATTAAAAAATAGTGCAGAATTATTAAGTTCTGAATCATAACAAATGCAATTAAACATGAATATAAAACGCCTCTCTAATAAGGAAACAGTTTATGTGCATATAATCTCTGATTTTTGTAGATTTCATATAAATGCATCTCAAAATAATGGACGTGACTAACAATCGAGTACTAGAAAAAAATAGAAAATCGAACGATAAATACGCATAATTGCGTAAATCTAATATTTATAATAAATTAGAAAAGGTTCATTTTCAAATACAATAAGATGGGTTTTGCTCATAAGTACTACTGTAAAGTGAATATACTCACGATCCTATATGCCACAAATACATCTTGGTAAATGATCATACAGGAATTAGAAAACAAACTATTTAATCATTTAACATGAGATTTAGCTCGAGATCATAAGAAAAAAAGGTATAAGAATTCTTTATAAGAAAAAATCCTTGATTAATTTGTTTTCATTTCAATAATCGTCATGACTACTTATCTACTATATCTAATTTTACTAAATATTGTACTTAATTAATTTTTAAAAGATATATCTGTAATTATTATT
Source organism: Rhyacophila brunnea (assembly GCF_057557595.1). Lineage (NCBI taxonomy): Eukaryota > Metazoa > Arthropoda > Insecta > Trichoptera > Rhyacophilidae > Rhyacophila > Rhyacophila brunnea. Next base: position 1,389,031 of record NW_028233362.1, on the reverse strand, counting down.
CATTAGAATGAAAATTCTCTTTTATAATTGTTTTTGGGAGAAAAGTTCTATAATCTGCAAGTATATATTTGACTTGATCCGACATTTCATTATTTAATTAAATTAGAATGCTAAAAATGGTTTTTTTCTAACAAGTAATGCAATTAAGCTAATAATAATCAAGCTAATCTACAAACACGCACATTTTTTTTTATATAAAAAATATAAGAAAAAACTATTAAATTACAATATTCTTTTTATTAATATAAGGCTATACTTTAGATTACAAAAAAATCGTATTATTACATAACTCGTTAAAAAGTTTAGTATTACAGTGTATTTATATTTATAAAAAGCGTAATCAAGGTATTATTATTTACTAAATATAATTTTGCACTGCATTTCAGCTGATAGTTGATAAATAAAAATTATATTACAAAGAAACACAAATTCTGACCGCAATAAAGGTGATAAGATGGTTTAAATTTATCAGAAATTATATGAAATAATTTATCCATAAAAATCAAGATTGTTTTTTGGGACGTAAATATAATAAGAATTAAGTTTTACCCATTTTATATTATTTTTCCAAACTATAACTCTGCATTGTTCCGAATGCAGAAAAGTAATAATATTTTATTTTTAAATTTTATTTTATGTTTTTGGTTGATTAATGAATTTTAAGCTAGATGTTTAATATAAGATAATTATAATCAGAAGTATTAAATAATACTTAGAAATTACTTATATTTGTATTAGTTATTCATAAGACTATTCGATTACAACAAAGTTTTTTATTATAAACCATCACAATAAATAATCGGTCGAATTTTCTATCTTGATTTTTTGCGTAATTTTAAATGTAATTTATCAAATATAGGTATGTTCTATGATTAAACGAAAATTAATACAAATAATTGTTAGCTTAATAAGTATGGAGCCCCCCCCCCCTATTTCTATATTTACTTTCTAATATTCGTTTATGATTAAAACTTATGCATATGTATTTAGCAAAATTATTTGGTATTCGACTATCACTGAAAATTTTTTTTACATGTTTTTTCGGCGCTTTTAATATTTACATTGTAAAAAATATGATAGTTCGCATTGAAAGACTTAAAAAAACTGTTAATTCATATAACTTTATGCCGAAACGTTTCGGCCGTATTAGATTTGGAAACAAAACATGTTTATAAGTAAATAGAATTTTCGGATGCTACACATAAAAAACCTTTGACAACATGAGCATATCTAGAAAAAAATTTGTTTTACATTGCATAATTATTTTAAATTCTTTACGGATTGTGATAGACAATAAAATATACATAAAAAGTCATCTTGGGAGTTACGACAACCCATATAATTATAAAATGTTTTATAAATAGCAGTTTGAATTTTTTTATGATTAGTCTTCCAAATATTTTTAATAAAACTTAAGCCTTCACAAAAATAAAATTTTAAATTGATATGAAAGAAATATTGTTGTTTGTGAATATATAATATTGTATAAATACTTATAAAAATTTAATTATTTCTGTAAGAACTATTGTTCATATTTTTTTAGAGAAACGAAAGGAGAAGATTTCGAATGGAAATATCACGATGTTTATACAAATAATGATTATTTGGTGTTTTAAACTTTAGTTAAATATAGATTACCTTTTTATTCTACTTCAATGCTAACCTTTTTTGAATGTTCCTTGCTATAATTTGTATTTTTAAGACTTTAAGCACTTCAGCAAAAACCATATATTTTACTATCATTTATAATGTCAGAATAAAACTTTGAATTCAGTAAGAAAAATAAAGATGTTCACGGAATATATGAACTCATGATTTTATCGATATTAGAAAGATATAGTGAAAAAAAGCGCATAAAGTACTTCTATATGCTTTTATATTGTCTTTTAGCAAGCATAAAAACCGATTAAATATAATATTCTTATTTTTTGACATTTGTATATATAAAAACAATCTTAATAAACTATTTTTTATCAATACACAAGCAATAATTTTATCATAATTCGTTATCATATATCATATATACTAAATACATATCATGCTGTTATAATTTGTAAAATAAAACTTTTGGTATCTTATCGGATTTTTACAAGTTGCTATAAAAAATGACACGTCAAACCAAAAAAAACTGATAATTTTTTTGTATTTTATGACCTAATAAAAATTATCAAAAAATTGAGTCGGTATATACATAACATAATAAAATTTCATCAAAAGATTTCTTGATCTTAGTAATCATACCTATAAAATTTTTGTTTATTTAAATGTCAAGTAGATTTTGAAAACATATAAAGTGTATATATGATACCTATGATGTATTCAATCTGTGCTCAAAAAAACAATCTTTTGATAAAAAAAACCGACGAGAATCGTAAATATTGTAAGTAGAGATCATTTTTTGTGTTGGTGGATGCTGTAACGCTTCTCTTCAAAAATTATAAATTTTATTTTTGTGCGCTACAGTCTCATTATTTCTTGCATCTTAGATTATCAAAAAAAAATATTTTGCTTACATTTATAATTCGCATAAACAAATGTTCTTGGATCAGCAAGATATATTTTCGACATGTTGGTATTTTTTAAATATTAAAGTTTTCAATTTAAGTTTAAAGGCAAGTTAAATGTAAAACTTATACTATTGGTCATAATTTAACAATAGTAAACTTTAGTTTTCGTATATTATGCAATTATATCAAATATTGAATGAATATATGCAACCTATAACTCTATTGTGTATTAGAATTAGAGCTTAAAATTTAAGAGAAAATAATGTTCACTGTTAATTAGTTTTCAATTTTTGATGGTATAAATCACAATTTATCGTATTTTATAAAACTTATAAAAAACCGTTATAATTGTAAAACAATTTACATGCGTTCAAATATGAGACAGTGCGTATTTATACAAAACCATTTCTTTGGAATTTTATAGTCCATATATATGGGAATTTCTGATAACAATAAATTTAATTTTTTAGTATGTTTATGCTATGTATCTCAATACAGCGAGCCTTAAAGTGAAAAATTTGAATTGTTTTGTTCAAAGCAATTATATTTCAACGATTTAATGGTCTATTCGTAAAATACTATTATGAATTTATTGATAAATAAGCGTAAACTAATTTGATTATAACTAAACAACGCTAAAATAGCCTTTCTCTAATTTCCCTTATAAAAATTTCATGATTCTATATTTTAAATATTTTTATCCTTTAAATGAAGCTCACAAAACTAGTATCCACACAAGTCAAAAAGTGTAGAAAATCACAATACGATACCTCTCAAAAGAACAGACACACACATATGCCATCCATGCTCTCAAAAGTCCTCCGAAATAAATACATGCCTAGATATTATGACATTTACACCGGGTGACTCTGCTTGTGCATAACACGGGATCCAAGGAGCGCTATAGAAAGGTTTCAAATGTTTCCTGCAGAAATTATGCTGTTGGTGTAGAAAATTGTGAAAAGCTCAAATATAATCAAAGAGTTGCAGATTCCATATATGGGATATCTTGGTATTAAGGCTTACAATGTGGAACTGGGATTTCGGGTTCAAGCTATTAACAAAAAAAAATGATGCACATTATAAACGAAAAGATGGATTCATTTCAAGAAACTACAAGGCTGAAAGTATTGAAGCATAATAAATAATTTTTAACAAGATTAATTTATTTGTATATAGAAATTTAATGATCTATTCCTTAAAAATATTCGATTAATTACTGTATAGTCTGTACGAATCTAAATTTATATAAATCGCATTGTATATATTTTATGATGCACAATAGAAACATCTGCATATACAAAACATTACGAAAAATACCGAACAGTTTAAGTTGAATAAAAAATATATTATCATTAACATTTAGTCAATTGTTTTAACGAGACCTTAAAATCATGAATTTGTTTAAATAATTTTAAATTAGAATCTTAGCTTAATTTATAATAAAATCGACTATTTTCTGGGCATAGATCATAGGTGAATGAATTTCTTTAGAAAAGATGTGTTATGTCACTTACATAAAAAATAGTATCGAGAAAGCCTTTGCTGCAAAATTTCTGTTAAAAAACTTTATTTTAGATTATAAAATGCAGAAAAATATGAAGTATAAATCTTATTTACTCAAGTAAAAAACACATAACACATAATAGCATCATTTATATCATAAAATTCAATGATATATATTATTTACGGCACAAAATATGCAACATGTATATTAATTCTAAAAAATATATATAGTAAACAACAAATATATATACTTTATCATTACATTTAATGATGCATCATGCCAAAGATATTTTAATTTAGTTATATTTCGCCTAAAAACCATATGGTGAACTAAATTGGTAGTTTAACATAATATTTTGCTAACATATTTTATAGATGTAAATTTCACAATTATCTCATTTATTTTTGTCTTGTTATTTTTTTATTATTAAAGATCGAATCATTTCATTTCTCCTATTTTTGCGCTCAATATTGAAAAAAGATTTCTGAATCAGTCCTTCTTTTTTTTTGGTTGAAGCATATATTCAAAAACAAGTCTTTGCATTTTACTTCTGAAAAGATTCGATTGTAAATTCTACAACTCACATTCTTTTTTCGCCACCTCTGCAAATTAGTCTTTTCAAGTTCCATTATTTTGAGTGTCTCTTTAATGAAATTTTTGTTGCTTATAATTAAAAGACGCTATTTTTATATTTATCAGATTTGTATTTCATTAAAATTATTGAACATAAATTTTTTTACAGATATCGAATTTCAATCTTTGCAAATACATATTTAATGTTCATTTTCATGATTGAGCTTCGTTTTAGTAAACTACTATTTAAATAGTAGAAATCTTGATTAAATGATACGAGAATGTTTGTGGGCACGGTTGTCTAGATTATATTTGTTCATGAACAATATTAAAAAATTAAATGTTGTTTTAGCAAAGTTTGAATATATAAATATGATATTATATTGTTTATTCAATATTTTTATATAAAATAAATAAATTTCATATAATTTGATGAAAAAACAACCGTAACGAATATTTTAGGGACAAAAATTAATCTTTAACTGGGCTTTCGGCGCGCTTCAATTACAATTTTCACCTTTTAATCGAACATGACACCATCTGATGAACTCTCAATTTGCGCACAATCAGGTAATACTCTTGAGTAATTCTACTTTCCATTTCTGAATATTCATTATGTGTGTTTTTATTTGCATCTTAGTTTCCACGTTTATTTAGCGACATACTTGAAAGATTAAAGACCATTCAACACAATCGAAATCGAAATTTGCTTCTTCTGCTTGTACCATATATTTATCGTTTTTTCTAGTATCATTTCTTTACTATACTCTACTCACAATAGATCACGCAATTCAGGTAAGCCATTTTAACAAATAAATGGCCGATAAATCCTGCGGAAATAGGGTATATTGGTTTTTTTGTGATAGTATACAGTGAATAAAAAAAATTGTATTTTTTTACACTAGAAATTTAATAACTGGTCATAAGTAATATCCCTATAAGCTTTGAGTAATAAAAGGTATTATTTATTTTTCTGTATTTGTGAATTTATAACGACTGCAAAATGTGCACAACGCAATGATATTTACAACTTCAATAGAGTGTATATTTATATATTTTTTTTACTATATTTATTTTCATAGTTGCAATATTAAAATTAAGATCTTTGCTAAATAAAATTTCATGTATCAACTTATTTTGAAAGATCAAAACAAACCGAAATCTGTGTAAACAGCTACCCCTGCACAAAAATTTTGCACAATAATTAGCCCTGCTTTTAAATAAAAAATTTAAGACCATAATTCAATATAAATATTGTCTGGTAGTATTAGTATCTGTTCTTTTCCCTAAAGAGATCAAATACTAAGAGAACAATAGTTCATTATAGATTTGCTGACTATAAAAGTTTTTTAAAGACTGTCTTCGATCTTTTTACTGACTTTACAATTAGAATCAATATAAAGTTCATCTGGTTTTAAGATAAAGCTATGAATTATTTCTTCGATTTACTGCAACTTGTTTTTTTAAACTTTTATAACCTCGAATATACTATGCATAATATTTTCAGCAATTTTATGCGTGTGCATTGTTTTTTTCGCAAAAGAAACAAGAAATTACCTGAATCCACATGTTTCTGTATATTAAGGCTTATTGAAAATTTGATCTCAAAAAATCCATTGGTTTTTAACATATTTTTTATATAGACACATCATCATTCATCCACTACTTTCTAAAGAGTCCTATTGCTTTTTGGACTTTTTTCTCCTACCATATGCTCTTTTTGAATCATTAGATCGTGATACAACCATTTTTATCATAATAATAATGTCAAATCAACAATGATCGGAGTAATCGGTAATAACAAAATCACATAATTTTCTTTTACTTCTTGGTTTTTTGATGGGTATATTTAAATAATAAAATAAACCTTTAATTTTTTTGTGTAAAAAGATATTTCGTTCTGGCTAACAGAATCTACATTACTGATTAACTTGAATTTGTGGGTAAATATGATTAATATGCGATAGTTGATAATTTTATTTAGCTGGAAAGTTTTTACCATCGCATTTTTTTTAAATGTTTGACATTTGATTTCTATATTTTCATAATTGTAAGTCGTTATAATTACTTGTTCATATCATTATATTTGATTGATTGATCCTGTTGATAAAAATGTTATCGATAAATAATTTTTCTTGTTCCAATAAAAAATGTTTAAAGAATGAATATTTATTACAAGTAGATTCTGGAAAATGCCTAAAGTGGAATTCAATATCTTATGTTTATATATTAAAGAAATCGATACTGATGTATGGTTGCTAGTTTTATCTGTAATTTTGGAAATGAATTCTTATTTCAACAATGAAGTTTCTAAATTTTCATCGGATTATTTTTAGATAATAATTTTGCTTTAAATCCTTCATGTGCAATGATTGTTTTTACAGAAACTTTTGCCACGTTATGGTAAAATTACTTCTAAGTCTTCCCCCCTCTCTACATCAGAATTGCTCGTGACGAATATTTTTATTGTAGAGAAATACTCAAATTTGTTCGATGGAATAGTAGATTTGCCAATAAAATATTGATATGTAGCTTAACATATAGGAGTTTGCATGTATAAAATATTGTTTATGAACAAGAAGTATATTATTTTAAATTCACGGAATTAAAAAAACAGTTATTGCATGCCAAACATGTTCAAGCTCAATCCATCTGTCCCGCGGGCAATGAATTTCCAAATCAAATTCTTTTTTATAATGGGAATCTTAATAAAATATTTAGTTAACTTTTGCGAAATAAAAATGAATTTAAACATTAATCTTAAATTTTGCGGAACATTATAAAACTTTTCATCTAATGTAATACAATATTTTACGCAGGAGTTATATATTTGGGTCGTCAAAGGAACGTTTCGATTTACATACCAAGACAGACTTTGTTAAATTTTGTAAAACAAATTTTAACGTGTTATAGGATAAAAAAAATTGAATATCGCGTATATTTTAGCACCAGATGATATATATCTTTACAAAAAAAAGCAGAATTACAATCTATAACTGCCTCATAAGTACTTTTAAGTGGTAAAATGTGATAAATCATCCGAGAAACGTTTAGGTGTATTTATTATTAATATAAGTTCCATTAAAATTCTCTTAAATAATATTTCATAATGAACATTATAATTGGCATAAAATCTATCTATTTAATACTGTAGGAATCCAAGATAAAACATCGTAAGTGATGAAAATCTAAAATCTTTCTTATCACTAAATTTATGTTTTTTTGATTTGCTAAGTTTATTCATACAGTGCTACAGGCATCATCTTTTTACTAGAATATAAATATCCGCTGTATATTATAATAAATAAACACCAAAATCAGCAAGCAGCAAGCGAAACTATATAAAAGATTGAAATAAATGATGTCGTTTGTATATTAAAATTAGGTTTAAAAGTAAATTTAATATTGATACTTTGAATATATAGACGTTTTAGTTTTATGTATTTAAACGTAGTTAGCCCATTGGGAATATTGCAGAACGTCTTGAAGCTTCTTTTTGACACATTCACCAGAAATATCTTCATTCCTCAATTGTGATGAGTTCAAGTGGATTTTTGTTTGTGAGAGCTTGCATGTATGCTTCTACTTCGTCCGGGATATTTAAATCCTTTACATTAATTTTTGCTTATCTAAATAAAATAACAAATATTGATTTAAATAGATATCTATTAATAAAGAAAAGCATCAAAAACAGATTCATTGTTAAAAGATGTTCTATGGGAAAAGCGTGGTGTCTGGAACTACAAATTTTATCTATAAGCAGAACAAAAATTTTGATACATTGAACAATGAGTTCATAATTATTGAAATTAACTTTTTTTTTTCCAACAAATACAAAACTTAATTAATCAACAGTATTTCTATCCCTGCTAACTATCATGGTTTTTTTATGCATAATCAATAATTTTTTGATTTAACTTATAATAAAATACAATATATATTTACTATTTAAATATCATAAAAAATATGTTAAGGAGTTAAAAATACCGAACGAAGTAGAAGCATATATGCAATCTCACACACTCCGCAAGACACTTGAACTCATCTCATTTGAGAGAAGAAGAGCAGTTGATGAAGACAGATCAGAGGAAGGTGTCAAAAGATGCACCAAACAGTTGTGCAATATTCTCAACACGCTGAACACGTCTAAATAGATAAAATCGATAAAAAGAAAATTAACCATAAATAAATAAGAATTTTATTTACTATTTTAAAATTTAAATTTAAGTTGTATTGAGGAAATAATAATGGTTGTGAGAGCAAGAGCAACACAAGTATTAATAGTATTATCAATGAAAAAATTAAAAATACAAGGTAAATGGATAAATTTTCAGAAAATTATAGCGGTTATTTTCAATCGGATTTTTTGAGCACAAATATTATAAGTGAGCAAAATACAAACAAAATAAGCTGCTATATATAAATAAAAAAATCAAAATTGTATTAATTATTACATGAGACAAAATTTTACAATAAAAATCTTTGCACAATTCTATTAGGAAATTAAGATGACCTAAGATTAACAAAAAATATGTATCTGTAACTAATGATACACAATTGAAATCATCCAAATTAAACATGCTCTTTCTAAAATAAAAGAGTTCATATTATTCTTTTTTCAGTAGTAAAAAACCTAATTACATTTGTGTAAATGACAAATTCTGTTGTTTATACTGTATATATGTTTCTCTCGATAATCAAAATGTAAATTGATCCAGTTCACAATTCTTGTTTTGTAATTTTTATGAATTCCAATTGAAGTTAGTAAATTTTTTTATGTTTTTCTTGATATTACTTATAGGACATATACTTTATATATAAGAACCACTGCTTAACTGCTGCATCTCATTGTGCGACTTCTCTAGCACTTCTTGTTACCTTTAAAGACAGTGAATTGGGTTCTTTCTCATAGAAGGCAGTCATTATAAGGAGGGTGTGATTATTTATACTTTTAAATACTTTTGTATACAAGTTACAACCACACTCTACACTTACCTATATTTTGGCTGATTGTTGTGGGTTTGTTTTCCAACTAGAGGCACATCTTTACGGCTAACACAGCAACCTCTATTTCTCAAAGCTATATGGTCGATCTTATATTTTTCACTTATCGCAAAATCGGGAATTTTTCTTCAGAGTAAGTTTGATAGAAATTAGTAGGGTGGGTGGAAGTGGAACCCGCGACTCCTCACAGGGGATCGACTTGTAAACCACTAAACTATACCACCCTTGTAATTATTATTTTTGCATAATATAAAAATTAGGTTCGGACGGTATGGTAACACAATATCATAAAATATACGGACAGAATTAGGATTAGCTAACCAGATAGAGCAATATTATTAGACCTTTGGATATATAAAATTTCTTTAAGTAATAGGTCTTGAACGGAGAAGAGTCATTGAAGAAGCTTCAGTAAGGAGAAAATAGCCAACGTAATAACTCGCAATACACACGAGAGATCAAGCAAGTCATGCTTGTGAAAAAAAAAGCTATCTTAACAAAAAATAGCGCTTGCAGGTAAACAAATTAAAGCTGTTTTAAACAGTATGGATATTTTTATGTGCAAGTTATAGATAAAAAACCTTTCGCATTAATTTTTATATACATTGGATGTGATTTATTTTTTAATTCTAATTAAGAACTTTACAAAATAATATTAATCCGATATCTTGATCAATAGAATAAGTACACTAATCTCTTTTTGGTAAAAATCTTTATATTTGGATATAATAATAAAATCAATACTAATGATTGATTTAATGCATTTAAAAACATATTTGGGGCCTATATACATAAATTTAGTATAGTTTTTTATAGTTTTATGCATCGAACGATATAAATTATTGAATTTAAGATTTCAGGCTAAAAATAGTATATTTAATATTCAATAAAATTGTTTTAATATTATAAAAGAATAAGTTTTGCGTATCTCTTTAATTTCCTTATAAACTTTCTAATATATTTATTTTTATGTACCATAAAAATTTTTTTTTGCGATTTTTACACTTTTAGTCAATGTATCATATAGTGTTTTTGTGTTATATAATCTGTGACTGTTTTAACATCTATTTGTAGCTGATTTTCTTTAATATAGAATAATAGTTTTTGGTTTCATTTTTTTCAAAACATCTAAGACAAAGATATCTACAACGTCACAAATAATATGCTCTTTTAAATTTTTAATATATATGATGATATATAAAAATTTTATACTTCGTATACCGTCTTTTCATAGCATTTAATAATCTTAATTAAATCAATATCTCTGTTTTTGACTGATAATACATAAAAAAAACAATTTCATATCTTCTAATTCTAGTGTTATATAACAAGCCATTAAAAAGATAAAAGCATTTTTAAACACCAAAACATATATTACCTTGATAGAAAAATTATGTAAAAATCTTAATATTGCAAAAAAATATTTGAACTGCATTTTTTTCGATTTTTTTTATTAATTCTTATTTCACTCTCGCCTAACTATAATTTTATGTTTTTTATATCAAGTCATCAAATTCGTTATATAAATTACACTGATCAACATCACAATAACTTATTACACAATTTTTAATGTGTTTAGAAGAAATCAGTTATATATAGGTATGTCAATTAATACGAATAATACTTTATTTTATTTTATATTTGCCGTTACGGGTTATATATTTTTTTTATATTATAAGACGAATCTTAATTTTAGAATAAGATTATATATACAAGTAGAAATTTAAAAGCAAGTTAGGTTTTATTTTTAATTATATTTTTCCGCTTTTTAAAAATATTTTATATAACAATATGAAATTTTTTGTGATATGAAACGTAAAATTACAAATTATAAAGATTTATTGCTATCAAAATATTTACAATTTCTTATAAAAATTTCGCTTTCTTGCCTATCATAGCTAATATAAATTATAACGTTTTATAATATTTATCTACAAATTTATCAGTAAAAGGCTAAATTCAACCGAGAATACAATAGCTTAATAAAAATTTCATATGCATATTTTATTAACTTATAAGCATGAAAGATGTATATTTAATGTAAAAATATATCATATAAAGATCATAAACTGCCACAAAAATTTTCTAAAATGAAAAGCCCAGACACTAATACCATAATTACTAATATATGCTAGCTGATTTTGTTATAGAAACAATTAAATTGAATTTCGGCACTAAATAGTATTTAAATGTTTATCAAGACTATAAATTATCTATATAGCAAATCCAAAACAATTTGAAATTCTAACACGCTAGATTATGTATCGATACTAAATATTTTATTTAATTTTTAAAAAAGCAATTTTATATCATCTGATCAATGGAAACAATCAATTAATTTTTTACTATTCACTCAAATGAAAACTTTAGATTTAAGTACTATAGATGGTCTTTATAAGTAAAAATTTGATTTTTCGATTAATGTAAATGCTTACTTATTACTAAAGCATATCTGATACGTATTTATATTTTCTATAATATTTCAACTAATCGTAGAAAACGAATTATTGTTACCTACCCTAAGATTCTATTATTAAGTCAGAATATATTATTAAATTTATATATTCGCCGGGTATTTATTCCCTATTTTTGTATAAAATGAAATAAACTAGACGGCCAAGATATTTATTTTTCATATTTTCTGCCTATAAACTTATCATTTCTTGCTGCTCTGATTCTCGACCCATCTTTAGTATATCTATCGGCTATAATCAGCCAATATAACAATATTTTTAATTGAATAATACACAAATTTAACCTTAATATTTTTTTAAGAAAATACCATCTATACATCAGAAATATTTGTTAAAAAATCAAATGTAAATTCTAAATAAATATTATCGAATGGTTTGCATAAAATACAGCATATGTTACGGCATTCCGTATAATTTTAGGCGTTATTAATGTACAGTATGCAACTTTTTAAGGTATAAACTAAGTATAAAATTTTTAGATAAAACTTGTTGCACAGTCAGATCTTTTAAATATTCTTTACGATTTATTGGAATTTATGTTGTTTTGTGTTCAAAAAGAATATTTTTTTTATATCAGTAAAGTTTTTATTTTAAGAAACGTTATTTATGATTAGATAATGAAAACAGAATGCATTTGAAAGTACAAATTCTTTGGTATAAAAAAGCTAGATTTTAATATTATTATTTACTATTTTGTTATATAGGCATTTTTTCTAATGAGCACATTCAGTATCTCGGTATAAAAACTTCTATATAGATTCGATTTATTTTCCTTGATAAATTTTTTATCGTAAATGCTCTAAACTGTATAACTTTTTGTGATAGATATATAAATCCATAAGTTTCAACTTTTCTAATATTTTAATTGAATTTACATTAATTCGCTTCAATCAAATTTTAATGCTTTGTATTTAAATATTTACCCAGTTAAAAAGCATGCAAAGAAAGTATCTTTATACCTATAAAATATAAAAAAGTTCATCTTAAAACTATAAACACATGTGGTTGTCATCTCAGCTAGCAGAAAATATACGTAAAGACATGTTTTCTTGTTTTCACTTCTATTAGAGTAAATCTGTATGTGTCATAACTGGAAAAATGAAGTCATAAAAGAAAGATGTTATAAATTTCACATATAAATTATGTTGCTTCTAAATAAGGCATTGAGAGCATATTAATATTAAATTTGTTGCTGATAATATCTTATCAAGTAATCATTGTACAATGGGTTTAAATTATAAAATTTAATGTCAGTTTTAATTTATTCTAATACATCAAAGCTCTTAAAAAACGCAAATAAATATGCTATAAAGTATCAAGGAGTTGAATTGCTTAATCTTAAATAACAAAAATAAATAAATTTAATATGGTGACAGATTAATATTGAATGTTAAATTTTTTTAAAAAGTATCATGTTCTATTCAATAGACTTTAGATGTTACAGATATCTACAAATTAAAACTATTTGCAGAATAAATAATGTAACCATAATTTTTGAGCATAAACAACAGATTCACGGTAACACTGGAACAGTTAAGGCCTAAAAAGAAAGTATAATTCATAATTTTACTAATATTTATCCAAAAGGCCTTAAAACTTCATGTGAATTTGTCTTAATGTATGAAGGAGGAATCATAATGCAAATTTTATTAGTAGTTATTTCTTTACTATAGATTCCAAATGAAAAAAAACCATGGTAGAAAAAATATTTGCAGCAATTGGTTAAAGAATAACATGAAAAAGCCTTTCTTATAATGTCGATTTAAAAATATCCTCTTATAACAGATATTTATATTCCGAAAGAGATCTGTTGATGAATATAGACCAGGTAAAGTTCACAAAAGTTGCATAAAGAGTTGTGCAATATTATTCATGTGCTGTCATCATATCAGTAAATGAAACTTAAATCATAATTAAAAATGATATTAGACTTTAAATAAAATAACATTCAGTTTTTATTATATTTAATTAATTATAAAAACTAAAAAACCGCATTAGAAATTATTAAAATATAATTTACAGCCTTTACTATTGAGATTAAAAAGATTGTAGAAACTCCAAATGTACGATCGAAATACAACAATATTTATAATTCATCACAATAAAAAAAGGTCTAAAATTTATTTTTATAGAACTAGCTAGTAAAAATAAAAAATATACACTCAAATCAACTTATTCTTGTATATAGGTTTAAAATTTATATTGAAAATTATATAATAAATATATTCCAACTTTTTGAGGTTTTCCTCATAATAAAATGTTACTGTTTTTTTTTTGTTACTTTCAACCATTAGTACTAAAATAGACTTTTTATGAACAATATTCTTATTTTATAGAGTATATTTTGCTTACCTTTTCATAATTATGAAAGTATTTTATATTCCATCATAAATTATATTTGATGAACGGTTACAAAATCAGGAATTTTCAGTTTATTTTGTTGATTTTCCTTTTTTCAGGTCTTATTATATGTATTATTCTTCTAATTAATTTATTTTTTCGCAATATAATCAGTATTTTATATGCATTATATTTATATAAATATTTATCACAAAGATTGAATAATATAGACATATAATCAATAATAATTCCAAAAATATAAAATCTATAATTTTAAATAACATGAAGATTCTATGTTCATTTCACATTTAAATCTTTTATAAAATCCGATGAAATAAATGATAGATTTTGTTTATAAAGGCTATATTCTAATAAAATTCCTGCAAAAAAATATATTTTTAATATACATGGTTGATTTATTGGTAAACTTTTTTAAAAATAAATTCATAAAATTTATTGAATCGATGTCTTATATGTAATCCCCAAACATAAATTTCATAAAATAACGACCAAATTTTTTAGCGACTGAATTGAATTCTTTTTCTAGTTGTTTCTTTATTTTGATTATATTACCAGTGATGCAGATCGGTTTAATTTTTTGTAATTAAAATTAGTGATTTTTTATGTTAACCAATCTACATATACCCCTTTGAAACCTTGTGATCATGTTTCTGAGCTATATACACTATTTTGAAAATATATAGCAACTAATTTCGCATATTTTTTGTTACTTAATTTTTCATCTGCGTATTCTATCCCTTTCACTTACTTAAATAATCCTTCTAAATTGGTCATACTCATTAGGCATATTTTATTTATCTCATTAATGTTCGAGTTATCATACGCCACAATTTATGCTGGTTTTTCTTATAATAATTGAAGTGTATATGTAACCATGTATTCAGATGCATAATTTCGTTTTTTTGTATAAATACCCAAAAGCACATTCACGTTCTCCTTATTTAAATAGCATAATTGTCCTAGGTTATAGATCTTCTGCAGAAAGCTTCAATTTGAATTTTATTTTCAAGCTGTGAGCTACTTAATACCACAAAAAAATATAAAAAAATTTACTGCACAGATATTATATCATTTCGACTGTTTTTCAATATTTTAATAATAAGGAAATAATTTTTTACATATAATTAATTCAAAAAACTCGTGCTTGACCAAGAATATATGAAGATAACAGCCAATAAGAATAAATTAACTTTATATCCTATTATTTTTTTAACTAAAACTCGTCTCTGTATATTTTAAATATAGTTATGACAAGCAAAATCACTATTTGTATATTTTTTTATCACCTATATATTACTAGATATACATCGGTATGTGTCGACTTAAGTCATGTGCTATCATATGTCTTATCATAAGCTAGTTTATTGAGATGCAAATAGTGAGCAAATTATTTTTCTAATTTATGTGTGTTTTTTTGATTATAAAGTATATAATATTCTATTGATTAATGTAAAAAAAACCGCTTTCAACCTTGACTTTTTTTTTCACGCTGCACTATTTTTGCTTTTGTAACAATATATATATTTTTGCACATAAGAAAATTCATAAATTTTCGATAAAACGGTCTAATCATAAAAACCAATATTTAATATTAAATAAAAACGATAGCATTCAACATGAAACATTTGCATGTAAAGGAAAAACTAGAATAATTTCTTTTACCGCATATATTTTGGTTTTTATGCCTATCACCAATTATAATTTTTGATTCTAATTTTACCTTTTGATTCTGATAAATTTAGCCAGCACATTATGATTCTTGCAAATGAAATTCATTTATTTCTACATATTTATCTGTTAATTTCGGAATGAATTTTTTAAGGCTTTAAATATTAAAACCACTTTAGTTTTTTTTTTATTTTAATGGTTTTAATTTACTGGTATCAGATTCTACACAAATAATTAGAATGAAAAAGATATAAAAAAACAGTACGCTTATATTTTTTTTAAATAAATCATCATTCAAAGGTTTCGAAATATCGCTGTTTATTTTTAGTAGAAATGAATCATTTAATCTAATATTATCATGAGAAATATATCATGATATTAACTTCAAACCATCATTTGACAATAAAATTGTGATAAAAATTATAGTTATATTGATATTCGTTTAAAAACTATTTTCAAAAAAGATATATTACACCTTTATAAATATGTAGATGTAGCGCTAATATATATCCAACTAAATTTATTTTTAAATGGTAGTATATAACAAAAATGGTCGTAATTATTGAATTAAGAATCAGGAATGAACCAGATATATATGCTCATACGAAAGTATTATGGGAGTTACCAAAATTCTTTATGCATGTATAAAAAATTTTAAAAACCTAGAATGATTAAAATTTTCTTATAAATCTATTAAGATAAAATTCTACTGTTCTACTGTGATGACATTAAAAAACATTAAATTCAGTAAACCTAAAAAAAATTTAGAATAAATAAAATAAAATGCCTATAAAACGAGAATTGTGTAATAATTCTCTAGTAATATATGCAAATAGACTTTTTACATACTTAAGTAATTAAAAATTAAATTTGTAATAGAATTGTAATAAACTAAATTTAAAGGTCCATTAATCTTTTGAAATATAAACATTAAGAGACATTAAACATATAATTAAACATAAAAAATCATTTGAAATTATAAAAAAAAATTAAAAAAATCGATATTGATACTTTCTTTTATATTAAATATTGTAAAAATCACATGTTTAATTTTGGAAATATCCAAATAATCCCGAACTATACGGAAATAAAAAGCCAATAAAATTAAAATAAGTTTCTAAACAATCAAACTTATATTTTTAGTTTATGATCATAAGACTTAAGACTCTGCTGTTTTGGGTTTTATATTAGTCATAAAATCGAATTTCACCGGTGTCTTTTTCCCTTTTTGATAAATTACATCAGCAAAGATAATGATATATGAGTACAAAACACATATATTGTTAACCAATTCCAATAATTTACTGATTAGGTGGATTTTAATTGCAAAATTTTTCTAAGTATCAATCGCAACACATCAGAAATATATTTGAACTTGCACAAGATGATAAATATGCATAAGAAGTTTATGCTGTCTAAAGAGAAAGTAAAAACCAATAAATACTTATTGTCTATGATTTATTAAAGAGGCACTTAATAAGACATCTAAAACGTGCCAGAACATCTTAAAACCGGCACCATTGAATATATGTGGTTGAGTATAGATTGATGAAGAGAGCATTTTTTACCAGGAGAATATTGCATAAAAAATCAAATTTCACGCCACATTGACTGGTATTCTAAAAAAACGGATCTTATTCACGGAAATCAAACTGGTTGCAGGAAAGTGAAGAACACAGGAAGGGGTGCATTATAAATTCGTTGTTCAACAATATTCATTGCTCGACATTCTAAAAAATGATGTATACGATATAACAAAAAAAAGATATTTAACTCAAATTTATATTATAAAGGCACATCGTTTATAAATATAGACGCGCGAAAGTAAATTATCCTAGGTTGTAAAAAGTTTGGTACCAGATCTGATTGTAGTAAGCAAAAATGTTGTATATAGTATTTTATTAA
Source organism: Rhyacophila brunnea (assembly GCF_057557595.1). Taxonomy (NCBI): domain Eukaryota; kingdom Metazoa; phylum Arthropoda; class Insecta; order Trichoptera; family Rhyacophilidae; genus Rhyacophila; species Rhyacophila brunnea. The sequence continues at coordinate 1,371,032 of NW_028233362.1, read as the reverse complement.
ATCAATGCTCTTTTAACTTTGTTATTTAGACACAAAAGTGAACTTTGCTATATGATTATGTAACGATAATTTAACATATAAAACAATGCATATTTTAGAATTTAGTTTGTTTAATTATATTCGCTTATAGTTTTAGTTGGATTTCAACTCCATTAATATCACTATGTTATAAGGAACTCTTTTATACATTTTTATAAAAAACCAATAGATGTATGTTAATCAAGCTATAAAAGCCATTATTGCTATAGTTAAACGTATATTTCTCTGTTTTACTATAATATAATATTATATTAATATGCAAAATATATATAAAGTAATTCGTTTTAAAAATATTTTTTATATTTACAAAAAAATAGCTATTATGTATATTCTTTTGCATATGTTTAAATCTGTTTTTATCTGATTTATTATAATTTATAATTGCTAATCTATACTCAAACATATGATATATGCGGCATTTTAAACTTTGCAAATGCTATGTGCTATATTTTTTAAACTTCTAAATTCATTAGATAAAAAATTAGTGTCAATTTTTATATTTTTATACCCACACTATATATATTAAATATTTTTTTCGCCATGAAATTACAGGAAATAGAACTATTACTATCCTTGACTTTTTAATATTGCAAAATCTATATATTAGATACAATAACCGTATTAAATGAATATAAAATAATAATTCCCATGAAAAATTGAATTACAGAAACTTAAGTTTACTAACACAGATAGAAATAAATATAAAGTTATTATTTATAGAATACTTTAATATTAATGCTTAATTGTTATAGTAAAGCTCGAAAATATTGGTTTTTAATGCATTTTTTAATTATAAAACCACTTATCTATGTGCATTTAGTTATATGCATGTTCGCGAAGGCTTTATTGATTCGCAAAAAAATCAAAAATCCAATACAAAAAACTGAATAAAACTAGGATTACTCAAGGAAGTATTTGTTTCATTTTTTATGCTTTTTATATAAGAATAGCAAATTTTAGTTACTAAACAGTTCGAAGATTAAATGAATGAGTTATAGGATTTTAACTGCTTATAATAAGCAATTTATCAAAAATTTATTTTATTTATATAAAAGTTTCAAATTTTTTTTTTGATTCAAAATGGTATTTTAGAATAATAAATTCCATATCGACAAAGGATAATCTATATTGCATTTTTCTACATAATCAAATGAAATAATATTATCTATTTTCTCGAAAAGACATAAATACTTAAATATAAAAATAAGGCATATAATTTTATAAAAATATTTGTATCCCTATATTATAAATAAACAATTCGTGCAAATCATATGTTATTATGCAGAAGATAGACCCAGAAAGTCATAAATTGCTATTTAAATCTATTGGACTGTATTTTCTTTTTTTCAAGTTCTGCAATATATTTTCGTCTAAAATAAATCTATAGATTTGCTGTCACATGCCATTGTTTTTATAATAAAGAAAACATTTTAACATCATATAAAGACCTTGAAAATTAGAAACGTACTTATAAACGTTTAAATAATTCAATAGAATGTTTAAGCAAATTTTAAACATTTAAACTTACAAATTTAGATTTCCTAAAACTTATTTTTTATATTTTTCATAAAAACAAATGACATCTTTTAAATTTTTTTGTCTGCTAATTTTACATATTTTTGATAGTTTTTCGATAGTTTTGTAGTTCATAGAGTTTGAGAGGCTATACAGATACAAGTGATTTATGAATATAATGTAAAAAAAAACCGAATACATCTAGTATAGATGCGTTTTTTACAATTTTTTTTGCACTTTACTTTACAAGAAACTCAAAGCGTAAAATTCAATTTAAAAAAGCCTGGTTTCCATCTGTAAACTAGTGATAAGTAGTAAAAGGGTGCTTCTATATAGTAAAAATATAATTTTTTTTACTTACTATTTGGAATGATGAATATTTAACTTCAAAAAATTATACTAAACATTGGAGTATTTTGCAGTAGGACCTTGTCTTTGAAAATTTTTATACCAAAATTGTGTATTCACATTAAAATAGATAAATTCATAAAATGTTTTAGGTTTTTTATACAAATATATTTGCCTTCTTATAGTAGAATATGATCTGTAGAAATGTGTCGATATGACATCTCTATTTACATCTATACTATAGAATCATAGTAAAGTATGCACAGCTACCTTTGATAATTCACATATACTTTTTTTTATCTTGTTCTTCACTTGCGTGAAAAACATGACAAATACATATATTATTAACAATCTGAGCATTTAATTTATGATTAAAAAATGTTTAGTGCATGCAAATAGAAAAACTGCGTATGTAGTTGTCAAAATTTTATAAAACAGTTTGAGAAGCGATATTTTTTCTATATCTCTAGAAGAATTCGATTTAAGAACTGCATATTATGATTGAAATGATATGAAAATTCCTGCTCGAAAGAACATAACTATGATAAATAGTTAATATTTTGTTTGCTTAATTTTAAACATAAAATATGTTTATTATATGTTTATTATGACTGATATATAGAACCAATCAACTCAAATTTTCTTTGTATGTTTTTATGCGTAATATAATAATGAATTTGATGGTTAAAATATATATGTTTACACAATTTGATTGTAAACAACAATGAAAAGTATCTATATATTCTCATATAAAAAAGACAGCAAAATCTTCTTTTATTTACGCACATATTACATCAGAGTTGTAATAACTTGTAATATACATCAAACTTTTGTGGCATTTACGAATCTGAATTTAGTGATTTATGTAGTTTATGTGTTTAATTTGTTTTTATAGAACTATATGGAAGATATATTCCTAGTTTTGGCCTTTTTTATATATATTTACGCATTATTATATATAATTGTTTTTAAGTTATTTTTTGAGGACATTAATATGCGAAATTATATATTTTATTCGTTATACAAATGCTTTTCACATAAAATTTTGTTCAATATGTTTATAAATTACTTTTTAATTTTTTTTATGTCCTTTCCTGATTTATCTTAAAAATTTTACGGTTGTTTATGCGCCCAATGGTATTTTTGCGAAAATTTAAAATATTTTAGGATATAAGTTTCTATTTTTTATTTGATTTTATATAATATATTGTAAAAATATGTCCATATAAAGGTATTAAAACTAATTACATTTTATGATTATTTATAAAATTTAACAAAGTTTCTCTATATGGTATGTATGATTTTATTATAAAATTTCTAATTGTTTTCTATATGTATACATTAAATAAATACATCTCAAATTTAATTTTGAGAAATCGCGAAACTTCTCAGCTTACAAAAACAATTTTAAAATTTTATAGTCAGCAGGCGATCTTGTGATTTAAAAATGAAATTAAGCACAACTGAAAATCTTATAACCATTATTATAACGGAATTTATATTTTTAGACAACGATCCGGTTTATTAATATTCTATTTCTGGAGATATTTTATATGAAATATAAATAAATAGTCAAATTTATATTGCCTTTATAAGCTTGTAAATATCTGTTAATTAAGTTTTATTATTTGGAACAATGCAAAGTATGCGGTATTTAGTCAAATCGTGCATAATTTTAAATTAAAAAACATATTTTTACATCAATCAAAAAATTAGCTTCAAGAATATTTATGAACATCTTTTTTTTTATATTTTACCTTGTGCTCACCATCTAAAAAAATTCATTTTAATAAAAGATCTAAATAACTTTAATGTTTTATATTTTTTTTAAGCGACGATTTAGCATGAAAAAAATCAACTAGCTAGACTGATAAATTGTCAATATTTTTTATTCTGCATAAACTTATACCTTTTCTATATAATTATAATATGTAAATATCGGCAATCGTGTCGAAAATCAGTTTTATAGATTCATTTTCTTTTTATCATGGGTTTGATTTAAGAAAAAATTTATCATCCGCTTTAAAGAATATTTAAATAAAATCTTTGATGTAATTTCAAATATTATAGATTTGTGAAATAATTAAATGAAAATTACGACTCTAAAACTAAAACGAAACAAGTTCAGTACATATCAATATATGTAGTTACTTTTTGCGTGTATATTCCTAAAATAAAATGCATAGAAAGTTCCTCTTGATTATTCCATAATATGCATTTCTAAATTTAGTTTGTTTCTTGTAAGGATGGGTTGTAAATGAAAAAAAGTAATAAAACTAACATATAGATTATAATTAGATGTGAATTAAATTATATTTCATGGCAAATGAATGCTAGATCTATTTATAAATGCTCGGTTAATTTGATAATAGAATTAATGAATTTTATATACTATGATGGACATAAAATACCAGTAAGAATATGTTACAAGTTTATTTCGGAAAATAACTGTGTGAGTGAAGCAATATGAATATAGGGCCGCATAAAATAAATATGTAAATTTTAAATAATAAGATACCAAATCATCAACTGAAATTTTATATATAATATATGAGGAATTCAATACTTCAGTTTTTATAAATTTCTTTTTTAATGCATTTAGAAGCGGAATGAACGTATACATAAGTTATTTTGCATTTTTTTATAATTTGAATAACAATTCAAACTATTTTCAAATTTTATAGAGTAAACTAAAAATGAATTCATCAAAAAGATAGAGTAAAATTATATCTCAGATTTTAAATATTTATTTAGACTGTTTAATCACAATTCGTTCTATATAGCCAAATGAATTTGCGGCTAAAGAAATAAATATAAAAAAATTACTGATTTCTTATTACATTCTATTTCTCACGTTGAAAATTTGTAAATTAGGATTTTTTTTTCGTAAACTGTAATTTTTTGTACTCGTTGAGAATAAAAACAAATAAAAATTAACGATAAAACTCGTAATATATATATATACAATATATCTTGATATTCGATATAACAACTATAAAAATCCATAAAACAAAATAATTTTTCTATACACCATTAGTTGCCATAAACCCAAAACAAATAAAAAGTACGGATGATAAAATATGATATGATTGCCTTGCATGACATTTAAAAAAAAATATCTAATAAGGGATCTTCATACATGTAGACACTTATTCTTACCATTTTTTTTAGTTTTAATAACTACATTGATACAAAATCATTGGTGATGCATCAAAAACTTTTAATTTTCATATAAAATTGTATATAAGCAGACATGGCGTTTAAGAAAAACAGAGTACCTTCTATGTCTAAAACTCTCAATGTGAATGAAGTTTATTGTATATTAAAAATATGTGACAAAAATAAGGACACGTACAGTAAACCATAAATACCCAGAAATTACTTTTCGGTATTTTTTTCGGTTTGTGATGTAAATATATTTTTTTGTTTTAGTTTCTGTTAAATTAAAAGTCTATTTCCAATAAAATCTATTACCATAAAGTATGTTTTGCTAAAGTTATGAAGTACAAAATATTTTTTAATGGATATATGTATGGATTTCATTAGAGATAAGTGTATTATTTAAACGTGTTTTCTGCGTCATGCATCATAGTCTTGGTTGCACATTCTATATATGCAAGACAATAATTTTTTTTTAATTTTTTATACGGATTCAATCTAAAAAAATATCCTAGTGTTTTAATTGGTTATAAAAGAACACGTTTTAATGATTTAGTGATGTATATAAATACTACACTTTGATTTTTGCTATCAACCATAAATTTAGATTTATATTGACGATTTTTTTGGCAAAAAAATGCACAGTCTGTTCAAGGAGAAAATGATAAAACTATATAACATATATATCGTATGCTTTAAAAAGCTCACTCATATGTAATTTACAAAATTATTTTTATAAAACCCTTTTTATGAGATCTTTTAACAATATGAAACAATCTAATAAATAAAAATTTGCTTCAACATATTTTTTTTTATCGCATAAAAATAAAATCATGGTTGTGGTACTTTCGTTAACATAAAATCTTTTTTTATCCATATTATTTTAAGAAGATCATCATTTGTTTAGTTTGTTAATCTTATAAATAATAATAATAATAACATTTTATAGCTATCTTAATAAAAATCTCATATCGAAAAAAGCTTCAAAAGGCTTTGTTTTGCTTTTTTTTTAGATATATCAAAATTCGATCTTTGCATCTAAACTGTATTATAAAATGATAATATTTACCCATCTTTTGGTAAAAGATTTAATTTATGAAGATTTAATATAAAAAGATGTTAAAATCACATTAATTTTCATTTAATACGTTTAGAACATATAAAAATTTGTTTTATGTAATCAAGATTAGAATTAGTGCTGTATTTTTGCAGTGAAATTGTTCTGTCTATTTATTTAATCTTGATTTATGAAAGAGGGGATTATATTAAACAATTTGAAGATGTTTATGAAATAAATCATTTGCTGAAAATTTATTTTTTATATATTGTGTCACATTAAGCATACAAAAGTTTATACAAAATACAAGCATCATTACATCTAAATTTTGTATTGACAAAATAAAGTTAGTTTTGTGGGTAATTAGTAGGAAAAAATTATTTCGATTTTTAATTTTTATAAATTCGGTTGAATAATTATATACATGATATTATATGTATTTTGTATGCACGAGTGTGTTTATTCTTGTTTAATAGCATCACTTCAAATTTCTTGCAAATTAAAAGTCATAATAAATGATAAAATATAATTATAGTTTTTGCGAAATCGATTTTCTTATATCGCAGAAATAAATTTAAAATGATCGATAAAAATATTTCAAAAGCTAATTTATATTGATTTTTCTCCGAAAATGATGAAAAAAATATATAGTCTATAGCAATAAAAAATTTATTATACATACTACTCATAGTAATTCGAACAATAATTTTGTACTAAAAATTGTATAAGATCAATATAATATTATTCTTTTTCTCTGTAGCTTTACAAATGTTATGGATATTCTCTATTTATTTTTTATCTTTACTTATGATATTATATTCAGAAACTTATAATAAGACATAAATACAAAAAAAAAAATTTTGAGCTTAAATATTATTAAAACGTACATTGATAATGAATTTTATTCTTTATTTCACAATTATAAATATTATTTTCAACGCAAAAAAAGTGAATACGTCATTTTTAACGTATTTTTTATAATTATATCCTTAATGATGTACTTTAATATATAATTTAGCAACATAAAAAAACAAAATCAATGTTAACTTTGCCAAATAAAAAAAAATTGGATTTCGAACATAACAAATTTATCACGCTAATCATAATCTGAAAGCAAAAAAAAACATTATAATTATATTTAGCATTATGTTGCATGCTTTTTTTTATTATAAATTTTGCTTTTTAACTATACAAAGATTAGAATTTTCGTTAGATTATTATATGTTACCCTTGATATTTATACAAAAAGTTGTTTTAAAGTGAATATATTAAGGATAAGGATCAAATATAATTTGAATATTTAAAAAATATATGCGTATATATATCAATAGTAAGATGTATATTTCATATAAAAGGACATTCATATAAACTTATATAAACAAAATCGAAAAAAGCTTGCGGAAAGCTAAAAAAAAAAACGTCTTCTGACAAATAATTTTGCAGACTAGAAATAAACAATTTTGTAAAATATGTATACTTAGAAACAGGGTGATATTGTCTGACTGAAAAAGCCATATTCAAATATCTGTATACAATATGGATGCAGTTTCTCATCTAATTTTATATTTTAAACATGCAATATTGTATCTCTTAGCTAAATATAGTCAAAAGATGCTTCAACTACTCTTCAAATTGCGTCTTATACTTACATATTGTGTTTTTATCCATAAAAGTAGAAAAGGTTTTTTAGTGTTTTAAAAAATTAATTTTGCAAAAAAAATGTATACGCATGAATTTCTGTCTTTAAGACCTAAGCTTTGCTTGTTAAGCAATTCTTTTATATAATTTTTTTCAAGTTTTTTCTTTATAAATAATAATAATAAAAAGTATTCATCAATATATCAATGTTTAAACATATCTTTACTAAAATGAGCTTAGTTTAATAGAAATAAATAATAAAAACGAAGAAAATCCAATATAAATGGTATGTGATACGATAAAAATGTCGCTTTAAGCTAAGCTGACAGTATTTTATCTTGTAAAAACATTAAAAAAATAGCTTCTTATAAATATCTTTGATCTAAACACGCTAAACCATGTAAAAATTTGCGATCTAATATACATCTCTGTGAATACAAAGAATGCGTGCTGCTATTTTACTTGTAAAAGTAAAGTGTTTTAATTTATGTGTGATTTATAATATAGAAAATCTTTTGTTATGCTGTAATGAAGAAGCAGACAAAATGTCAATCGAGTACCTTATAATACACTGGATTTTATAAATATTCAAGTATGTTTTATTACTTTACGTGCTGTCAAGGCTACAAAGAAAAGACCTAAGCTTTTGCAAATAATATTTTATGATTATGGTTAAAGTTAATGATAATTTTATGACAGCTAGTAAATCATAAGTTTCTATAGTATGTGGAAAAATCTTTGGTTGAATAATTTAGCTTTTAAATATAATTTTGCATATATAAATGCCTTCCGAATCCAACAAAATTCATGAAAAATCAACGGTCATTGATACAGTATAAACACAGAGCTATATGCTTCTAAAATTTTTTTTCTTTCCGCTATAAATCAAAATCTTTTCCAATTTATATCTAGCCTTAATCTTTTTAGACGCATATAATGCAGCGATTCTAAAAATGATACATTTTTTAGTATTTTTGATTTTAAAATTTTGACTTGCACCTTATATCATATAAATGTAATCTATGTCTCATCAAAGGAGCAATGAGGGTTACGAACTACTAAATTTACACATTTATTAAGTTTTAGTTGCCACTTATGCAATAATTTCTGACATATTTCGGTAGTTTATACAGTGTTTTTAAAACTGTAATTATATATATATTTTAAATGATTTTTTAAAGATTGTAAAAAACGATTACAAGGTTTTGATTAAAATACAAAATCGTTTGACTAATAATATGTGTGTATGTACTAAAAAAACACATGCGTCATGAATTCTTATATAACAGATTCAAACATATAATTGTATATCTGGAATCCTTTGATAGAGATAGCAACAAAAAAGAAGGCATGTAAACGTTTTTTTTGAAACTTTAATGCAAAAAATAAAGTATTTAAGCTAAGATCACTAGAAATAAATAGTCTTTTAGCATAAATATATTTCTTTTCAGATATATTTGATAGAATCTATTTTCTTTTTATAATATTATTTTCGGCACTATTGTTTTAAAGGCTTTATTTTTCACCAAGTTTTTATAATTCAATATTACAAATTTATTTCAAACGGGACCTGCCCCATAAATTACAATATTAACTGCGATTTACGTGCATAAAAAACAATATTGGATATTTTTTGTATTTTCATTTGCATATATTTTTTGCTCTTCTATCTATATACAAAGCTGTAATTCTTATCTTTATGTACAAATCTATCATTTTAAAATATAAAAAATAAGATCCAATAAGTTGAAATAATTTACACAGATTCTAATGCTTTTTATTTTATTTTGAACTCGATTGCTTGCAATTAACATATTTCTATGTCTTTAAATTTTGTTGTTGGGTTTATAGGAAAGAATCTTTTCTATATGCAAAAATATTTTAGAAAACGTTTAAAAGATACTTCAAATGAATGATATAAAAACAAACGCCTTTTTAAAGATAATAAAATTGAAATTACAAGATTTATAAAAAGCATTAAGTATTAGAAGTTCATATTTTTCTTGGAAATATTTATTAATAGAACATCCAGTTTATTTTATTTTTTAATGCAAAAATTGCACAATAAACTGCTTGATTAAGTCTTAAGTTTTAAGTTTATTCTCTTTTTTATATCTTTTATAACTCACTTAATAATTATTTCATATTTAGCCATATAAATCTACCAAAAAGTATCTTAAAGGTATCAATAAATTCTAAAATAGACACTTTTATAAAAGCATCTTAGAATTAGCATATGATACAGTTTAAAATTTGATTTTTATAGAATTCAAAATAATGAATACATGTTATTTTGTCTGTAATAATTTTTAATGAATCAAAATGCTTGAATATAATCACTAAGTATATAAATGGATTGTAATATAATAGCGGCAAAATAACTATTATCAACATATAATTTTACTGACCTAGATAGATTTGTTTGTTTTATAGTCAGATAAACATAATAGTAAAATAAAAAATACAATTCTTACACTGCTTGATATTTATTTATAAAGTTAAACATGTAAATATTGATATATTGGATTTCATAAAAACAAAATGATATATTTTAATTTTCAACTTTGCAATTTTGCTAATTAAAATTTATATTTTTTTGTTTTAACATAAGTTCTTCATAACTATTTGATATAACAAAATCATAGAGTATAATATATATCGTTGCAATATATTTATAAAAATATAAAAATAAAATAATTCTAACAAAAAAATTGCACAGGCAATACTGATTTTATGTACTAAAAGCTATATCCAAATCTAGATCAATCAATAAATTTAATTTTTTTAAAGAAGTTTAGATATAATTATAATACCAAGATGTGAAAATCTTAGTCAAAAATTCGTCGTTGGCACATAAATTGGAGAAAATTATATAAAAGCATATAAGATACGCTTAAATATTGCAAAGAAAATTTAAATTTATAAACAAGCAATTTGTTCTTAAAAGTATAATTTTTTAAAAAAAGAATCGACAAAGACTTTCAAAAGAACACAATAAAATTTACGTTAAATGCATAAAATATGATTATAAATGTAATATATGCTTGAAGATAAATGAAAAAAAAAAACGATTTCTTTATAGTAATGTCATTATTCATTGCATTGTATCTGATAAAATTTCAGAGTTTTATATTATCTAACCATAATATAAGCTAAAATAAAATGGCTTTCATTTAATTATTTTAAGATTCAAGGCGAAACTTATTAAAAATCAAATGAAAACAAGAAAAAAAAAATTTTTTATGGAGTTTACTTAAAATTTTAGTATAAAGGTTTGCAAAGCATATAATTATCAATCAAATATTATAAATAAAACATAAGTAAAGTTTCTATATAATCAAAAAATATTAGATCAAATAAATAAACTTGTTCGTATTGACCATCATTGACTGCTTTCTTACGTATAATGTATTTTTAATAGTTTTTTAAATTAGAAAATCAAAAACTAATGAATTATCTGCAATACGCGACATTTTTTGTTATCTGAGCTTGCAATATAAATTTCTTACGGTAAATAAACCTTTTAAGTGTAATTTATTTTTCATATGCAGTTTCGCATTTACACTCTCCTGAAATTGAGCATTTACCATTTAGAATTTTTTATGTGTTTTATAGACTCAAATCATTATATTTAATAATTATCATATCCAAATTATATATTTGTAATGTTATTTGGACAGAAAAAACAAAAAAATACATTTTTTATATGATCAATTGCAAAAAAATTCTATTATCGCTTTTTATCTGTTTTAAAATACCATTAAAATATAAAAAATTCGATTCTTAGCATCTGAATATATTTTGGATTTTTTTATAAATATATGATATCAAACTTTTCTGTATAAACTCTAAATATATGATTCATATATAAACTTAAAATAAAAAAGACATTTTATCATAATCTATAAATGCTTTTTTATTTTTTGGGGGCTTTTGCATATAAAAGCGTTTTTTATTTTTTAAATAATGTACGCGGTATTTTTCCCACATACAGAGTTCAATAGAACATTAAAGATTAATAACGGCGTATTTTATCCTTTTAATTTTAATCCATTTCTATTGGTTAAATGTTTATAACGGTTATTCCAATTCTATAGGTTATATTTGAATTTTTTTGGCGTTGATAGTCTAAAAAAACCAAAAAGTTTTGCTCCAAAATAAGGCTTAACTTTTTTGTATCATATAATTATATTTTTTCCGCACATATACTATGTGGCGGGAAAATAATCATTATCTATAGGTGACAAAACATAATAGAATATAAGTATATACTGCAATCATTTCGTTTATTTAATTTAATGCCTTTGAAATAGTATTTTAGGCAATAAAAGTCATAAAATCATCTTAAAAACACTATAATTTGCATAATACAGTTTTAATTAGATATACCATAGTTATGTGAAATGATTAAGCATGACTTCTATTCACATAGAATTCTTCATGAAATAAAGATCATCTAGCAAATATAAAGATACATTTTCAATAGATAATCAAGTGCAGTGAATTCATTGTATGTTTGTATTTTATTAAAAATATTTATACACAAAAGCATTATTTTACAATACAAATAAATTCATGTGATATACGATTAAATCTTAAAACTGTAAAAATATTAAGAATTTTAAAAAACATATGCAAAATTCCTAATGAGAAATTTTTTTGTAGCATTAAAAGTATAAAAAAATAGTTTTAACAACTGTTTGTATGTTTTAGAGCTGATCTATACAATTAGTTTTTTTTTCATAAAAAAACTAGGTGCTTATTGTTTCAGTTCTATTTTTTATTAACCATTCTAGACTGATCCGAAGTTTTTTGCATGATTTAAATGTATGAAGTTTTTTTTGGATAATCAAAAAAGCCTTTTGTAAAAATTTAAAATTGCAGTATGTTTAATAGATTGCAAATTTGTTATCTATTTACAAACTAAAAATATGCTTTGTAAAAGAATTTTTTTTAGAATTTTTATATGTTATCTAAATTTTAAGCGTTTTTACTAAAATGAACTATATATAAAAAGAATTATTATATTTTGAAATCATAAATTACAGTTCGCTGATTTAAATATGTCTGTATTGTATGAAATGTAATTGTAATATATTCTTATTTCGGATTTTATGGCATAATTCAATTTTTATGATAAAGAATACTAGTTTGATCTAAATTAGGATAATCGATTAATTTTGCTCACATATTTATTATTTCTACAGATTCCTCAAGGATACTAAAATACTAAGAAATGCGATATAACGGTCGTATGTTTCTAATTAGACAATAAACAAACCAAAATTAATACTTGAAACAAACTTATAAAATAATAATTTTTATGCTCTAAGGATAAATTTTACAATTTATTATTCATAAATGAGCAAGATAAAAGCTTTTTTCACTGTCTGTCGAATTCTTGAGAAGTAAACCACCAAAGTTATAACATTCATTGAACATATTATATTGCATAATTGTGCACCAAAATAACAAAAAATATATGCTATCAGATAATTTTATATGTTTAAGAGAAAATTAATATACTATTAAATATCTAAAGCATAATTTTATCCTAGCAAAAATTTAGGTATTAAGGGCATCTTTTTAGATATCAACACCTGTGTATATGCTATAGATTTTTTTACTTATCATATTATAACAATATTTTTTGAGTAAATAGAAAATAAAATTAGGAATATCCCTTTATATTTTCTTGTACAATTATTCTTCGATAATATAATACAAGATTGGAATAATCTAGCCTTCCTACTGTAAGTTAATAACAGTATAAGCTTTCTTTTCGCTTGTACTTTTTATTCGAAATACTAAAAATATTATTTATTTCAATTAAGTCGTCAATATCACGTTTGTTTATATTGTGGTTCATTTATGGTGATAGATTGTGCAAGTTAAATTTATGTTTATGAAAAGTAAGTAAAACTTTTTTAAATGAGAAAATAACAACAGTATTTTTATAAAGGTTAAACATGCCACTTTTTTAATCATGAAACCATAGAAAATTTTTTTTAAATAAAGGAATCGACTATATACTATAAAGTTGCTATATATAATTTCTATATATTTTATGATCTATGTGCTCCAAAATACACTACTAAATCGTATTGTGGATGTTTGGGAAAGTCTTAATACAACAAAAACAAAATTGAAATAAATATAGAATGAAAATAATTGCGCCTAGGCTAATTACACGCATAAAATTTTTTTGGGAATCGAAAAATAATAAAAATATATTCAATTTGCGCAACAAGAGTATTCAATATATACACACAATATTTTAAAGAAACTATAAAACTTTCTTTTAATTCAAATAATCAAACTTCTAAAAGTTGCGTGCAAAATATGTATAAGTATATTAAATGACGACCTTACATGATATTTGCAGTTTCTTTATCTATTTAAGTATAAGTAAAACAATTTCAAAATATTTATATGTGGATATGAAATTGTTTTTTGAAATTACAATTATTTGAGTTACATAGTAAATAATATTTTATAAAACTTTTTCATAATAGATAATAAAAAATATACAAATATATTCGGGCTATACAATAAAATAAAAAATAATAGTCGATACAAGAATGCTAGAAAGTGTGTTTGTAATGTATAATGCATAGATTATGCCATTCTATATGAGTGTCATCGATATCTAAAGATTGTATGTTACAGATAAACAAGTGTATCTATTGTTCATTTTTATCATGCTTATATGTCTTTTATTCCATAATCTTCATATATGATAACATATTGCATGGGAACAAAAATTATGAACCTTAGACATGATCATAATTAGCTAAATAAGAACTTCATAAAACAAATAACTTGCAAAGAATTTTTTATAATATGCTAGCGAATTTTTTCTTTCTGATTGTAAAAATAATATAATAAACATTACGGAAATACTATATTTTACAGTCCAAAAACCTTATAGAAAAGTTTACAAGTTTTCGAAGATTTATATTAGAACATATGTCATATAAAACATTAGGTATTAAAATAAATAGATTGCTTTTCGGATAAATATATTATTTCCTGTGAAAATATTCATTTCTATATAAATTTGTACGTCAATTTTTCTTAGAAAAAAATTATCTCAATTTCATCTTTATAAAGTCACTGATATACCGGATATATCTTTATCTAATATCTTCTATGCAGATTAGCAGTATCTTCAACTAACCTGTTAACCTACTCTATGAAACAATTGCATATAGGTGGCAGTTATAATATGGTAAGAATGTGATTTTTTTGTCGCTGAAAAACATTCTACAATTCACCTTAAAAATAAATTAAGTATATCTACATGTGTATTTATATTTCTAATAAAAGCTATTTTTGACAAAAAAAACAGAAACTTCGTATTGTCTGCATTGGTTGATAAAATAGTATATATATTATCCTTTTATATAGCAAGGCTGCCACTGTGTGCATGTATATCTCTTTTCTGTACATTAAAATGATGAATGTGCAAGAGTGCAAACCATTATTGCATATCAAATCCACACTCCCTAAAGACCTTTTATTTTATAAAATTGGGATTTTCAACCATAAATATCACTATATTATATAAGAACTTATCCATTATGCAACTAATTTATTTTTTTAATATATTTAATCATTGTATATATTTCTAAGAACATATGCATAAAATCTTGTCTGATATTCATATAGGGTCCTTTTTGCTAAACTTGAAAACATAAAGATTTTTGCATTCTTATTTAGTAAATATACGATTTAATCATCTATTATGAAAATTGTATGCCTTTCTTACAAATTCGGATAATTATAAATTATATTTTTAATCGGATAATTATGCTTTTTTTTAGCGATTGTTCATTTTACGAAATTTTATAAGAATATACTTTGCACTTTTTTCTATATATTTACACTAAAATTTATAAGCTATGATTGAAAAAAGCAATTGCAAATTATAATATAAATTTCTTCTTATGTTATTTATTCGTTGTCATATTACACTTGCAATAAACTCAAATCATATGTTTAATCTTTATCTAAACTTTTTAAATCATAATTCGTTCTTTCATTGCGTATTTTTCAAAATTCACAATTTTATTTTTATTTTATGTGGTTAAAAAAAGTACACATAATTTATAAATGAATATAAAATTGCAATATATATTTAAGTTCATTTTACTGTATTTAATATAGTGAAAGTGGGCTTTGATACGATTAGACACGATATGTTTATATTACTCGTTTATTTTTTAACGCGAACTTACTTTTAATATCACATTCACCAAACTAATAAACAAGAAAAAACGAAGGCTTACTAAAATGATTTTGATTTTACTATCTGATTTTTCTACTTTCAAACCATCAATAATGAATAAACAATAATGATTTAAATATTAATGGGTTATCAAATAAATATTATAGGTTTAGATTACCTTTTTGACAACAATCAAGATTTATAATCTAAATAAAATATTAAATATCTCGATTATTTTATATAAGGGCATCGTATGACAGATCAAGCAAGAATCTAGATTATATTTAATTTTACTGTGTTATGAACGGGAATATACATATATTATTGATCTAAAGATTTTATAACATTTGTCTTTTTTCTTATATTGTATTATATAGTTCGACGTTTAAATTTTCTGTGGTACTCGGGTTCTAATGTTCTTAATTATTTTAAATACGAAAAAACACTACGATTGATAAAGCTTGAAATTTATTTTGTCAATATAATATAAAATTATAAGATCCCTCTAGAAAGAAAAGCAATCTAAAAAAAGTAATAACATATACATAAAATAATAAGTTTTGGCTTTTTTAAGTTTATTGATGTATATTTTTATAATTATCTCCCATGGTTAGGTAACTTTGAGCTTATATTTTTTCGAAAGCAAGTTTACAATCGTATATTACAATTAAAAAAATATAAGGCTTTAGGTTTTTTGATACCAAACAAAAATTATAAATATAGTTCTTTAGGTTTTAGAATTACTGCACATAAATTTCTCTAATATCTAAAAAAAACTATATTTAGAGTAAAAAAATATTTTAACGATTACATCTTAAGAAGTATCACACATGTAATATTATTTTTTTCTATTTTTAGATCAAATAAATGCTTGGTTTAAAAATTTTCCTGTTTGTAGTTCAATGTATAGTAAGTCAAAATAATTGTATTTTTAAAAATTTAATGCCTAAAATGGATGAGGAGTTATGTCACCCCATTCAAAGATCACGTTTGCAGATGCTTTAAACCTCGTATTACTTTCAGCATTAAAGGTAATTATTTATTACTACATATATTATATTTTATTATCATATTAGTTAAAATTATTTAATTCTTAATTAGGTCACTGAACGCTTAAAACAAAATACATCAACTTCGAACTATTGAACTATATTTTATCATGTAAATTTTATTAGAATTAGAGTAAAATTTATTTAAAAGTGATTTTATAAAATCTTTAATAGCCAAAGTAAGCTTAAATTTAACATAAATGCCGATGATGTACCAGAATCACTTTATACTATTTTCCTTATGAAATTGATACAATTTGAGAAGTTTTTATAAAAATACTAGCATGTTTTCGAAGTCGTAAACTTACTACTTAAATTTTGATTTTTATCATTATTGACATACTTTATCTATTTTGGGATTTATTTTGTTGATTGTTTTGTGATAGGTAAAATATACATTCAAATTCACATATTATGTTCCAAGTACAATATAAACATCATTTATTGTTTCTTAATTATATTATCTGGTTTTGGTGAATCAATTATAATTTTTACCATACACGTTACTAGGAATCTAAAAATTTAAAAAACATGCTTAATACAATATAAAATAATATGAGATTATACTCTAAGGCCAATAAGAATCATTTTTAGCCATAAATTTACGAGTGAACATATGATATTTCATGTATGTGGCAATAATGAATGTGTGTGATGGTTATTTTTTATTTTAGATAATAATATACGTGTGATTTTTATTTTGAATAATTTCTATTCGTTCGTTTTCGTATTATTCATAAAAAAGGCAATTTAGAGGATTTTTTTATTGGATTATATAAAGAGGAGTGATAAAAAACAAGCTAAAAATCCGCATAATTTTACAAGTAAAGTTCTTACTGAAATTTTCATAAATTTATATTAACTAAATTTCTTTATTTTGTCCATAAATTTAATTAAACTGGAACAAGTAGGCGGATTTTGTTATTAAATAAATATTTAATCTAGAAACACATAAATAAAACAATCAAAAATTAATCTAAAAAGCTTGTTTGTACAAATTTTAACTTTTTAAGTATTTCTATCTAGACTCGTCTGTTCTCAACTTCGCATATAAATAAATTTTCATAATATTATTCAAAAAATAAAATAAGCCCACGACATTTTAGATATTAAGTTCA
The DNA here is from genome assembly GCF_057557595.1 of Rhyacophila brunnea. Lineage (NCBI taxonomy): Eukaryota > Metazoa > Arthropoda > Insecta > Trichoptera > Rhyacophilidae > Rhyacophila > Rhyacophila brunnea. Next base: position 1,352,879 of record NW_028233362.1, on the reverse strand, counting down.
ATAATAGTCGAATATGAGATGAATTTGCAAATGCATTTATAGTCTTTGAGATTCAATGGTACGTTATTTTGCCAAAATGCACTATCTAATCAATAAATTAATGTGTTTTTATTTATTTATATAAAAAAAACTAAACAATCGTGTTATAAAATGATAATCTTGTATTTAGAAATATAATGGGTAAAACTTTACTGAATCGCCTATTTTTTTTGTTTTACTCCATTTGGTTTAGTAAGTTTGCTTTACATTAATAGGAATCACTGCTTAACTGCTGCGTTTCTATGTAGTTTTTTTTCACTTCTTGCCACCCGTAATCAGTGGATTGGGTTCTTTCATATAGACGTCAGTCATTATATGAAGAGAATGTGATTTTGTCAACTGTATACCTCTAAGTTATACAAGCAACAACCACACTCTATGCTTACCTATATTCTTGCTTTATGGTGTGTAAAGATTTTCCATATCGGAGGCACAGTTCAACGGCCATCACAGCAATGTCTAGTGCATATGGTTTGTTTTTTTTAATATTGTTTATCTTTTATATATCACTGGCCGCCTTTTTGGGTATTCATTTACAAGTAAATATATTTGGAATGTAGTGGGGTTGGTGGAAGTGCAACCCGCGATCTCTCACCGGGATTGACTTGTAAACCATTTAACAATATCACCCTTTCAATCAATTAAAACTAATATTTAATATCTGTTTTGTCTGAACTATTTTATAAAAAGATTTTTTGTGTACCTATATTTAAAATATCTAAATTTATTAATATAGTGACGAGGTTATTCTATTTAACTTTTTTGGCTAAGATTTTATAAAATTGTCATTTAATGATGGTTTAAACACCCATGTTAAAGTGAAATTAGATGTATTTGTACAAATTTATGTAAAAAATTATTGTATAGATGATGCATTTTTTTATTTTAAAAATCTAGATTTTTGATTTTTGTACTTCTCACGATTGTAAAATACAAAAATATGTTTTGTTATATCCAAATAAAGACCAGAATGAAAAACTTATTTATAAAATTTATTAAAATTTATAACTAAAGCTCTTTATTTAGCATGTTATACTACTTTTTAAGACATTTTAGTAACGGTATTATATGTTTTTATATAAGTTCGGATATTTAATAATAAATTATTTCGTATTTTTTATATTAATTAGAAACAAATGCTATGAGTTTAAACAAAATATCTGAATCAGATTCTATTACGACGGTTTTTTTCGGAAATCCAACAAAAAATATGATTGTAGGTATTATTATATAAAAGAAATAAACAATTGTTTGTGATTTGCTTGTAATGGCATTAAAATATCTCAAGTGAGCTTATGGATTTTTTTCATAAACTACTAGGATAAAACATTTTATTTATTTTGATAATGATATAAATATGCATTTTTACAGGTTAGTTCATTTGTAGTTTATTTCATGCTTATATAAAATATAAAATACCACAGTAAAGTGCTATTAAAAATGAATAAAAATCTACAAGGAATTTATTATTCCATCTTATTATAACTAACAACACAATATGTGCATGAAATAATTTAGCTTCTTGCAAAATAAAGAAAGATCAAGATGTTCTATTTGTTTACTGACAGTTGAAATCAGCACTTGTTTTGTAAGCTATTTATCTGTATATATAATCATCGATTATAGTATTCATTATATTTTGCAACGTGTTATTATATCTTTTCTTACCAAATTTTTTCAAATATCTTTACAGCCTATCTGCTACATTATACAATATGAAAAATTTTTCTTAATGGTTGTTAATATAGTTTTATTTTTTTTGTATTTGCATGAAAAAAGCTTTAAATATGGGTATTTTGCATACAGAATTGTCTATGGGGCAATATTTGAATGCACTTGATCAGTACTAATACAAATAATATTGGAATATTTGCAAACGCAAGAATTCTAAATAATTTTGAAAGTAAAAATAGTAATTTTTACATATAACAACAGTATAAAACCTATTATATTCATATATATAATAGTAGATCATATATAATGTGCGTGATAAATATATGGTATTTTATAAATAGTTTATCTCTATTATATTTAATCACAGTCTAAAAAAATTTAAACATGCTGAAAATATGATCAATTTCATTAGATCAACTTTAATGAATTATTATATATGAATATATGTATGATTTATATAACAAATTATGAATTTTAATAGATCACTATAGAATATATGAGTATTTGTTTTTCCATTAAGCAATAATATGCGAATTCTCAAAGTTAGATGCTATTAGAAAAAAATGCTTTGTAAAAATATATTTTATAAAAATTTTTAAGAGTTTAGATATTTAAACAGGTGTATTTTAACATTTACGGTTTCTAAAATTGTTTTTTTTTATATTTGGCTGCTATACCACTTTATGTTTGCTAAATTTTATAAAAAAAATCGGCTATTTAAATAGTAACGATGTTATAAAAAAACAAAAAACAGCTTTAACGATCTTTTATTCTATAAATATTATTAATTACTATATTTTTATTTTTAAACGGTGATTTCAAAAGAAGCGTGTTCTATTTATAGATAATAAAAAAATTGAATGTAGAAAAAATTCGTCTATAATTTTTCTAGTATAGCATAAACTTTTTTGGCATGAATATCAAAAATGTAATAAATAGCTCTTTAAACTAGCAATTACTTATTGATCACATTAAATTGTATATATCTTAATATAAAGATATAAAGTATATTATTAAACACATTTGTATAACTATAACATGTTTTGATTTTTTATGAAACGTTATTTTAGTACAATTATAAGCTTAAATTGTGTTGAAATGGCTGAAAATAATAAATCATAATCTACAATATATACGCAAGGCTTATATTTACTTTTTCGGTTTTATGTCTCATGGATTACTGATTATTACTCTTAAAATTTCTTATCATAACTTTTTAGATTGCGTAAAGTTTAGAAAATGTATATTTCAAAATGTATAGATAGAGTCTTTTTAGATTATTTTATATATTTTAAAGAAACCAAATCGATTTTTTTCAAATTATTTCGTTATATAGGCACATAAAATTGATGATTTTTATATTTTTCTTAATATGTATTAAATACATAACAAATAATCTACCCAAAAATAAAATTTTTTTATATTTCGTAAAAAAAATATCAAAATATTATAATTTATAACATTTAAAACTCTTTTAAATAAGTTTAGCATGAATATCTTGCGTAAAAAATGAATCATGTAATATTTCAGAGCATACAGCTAAAATTGCATCTTAAGTCTTTATAAACTGTAAATTTTTGTTTTATTTTGTTTTTTACCTAATATTCGATTATGCGCAACTTTTTCTGAAAGAAATTTATTTTATAATACTTTTTCTTATTTAAAATAATGCACATTAAAAGTTTAAAAATGTGCGGATTAATTTCATTATTTTAAAAATAAAAGATTTTTTATATAAAGGCATTCTAGGCGAAGATTACATTGAAATAATATTTGATAGAAATTTAAAACATAATCTTGTTTGTGAAAACGTAAAAAGGAAAAAAAATATGCTTTTTTGAAGAATTTTTTTATAAAAATTCATGAAACGACTTTTTAAATTTATCAATGTGTGTGTTCTTATTCTGTGTGAGCATGTAGGCTATGATTTTTCGTGTATTCTAGCCTTCGGAGTTAAGTGTATAGAAGGTTTACAAATAATAATAACAAAGAAATCAAAAGCATAATTTATGGGTTAGAAAACCAGTTTTAAGTAACTCAATATACCACCAGCATGTTTAGAGCTATGAGCATAACATTTCAGGTGTAATAAAAAAAGCAGAATTAAGCATGCGTTTTTTTTTACTTTTTTTAGAATTTTTAAAGTTTGAATACCCATTTTATCTATCTCTTGTACGAATAACATGTCTATTAAACCTATATGCTAATGTTTTGAATTAAATCAGATGCGTTAAAAATTTAGCATTCAATATATATCACATTAAAAAATCATGTGTTTTTTTTATAGGATTTTGCTAGATTTTTAGAAATGTTTACTTTCATTTTGCATCCGATTACCTTATAAAACTTACTCTAGCCTACCAACATGGAATAATTTACTTGAAAACGTCAATTATATAGTGCAACTATGCATTATACTATAAATATAATTCATCAACGAAAATAAGGTTTTTAAAGGTTTAAAGAAATCCATAGGAGAATGTGTAACAATCTTTGTTGTGCCCTACTATAGAACAGCGTAATCATTATTCAATATTGACACAAAAGCTGCAACACGTTCAAAATATTGTTATATATTTTATCTAAGTTATATATTATTATAAATATCTGTTTTTCTGTGTTTATATCTGCAAATACATTAAAAAATTCCAAAATTCGTATTTGAACTATAAATTTCTTAAATGTAGTAAATATACAAAGTTTGTCTATATCTTACAAAAAAAGTATTGTTTGTCAATTTATGCTCAAAGTTGACTTCGTATTTTTTATTTATCAAAACTAATAAATAGTTTATATACTTTAATTGTCAAGATCTTTAAAATTTTATGCGTGTATGATAATTTCAAGGTTATTACGGTACTTGCATGAGTTTTTAATTGCTGGTTTTTTTATTTTTAATACAAATAAAATTACTTTTGTTGAATATTTTATTTTATTTTGCTTCTAATATTATTTTTACTCTCTTGTTTTTGGTATTATCTGCTTTTTTTGTTTATTATAGTGCGATATATTCTTATATTAGGTGTTACTTTGGTATTTAAGATTAAAATATAAAGAATTTTTTATTAAGCAATAAAAAATCAATATGAAGGCTAGGTATTATATAGTTGTCAAAGAAATCGCTGAAAGAAATCAATTTAATCATTTTGTGCTGCTTGAACATTTAATATTGATTCTGATATTTAAAAACAGATCTTCAATTCAATCTTATTGTATTAACCTGGCAGACGTTTATTATTCAAGAAAAATATTAATTTTAAATGCATCAAATTTTTATTCATTTTTTTCAATAACAAAATATATTGGAACCTAATCATTGTTTAATAGAATTTCTTCAGAATTCAAATGCAAAAAACCTAGTGATTCAGAAAATTCTTTAATAAGGGTCTCGAATGTGGAGAGGTAATGGTCAAATTTTGAGAGAGAGAAATATAACCAAAATTATCAATACACTGTACGCGGAAGGAGTCAAGGAAGTTGCTCTTCAAACAAAAACAAAAATATCTAAAATAAATCAAGTCAATAATAGAAAAATTTTCTGAATTTTGTTTACTTTATAATTTTTATCTTAAAAGCTTTCCAAATTCTACTATATTTATATACTTGATTTAAATATCTTATATTTTCAACAATGAAGTAGTCTCGAATTTCTGCAGAATAACGGGTGGAAAAGGAAATGCGTTTTTTTATTCTGCTATATTATTTAAATATTTAAATATGTATTTTTTCTCTCTGCAATTTATATAAATATTTATAATATCGAGTTCTTAAAACTTTCGTTATAATATGACGACCTGCTTTTCTAAATTTGAAATGTTCAATTTTTGTATTTTTGAATATTTTCTTTTGATTTTTATAAATTTCTATTGTGTACTTTCTTCAAGATGTTAAAGTTGTATTTTTTTTCTTCAATCATGCACAAATCACCAGATTAAAGTATATGTCGAAAAATAACTATATATCAGAATTCTAATAATATATGACTTATTGAATAAAAAAAGACAAATTAATTTTGTTGAACATAATTAATATGCTTTGATTTACTTTTAAAATAGTTAAAGGGAAAAAATGTTTTACTTTAAGCATTCAAATATATATTTTACTAACATATGCAAATATATGAAAGTATATATTGTCATTTTTGGATACTTTTTTTTTAAGGAACTTCTTGTTTTAATGGTGCCTTCACCTCTATATATCTTTAAAAACCTCTCTAATTATAATACATACACAGGAGAGCATGATTTGATGTATATAAAAAAATTACGCCTTATTGATAATTGATATCAAGGAATGTTTTAATATTTCGATTTCTGTGCATAAATTAAATTATTAAATATCATATTCGCAATCAATAATTTAAACTTTTGAGTTGTAATTTTGACTCGAAACAACTAGAAAAGCATCATATCACCTTTTAGAGACGGAATTGTAATATAAAATTAAAACTAAGTAAAATAAATAAACACCCAAAAAACTGTAGCATTAGAAATATTCAAATCGTATCAATACTATAATTTATGCATAATTTTTATAAAAAGAGAAAAAAATATATAGATTCATATTAGTACATATTTTTTTCTCAACATATTTACAACTAATTATTAGTTATAAATTTTAATCCTATATATACATTTCTAATGAACATTTTAGTCCTAAAAATATGAAAACAAATCTACCTTAAAATTTATAATTTTTTAATTCCTTCTTGCTGTAAATTTTTTGCATTCATATTATTGATGAGTTTTAAGATATTTTTTTTATATATTAAATACCATTTTAGTGTTTTTTAGAATGTTCAAATTATTTTTTATGCCTCGAATGGTAATTTTATTTCTACATTATTTGTATAATAATTTTATAAAGAATGTGATTTTTTTAGATGTATTTTATTTTCCAAAATTTTACGTAATTATAAATAAGTAATTGAAATATAAAACTTCAGCAATCGAATGCTGCTATCACAAGAGACATTGAGTAATAAACGCAATTTTAGAGTAAAAATAAATTTTAAATAAAAAAATATAATTAAACAATAAAAGTTGCAAATTTTTGCCTGTATATATTTTACAAATTTAATTTATAAAAAAATAATTATTAAAATTTCATAATTACCCTATTTAATGATATTTTATCTAAAATATATTCTTACGAAATTTACTTTTAGATTTAAAACTTATAGATGTATAAAACATACAAAATTGGATTTACCAATCGTTTATTAATTTTAAATTACTACAATTTACACTTTTATCTATATATACACATTTTCCTAGAATTGAATAAGTAATTAAAAAATTTTTACGATTTCAATGCTATTTTTTAATTTTTTTTGAGTTCAATTCAGCGAATAATAAAAATAGAAAATTTAGTTTTTATCATCCAAGAACCTAATCCTTTATAACCCGGCATAAATTAAGAAATTTACATATAAAAACGTAAATAAATAATCAAAAATTTGTTATATTTTTTATGTGGTTTTCAAAAAAAAACATGTGCTGAAATATATATTAAATCAGCACGTAATTTTACCTATTTGGGATCAAAAAACAAAAATTCGCCGATAAATATCCGGATTTACTTCTAATAATGAAAAATCATTATTATATAATGCTGGTTTTAAACAAAAAAAAATAACTAAGTAATAGAAACATAATTATAGAGATTATTAATTAAAAATTAGGCTAAAATTCAAAAGTCGAAGACCTACAAATAAGATAAATCTTTTTAAAACTAGTATTATGTGTTTATCGTTAACTTTAAAATTATTTAGGATTATGAATTATCCATAAATAAAATATATTTCGTATTTTAAAAATCTGAAAATATATATATGATACGTATCCGCTCACCTGGGTCAATATTGCGGTATAGCACGTAGATATAACTAAATTTTGCTAGCAAAGATTTAGCAAAACTATTTATATATTTTAGTTTATAATTATAATAAAAATTTCATTTGCTGCGTTTTAAGTGTTTTTCATACTAATTTAACTTAGTATCATGAAAAAGCGATCTATTAAAACTTGTTTTGCCATGCGAATGTGTGCACTAAAATTTTTTTTGCGCATTTGGTATACTTATACGCACACGATATGAGATATTTTATTTTCTGATATATGTTAAGATTAAAATTTATAGGGTTAGTATAAAAAAACTATGTAAGGTTTTTAGCTTATATCTCAAAACTATTTCTCTTGAAAGTGGCAATTTATAAAGATGTTAGCATATTGATGGTTTTATTCCTACATAATAAAATCAGAAAAAATCAATTTATATAATTACATATGAGCAAATTTAAATGTATTTCATACGTATGTTTGAATTCCTATAAGTAAATTTTTCAGTATAGACAGCCCACCAAAACAGAACGGCTCTATTTTTTTTTACAATTAGTTCTTATTACACATTCATAGAACAAATATTATTTGTTATATTTTATTGAGAAATTTATAAACACTCTATTATGTTTATTTTTGTTACTGTTTTAATATTATATTTACAGTTTTAAGCATGTTAAGTGAAAATACCATTACAAAAATCCGAATGAATTTTTCGAATACTTGCGCCATCTATGTAGATAAAAAGCTTCTATTTGCATCTGTATTATAGTATGGATATTCAAAACTTTGGTAAAACATAAACGTCGCTAATTCCATTGTTAATAAGAAAAATAGTTGTGTATTTTAAATTTTATATTTTCAGAAGTGTTAGGCGCGAATGTGTTTCTATTTAAAATTATATTCTTACATTTATCTTTAATGTTGAATTAAACGAAAACTACTATCTCTTAAAAACTACCTTGAATAATTATTGCGTAGCATTAGAAATCATTTTTTTTGGGTTAGAAATTGCCTGTGTATATAAATATTAAGCGGAGTATCTTATTTTTTTTATTTATTTACATGTATATCAACAGTTTAAAAAAATAATTAAAATCAGATTTTTTTTCACCGAATGTAACACCACATTCAGGCTTATACGTATTTTTGTTCATGGTTTTATTTCTATGGATATTACTTATTTCTCCTAATCTTTATCATATGAAGGGGGATCTTTTCTACGTCTAGTCGTTGGTATTTATGCTTCACCTGTAGCTAAAATTATCCAAATCTATACTAAACGAAAAATGGATTCATTATATGTTAGAAGCGCTTTTTTATCATACACTGCAACCTATAAATTTATTCTCGGCTTGTCAGTTCTATTATGGTTTTACTTTCTAGTTTTGATAGACTGCTCCAAGTGAAAATTAATGATTTAAGTAAATGGATATAAATTCGGTTTACATTGTGGTTGGAAAGCAGCCTCTCTAATTAAAGCATTTTAAATCAAATGCACATCGCTCCCTATAAACATTATACTTGATGTGGGCTTATAGCATATATAGAAGAAATTTTTCATATAAATAAATTAATTCGACATATATTTAGACAATGAAAAAAAAATTTATTGTTTCTAAGACATTCTCTATGTGTTTGTCATATAAAATTTATACGAACCGTTCCGAGACAATTATATCTAAAATTTTATAGGTATTAAATGCCTTTAAAATTACATTTTAAAAATCACAGTTTGTAATAACAGAGAATGTTGCTTTTTTATAAATATGAAATTTTCAGGATTTAAATTTTCACTGTTGTAAATTTATTATGCGCACATAGTTGTTAATTTTCAATGTATAACATTATATTTTATTTCTTGTACACATAAATCAAAGCATATATATCCGATACAAAATTATACAAATTATTTATGAATTAAATTTCTTAGTATTAATTAAATCTATTTAGACGTAGTCAGCCCTTCGGGAAAATTGCATAACTCCTTGATAGACTTTTGAGACCTTCCCGTTTTCTATCTTCATCAACTGCTCTTCTTATCTCAAATGTGGTTAGTTCAAGTGTCTCAAGCAAATGAAAAACAAATACAACTAAATTTTTTTGAGTATGCCATAGTTCAAATATATCCATAGAAAATTTACCCTTTGAAATTTTAATTCTACAGTAAGCCATAAAAAATTGAGACCTATTTTACACCAAAATATAGAACTAGAAAAATATCAATACATGCATTATAATGAACAAGTTTTTTGAATAAAGCACACATTCCCATAAACTTATAATGGTGTATATTTAGCCATTTTAAATATGTGAAGTGATGTTATTTTAACAATTAAAAATTTTAGTATTAAACACTGATTTGTTGCGAGCTATGCTTTGGCTAAAATAAACAAATAACAAAAGCTACCAATTAATAATAATTCTTATTTATAATATACAAATGAAATGGTCTGTAAAGGTGGAGAAGTATTTTAGAAGGCATCAGAAGAAGAAGAAAGCCGAATTTAGTGCGTTAGGGACAGCAAGCAAGATGTGCTCGAAAACAAATACCAAATTATACATACCTTTAGCCTTATTAAAACAATAACGAATTTCAATAGTATTATATCAAATACAATCTGCATATTAACAATTTCAGTTAAATGTAAATAGATATTGATTGATGTTTAACAGCAAAATAAATCCAATAAGAGAAAAAATAAAACTAAGTATAAAATACTATATAATTGTAACAAACAAGTCAAATAATCTAATCTGCAAAGAGAACCCCATTCATTGTTATATTAGCAACCAAATACCAGCTTTAAAGCCCATACACTCTAATTTTACCTATGTCGTAATACGTCATCCGAAGTATCACCTAAATGAAATAAAAAAGCATATATTCTTGATCTAAGAAATACATTTATCATTTACTTATAATGGTACTGGTATTTGTGGATAATGGATTTACAAATAACCTTTCTTGTTTACATAGTCAATTATGGTTCATAAATGTTGTTATTTTGAATTTTTTTGTTTATAAATTGAATTCTAGGATCATGCGTAGTATACATGTATAAATTGAAGAAATAGAAAGTTATCATTTCATAGATTATTCATTTATATAAGCTGCTAAAAAAAATTTGTTTTTAAGAAAGCATAAAAAATTATAAAAATGCTATGAATCTGAATATATATTTATATAGAAATAAAAAAAAGTACATTTTTAGAAAAGAATCAATCAGCTTAGATGCATTTATCAAGGTTTTATGCTGTATGAATGTAGTATTTTGAATGTATTTCTTTAGAACGTCAATACAAAAATCACACAAAATTTTCATATGTAGAAATTTAGAGTGATTATATGCATTAAAATATAAAATCGGTGCATTTCATCGACTTTAAAAATATTCTTTCAATTATAATTTTTTTTTATGTTATTTTTTCGTTTTTTTTTTAATTTTTATAAATGAATAACTATCATATCGTTTAGCCATTGTTCGATTTTTCTTAATCTTCAGTCCTAATATTTTTATGCTTATAATATACTGTAGAATCAGTTAATATTTAACATATGAGTAATATGATATTATCATATCCAAATCGTATAAACAAAGATTATATATTATTTTTACATAAAAGATATCTGCTATACACCTCTATTTTATATAAAAAGACTTATATTTTACGAAAGTTTGTGTTTCTGCCACCTAAAAAGTTATACGTAAGAATAAAAATAGCCAGATCTTAAATTTAAGTGCATAGGCTAAATTTAATTGGGAATTATATGCATGAATATGCACAGAAAATTTTTTTTTTATGATTTATGTCAATCAATATGAAAATAGGTGAATAAATTCAGAAATAAATGCCCACATAAGATTTTCTATGTTCTGTAATATAAATTATATCATATACAAATTACATTTTTCCTATTAAAAATACAAGATATATTCATACTGTCGCAATGATCTTTTAAAACCTTTAATTGAACGTTTATTACAGATTCTCAAGCAAAATTATAACAATTTAGTTTGAAAAAGTTATTGCAAACATAATTTTAAATTGTTTTTTGCATTTTAATTACAAAAATAAAAGAAAAAAAAATAATCCTCATAAATAGAACTAAGACTATGAGCTATACTTTAGTATTTTCTATATATACACACTAATAAATATTTATTCACGCGCTTTTTATTTGGATTTACAAGTAATGAATGTGTACTAGATCTCTCTAATTTATTGTATTTTCAATGTATTCAAAAGTGAAATTACATTTTATATGTAATTTTATACATTTTGTAAAATTATAGAAATATTTGAAAGTACAAAGGTATTCATTTATAATGATATAAGTTAAAAAAGAATAGAATATAATAATATAATTATATACCAAGCCATTTTATGCCACTGCTATATTTATTAACTATGGGTTAATTAATAAATTTTTTCTATATAGTACATTTGTATCTGTGATGTCAATTTATCTTTTACAGCCAAGAAATCCAACTATCAAGTGATGTATTTGCATTATGTAAATCATATTTACATCATATATGTTTCTTTCTGCTAACTTTATTTCATTTTTTTCTGAAAAAACTATTTAAAAAAGATGCAATGGAATATTAAAAAACTACTTTCGGTCTATTTTATATGCAAGATTGTTTTTTTTTTAATATGAACAAAATCATTTTTAACAATAAGTATTATAATTTTCAGCCGAAAATTTTTTTTTAACATGCATAACTTATAGAGACTCTAATGTTAAGCATAAATGTATGAATGAATTTCGAGATTTATAGGAAAATAAGATTTACATACATTAAAAGTTTTATTCAATAAGTTTGTTATTTTTTTGAATGCGCTATCTTTAGTCCCATATATAGACATATTTCTTGTCTAGTGTTGGATGAACGCCTATATATAATAAAATTTTCGAATGGTAATTTATGATAAAATTTTAACCACTAAAAGGGTGATGTTTGTACAAAAAGCATTTTTTTGCGTTTGTTGTATAGTTCTGACCTTTAAACTGATTTTATTAATATAAATAAAATCAAATATAAAAATAGGTCAAATAAGAGTTTAAGAAAACATAAATGTGCAGAATTTCTTAATACCTTATTACTAATACTTCTTGATTTGTGATCTTTAACAATTTTAATATACTACATTAGATTGAGTTCAACCTTAACAATTATTTAGATATCAGTTAAAAAAATATCATATGCTAAATTTTATTTTTTTTTGCCATCTTCGTCGCAAAAAATTATTTTTACACATAAATCAAAATACGAATTAATGGACCGGGCATAAGCTGAATCCCCTAAACAAATATCTAGAATAATATGATCGTTTTAAATTAACTGACTATAATTTAAAGAAGCGGGCCATTCATTAAAATTGACTTCTGGATGTTTACGCCAATTCAAAAGCTAGTAAATTATTTCGATTTTTTTATGAAAAAATATCAAGCATCATAATAAAAAAATCATTTGTTGAATAACATCTTATTGTATATTAAAAGCTTAGAAATAATAGGTTTGCGACACAAAAACAATGAAATATTAGAGTAGAGGTTATTATTCGAAATTAGCCGACCTTGTTACATAAAAGAATATAGCTGGTATGTTTTTATATGTAATTAATAGAACTTTTTATTAGGCTTAAGGATAAAACTTCTATCTTGTAGAAAGTTATATTTGTTTTTTCAAAAAAAAATTACAAACTAAAATCAAAAACTTTAATACTTAGAAACTTTAGTTTTTATCAATATATTTAAATAAAATTATGATAGAACTAAATGGATTATTCTAACGTAAAAAACAGACTATATATGTGCTTCGTACATTTATTGCTTAGTAAATTTTCTTATTTAGTACACATTAAAAATTATAGCATACAAAGTTTTTTTTTAAAGAGAATTGAAAACAATTTTTTCGGGAAAAAAAAATATGTTGCTCGTTGTGATACAAGCATCTTATTAAGGCAAAATAACAAATATATTTGTATTCAGGTTAATAGCCAATAAAAAACATTCCCTTTCTCTTTAGGTAATTTTTTAGTGTTTTAGCAAATATCGACACGTAAAATAATTTTTTGATTTTACATTGATGATAAAAGCATAAAAAAATAAGAAATATACAATAATATGCACAAATATACGCCGGTAAAATATAAAATATTTGATGTAAGATATATACAAATCGACCACATAATAGAAAATATAAAGGTTTCATTCTCAAATTTTTAAAGTAAATTCACTGTGTTTGTAATAGCTGTTACTTCAATCTTTTATTAAGACATATTCCTGCAATTTATAACACATCTGTTATGTATAAAATATAACTTTGAATGTTTGAGATAATAACGCATTATATGTATGAACTATAATCTTTTACTTCATGGCCAAAAATAAAACCCAGAAACTAGAAAAATGTATGCATAATAACAAATTTGTATCTAACTCATATATCATATGCTTTTAGTATCATTTTCAGCAGGAAGTTATGTATCTTTACATTTTAAATATAGATATGATGCAAAGAGCATATTTAATTATATGACCATCATAAATTCAAATTTTTTTTCTGATTAAAGAGTATTTTCAACTTTTTCGAAATTTAAAAAACTCATTATATGTACATCTAAAATTTAAAAAAGCTTATAAGTGTGGATTATGTTGTCATTAGACTAGACATGTAAAATTTTTTTAAGATTTTTATTGCATCCTACGTAAGTAAATGCGCAAACACAAAATTTTAACAGAGTAGAACAATTTATTATTATTCAAATGCATAAAAAACCCATTTAAGGTCTTTATTCTTTTCTGTTAATTTTAAAAGCTCAGGATGCTGGTTACAAACTAAATTAAAATGCTGAACACCTAACCAAACATTTTTTTTGGACGTCTTGTAGCGAAGGTATGGTTTTTTGTTTTACTTATTTAGCGAGAAACACTATTTTTATATGTTTGTCTAACTTTAAATGCAAATTATTTTAATTTTTTTGAGAGTTCTTTTTATATTGTGATTTCCAGACTATTTGGTAAAAAATTTTATTATAGAATAGATTTATTTGAGATAAAATATATGTTTTTAAACCTATGTAGCAATGAAAGTGTGTTAAAATAGTAAAACGTTCTAATATTTAGTAGTATAATTTGTCTTCAAAAATTTTGCAAAACAAACAGCTGCCAAAGTTGGTTTTAGTGTGTCTATTATTCTCAAGTATATATTTATGTGCTTTTACATATAAAGTGATTAGTATATATGTAAAAATTTTAGTTACAAAACATTATTAAAATTACATAAAACGACGGCAATTTTGTTATTTTGTATAAGACAAAGTTGATTTTATATAGCATGTAACTGCAACAATTTTTGTAAAAATTAATACTGATAGAACATTGAATCTGTATTTAGTTCGCATTTTTACCATTTTAATATGAAATAATGGTTCCAAGACCACTCTATCCAAATTTTAAAGTAAAACATTGGTTTTTGTATATATCCAGGTTTATGGTTAAAAGTTATGCGAGTGAGACTTTCTTTAAGCTGTCTCGAAAAAGACATTCACTTCAAAAATGTGTTATACGTTGTTTCACATTAAAAATTTACCTAAAATGGGGCGGCTAGTTATATTCTAAAAGATAAAAATCTTAAATTTACAACTCATGAGATACATGAGGCTCCTGTGTAAGCAGTTGTAATTTATCTGTTTGTTAGGAAAAATCCCTACACCTTCAGCAAGCTGCGATTGTAAGTGCAGATTGTTGTGGTTGTAGCTTGTTTTTCTTGAAGATAAATATTTAAGTAAATCTACATCCTGCATACATTGATTGTTTTATATGTAAAGGGTTTCTTCTAAATAGAAAAATATTTTAATTTGTGCTAGAGAATTCCCACAGAATATGCTGCAGTTAAGCAATATTTCCTATTAGTAATGGAAAAAAGAATCAATAGATTCAACAAAATTCGTTTAGAAAAAAAATCATAGTTGTATGTTTTGTGTAAGAGCAATCAAGAGTCATAAAAAGTGATTAAGTTTTATTTTTTTAAAATAATAGACTTTAATCTAATTTAAGTAAAAAGACATTTTATCACATAGTGTTCTTTTTTGTGCAATCTGTATGTAAAAAACCAATATATTATATCAATACCCTGCAAAACCTAAAATAACTCGCATATAGTGATTTATATTTATTTATGTGTTAAAATTCTAAATATCGGATTTATCTTTTTAGACGGGTTCAGCGTGTTGGGAAAAATAAACAACTCCTTGATGAATCTTTTGACACCTTCCTCTGATCTATCATCAGTAACTACTTTCTTCTTTAAGATAAGATGAGTTCTGGTTTTTTTGCAGAGTGTGAGAGCTTGCATGTATGCTTCTACACATCTAGGATTTTTAAATTTTAACATATTTTTTCTTGTCTATTTTGTGACCACCCCATCCGAAATAATAATATATGGTATTATTCTTGTTTTACATTTGTGAATTAAACCAAGTTCATTTGCCAAGATGCAAAACTTTCAATATTTTTCATTCTCAACTTCTAATTCGCATATAAATTATCAATTATATATATTTTGTCACCCAATCTTTTAAAAAAAATTCTATATTTATTAGTATAAAGTAGAAATAATAATTTATTTTTATATTAAGATCTCAATAGTTTTTACAACAGTATGTAACTAGCAAATTTATTCAATTTAAAAAAAATTGCACTTGAAACATATGAAAATAGTTGTAAATATCATAATAAATAATAAAAAGAGCTTCTTGTGCGTTTTGTTTAATTTTAGCGTTCGATTTTAAATGTTTTGGTTTTTAATTTTTTTCTTTCTTCTGAATAAATGTTTAAAACAAAACATCTTCAAATACTATAAAGATATGTGATTTTATTTATTGTATAAACTAAATAATATTATTTAAAATATGTGGAATGCTTATTTTTGTTCGATCATCCACGATTTTCGTAAGATGTTGATAAATATATATTTAAAATACATAATCGATCTAATAATAGCCAGATCACTGCACAAAGTTATAGTTTTTGAACACATAAATAAAATATTTGTTTTTTTCCTACTACATTTTAACATAAAATTTTAAAATTAGTAATCTTCGAAGCGGCATCTTTTTGAATGTATTAATATATAATACCTCTAAATTTTGACATAACTTAGATTAAACTTAAGATTATGTTTTCGATATTTTCAAATGCTTTTGCAGGATTCGTCTAAAAAATTGCCAATATTTTCTAAATATACTTTTTTTGACAAATCTAAATTCCTGTAATATCTTTCACTTTTGTTTGCATTTTTATTGCTGCAAAATATTTAAATTGTAAAAGTAGTATAATTATGATGGGTAAAAACTCAGATTATTACAAATTCTAAATGCTGCTTATAAGCAAAATAAAAAATCAATTTTTATTGTTAGAGCTTTTTCATCTTCTGTTAGCAAAAGAATAAATGTTTATTGTATATGCAGTTAAAAAAATCTTAGCTGCAACTGGATCTGTTTTTTTACATGATATTAATGACCTCTTACTCCCAAATACATAATTAAAAACGCAAAGAAAATATATTTTTTTAATTTATACACGTAAAAATGATATTACTTAATTAAAATAAAATCTGCTTTTGAAGGTAACTAAAAAGGTTTAAAAAACATTATTTTATATATATAAAATAATATTGTTTGTATTATATTATAATATAGTACTTTAAAATACATATGCTGTTTTTTTTTGCTATTTTAAAAAGTTATAGTTTATATTATAAAGATAAGTGTTTATATACAATTGAATATTTTATTACACAGAAAAATATATTTACTCATATTTTTGGCTTAAGATTATACTATACTATAATGTTTCAAAGATACCTTATATGAATTTATTGTATCTTAAAAACACCAAATCATATTTTTTAATGCATCTTATCTACAAAATTTTGTTTTGGATACTGTATCTATATAATACATGCTGAAAATTGCGTTTCTGAAAGATTCAATACCTTTTCAATAGAAAATATATAAAAGTATAAGTTATTTGATTGCAGATATTAATCCCATATTAAACGCATAAAAAATTTCGTCAGATTCATAAAATGCTAATAAAAACTTTATTTTTTTCTTATGATACTATATAATCTAATGCCATTTTGTATGGATTAGAATACACATTTTTTACCAAAATATCATGTTTTTTTTTGTTATAGATAGGCGATCAACGTATTTATTTATACATTTTAAAATATTAATACAATGAGAATGTCGAAAATATCAAAAAATGTTGATCTAAATCATTTTAAAGTTGAATTACAAGTTATTTGACTAATAAATATATTAAAAAAAAGTCTTATATTACCTATTGTTTTTAAAGTATATGTGATGTGATTTGTTGATATCAACATTTATTGTATCCACACATAGAACAGGCTTAATTTTCTACATTTTTAATAAACGGCAATAGTGATTTATTTTGCTCTTTATTCGCTATAAATACCGGTTTTGCAAAATTGCAGATTGGAGGTTAATATTGTTATCTTGACCTTTAAATTACATCAACAAAATAAAAAATGAATTTTGTTAATGGCTCAAAAATATTTTATTTATAAACCCAAAACACTATGCGCATTTAGGTTCTCCATTCATGTACCATGTATATTGAAAATCATTGAATTTACTTGACCTTATGCTCTAAAATGTACATTAAAAATAAGAATTATCTTTATGATATATTTTTTTATTTTTATAGAATTTTACTGACCAACTTTTAAAAGCGTATTTTTTTTTGTTTACATGGTTGTTTATTGTTATTAGATTAATATCATCTTTCAACCACATCAATACCTAAATGTCTAAAACTCTATATAATATATTATCTTATATTGCTGCTTATTTTTCTGATAGCCTGTCACCGACTGAATTTCACATTTTTCATAATTTATAGATTTTAGGCGATCCATCTTAAGTTTTAAATGATCATAGAATCAAATATAGAATCAAATATAGAACAAATATAAATATTAAGTTTGTAGCATATATAACAGCATACAAAAAGCACAAACGATAGAATAGAGGAGTACGCATGAACCTATAAATATGATAAGAATCAGTTGCTTAAATGGGCTAAAAAAACTATGATTGCAAAAAAAGCATCGGTAATCTGACTTAGCTTTTATTTTGAAGTTATCTTAGACAATATATAATTACTAGAGTTAAAAATTAATTTATAACTAAATAAAATAAATATGAACAGATGCCCATCGGAAAATTTATTAGACAAGGAATTTAGATAAAAAGCCAAAAAACAATTTTTTTTTTTATTTATAAATATAATATTTTTTTCATTCAAAAATAAAGAATATAAAATTAGCATTTAAGTATAACATAAAATAGAATAATTATGGGGATATATAAGTTAAATTATAATTTAATTAGAACCTTTTAAATTTATTTAAAAAATAACCAATAAATACTTTGTAATATTCTGGCTAAAGGGAATAAATATTCGCATGAATATTAGCAAATATAATGAGTACATGCATTTTAAAAAAATATGCATATAAGCAAAAATATTATAGTATTTAAGCGCAATGGTTTTTCTTTTTTTTTCTTTTAGAAGCATCCTGTTTATTTATATCGTCTGATTTACTAACCATCAGATATTAAACAAATAAAGGTTATCAAATGTAAAATTTGCAAGAAAAACCAAATATATATATGTGTAAAATATGTGTATACGCGTTCATATATATAACCTACAGTTTATATGATAGTATACATAAAGTAAGATCAATTTAAACACACTTGGGTAACTTTTTATGAATACTTGTTAATGAATTAACATGAAGCAGCACTAATATAAAATTTAAAATCAATATTGAGTGTTCTATAAAAATATTTTTGGCTAAATATTATCGAACAGTTGCTTCAAAAATTATTATGAGCCCATAAATTGCAAATATATCTAAATTTTTGTAACATAAACCGAGAAAAAATATGTTCTAGACTATAAATCAAACAATAAAACTGTCTTATTTAATCCTTTATCCCCAGAGATTTATATATGATTTTATATCTATAATTTTAAACGATTTGCAAAAAAAATGAAGATAATGACAAGAGAAAGTTTTTAAGGACAACAAATAAATTAAAAAATAAATAAGTCGAATTTTCATATAAGAAGAAGATTGAATTTGTAGATGAGAGATATACCATAGAAATAAGCTTAAAATAGAATAAAAACATCTTAATTGATGTTTTTATTCAGTTTGCATAAAACATATACACTTTTTATATACAGTTTTTATTTGAAATATTTTAAAAAGAAATCTAACAAAATTACCATTTTGAGAACAGTCAGAAAGAATGTTGCAAAATATTTAGCTGATCATCTAGGTACATTTCGTAAAATGAATAAAAAGCAGGTTTTGTTAGACCATTATTTCCAAATAATAAATATTTTTTTAGTTTTTTATGTAAACTTTTGCTCATTTAATATTTATATGATTTTGATTGTTTATGCAAACTGTAAAAGATTGCGTACCACTTATTAACCAGAAACTATAGATTAGCTTTTAAGTGATTATATATATCGTGCTTTCGTTGTAATTTTTAGTTATTTTTTTGAAAAAATTTAAATATATAAATACGACACATGTGATCAAATAGCGGAATCATTCATCTGTCGGATTAACAATAAATTTTTTTATTAGGGGTTGCTCAATTTGATACGGAAATTAATTTCTAATGCGATGTAACTGTAAAATTGTATTTGATGCTAAAAACGAAAGCTATTATATTCATGAGCAGATTTAGATAGCAATTTCAAATTTTCATTCACGGATTAGGGATTAATTTTGCGTGAACAGACCATATCTATACTTTTGCTAAAATCATATACTGCCTTTCTTCTTCTCTAAAATATTTATTTAGAGGGTTCCTTCAATTCTGTATATTGTATAAATGCCTAATTTTGTTTGAGACTTCAAGTTATTGAATGTACCTCATGTGATTTTGTGTCACTTTACTACGACATATATCAAATTCTTTGTCTTGCATTTATAATAAATGATAATCAATGTTTTTGATAATATACATTCATAAATAAAAGAGTCTTCTCTTTTCTTCATGTAATTATTTTAGATAATAAGATGAAGCTTATTAAAAACAAAAAAATATATATCATACGAGAAATAATATGATTCAGATCCTTAAAAATGCATATCAATACAGGATAAAAATATTTATAATATTTAAAACAAACTATCACACATTTTAAAGATTCGCAGCGATTCATTACCTTTTACATATACCAATGATATAAGAATAACTAATATAATATAGAAGTAGAGTCTGTTAATAAATTACTATGTGACATGTTAAAAGCGTCTGTTCGACGGAACAATAAAATTTATCAAAAATAGGTAAAATATATTATATAACCTTTGTTAAAATATTATTTTGTCAATTTTATAAAATTTATTGTGAGGCTTATGGAAATATTAGATGATACAAGTTTGAATAAAATAATCAAGCTTAGTATTTTTAAAAATATTTTTGACGAATCATTATATCTAGGTTAAAAGCATGATTTTTATCGTAATTTCTTCTTATTACTATTTTTAGAACATAATTAATCACAATTTATTATTTCTATTTTTGAATGCTTATGTCGACATCTTAATGTATATGTATTACTAGAAAGAAGATGAAAAAATCGAATTTTTTAAATATTAAAATTCTCTGTGGTATTCTAATACAAAGGACCATCTCAAAATATTTGAATGCACAAAAAGATTTTTTTGAAAAAATCTGCAATGCGTTGATATAATCATGCGTATAACAGGGATCACTAGAATAAATAAAATTCGCTTATGAATTTGTTTCCTTCCTTTTGTATTAAAGATTAAAATTGTTGAGAAAATAGCAACGATTGATTTCATTTTACATGAATTTTTTTAAAAGAATAGTGACTTAGCTATTTACGAACATGAAACTTCTTAATAATTTTAAAGGTTGAAATTTTGTTAAATAAGTATCATCCCTTTTAAAAGTTCCTAAATTATCCTTAAGATTTTTTATACAGGAATGTAAAAATTTGTTGATACCATTATTAATGCATTTTTTTAGTATAATTATGCTGGAATGCTATATTTTTGAATTTTTTACTGCGATTAACCAGATGGTCTTGTCCTAATCAATCGTTTAAAGATTATTGTGGACACACATAATTATATCTGTTCATTAATCCGTAATTAAAATTGCAAACTAATATATTTTTACAGTTTTCATATTGCGTCGATTACATATAAACGTGATTTGGGCTGATAGTAACCATTGAATTTTTTAAGTATATTAAATTCAAACCAAATGTAGTTCGTATGCCAGTGAGTTAGTAGTTCATAAATTCTTAGAAATAATTCTAGATTACGATTATTATTTATTATACGTATTATTGTTTGTGCGGTCAATAAAATTTTATCTTGGGTCTTTAGGTGGATATAAATATACATAGAATTAGATCAGATATATCATAAAAAATAGCTATAGAATATCTGTTATATTCTCAGGCTTGTTTTTGAGAATAAGCAAAGTAATTGTAACATCGATGACTTACTATATTTATTGCTTGTAATACTTTTATATGGCATCGAAAGTTACTAATATATGTCTTTTATCATGATTTAATATTCCGTTTTAGTTAAATATTTCTTGATTTTTATAATTAAGCCAACAATATTTGTGTTTTTTTTTCGATTTGAGGATTTTACAATAGTATATCGCATCCGAACTTTTTTTGGCAATCAAATTTTATTTTATGAATTTTTGTTCTTTTCTCTTAATACGTTTTAGATTATTTTAAGTTAAACTATCTTTTATAAAAATCCTTGATTATTATTAAAGAAAGTTTGATTTTTTGTTTTTGAAAATTTACATTGTATTTTATATAAACATTTCTAAAGTCCACGCATTCTTATTTAAATTTAATTCATGATCACGTACTCAAATCGATTTTCTTGATTAATTAGATATACTTATAAGCTTACTATGATCTGCAATATTAATGTTATTATGATACAAAATTATAGGTTGCAATTACTATCATCTTTCATTTGTTTTTAATAAATTCAGTCTCTGTTTTCTGTTAAGAAATCTTTATCATATATTTTTGTAAATATTAAATCCTTCCCAAAAGAATAAACGACGAGGGTGAAAAGGCTTTCGTTTATAATAAACAACTATAAATATAATCTAAATTACAGATAGGTACAATCCATAAAATATTTTGTTGTAGCTTCAAAGATTGCATTCGCAAGAGATTAAGGACCTTTCAGCAAAATAAAATTGATAAAATGGTCGAGAAGCTTTGAAAGAAAAAGGCGAAGCGCAAAATGCTAAAATCAAAATAAAAAATTTAGTTTTTGATGGAACTAAGGCAATAAAAAACTTTTGACAGAACATGTTGACCATTTGCTTGAATATTTAAAAAATTTGAAATTTATTCGACGTTTTTTTACTACTTATTTGTATAAATTTAACTATAAATCTTTAATAAATCTCTGCGTATTCTATTTCAAAACGAGGTCGACTATGATAATAAATGATTATATGCTGTTGGAAATTTGATTTATAATTTTATTTTGAAAAACACACAAAAAGTTGTTGAATAAATATAAATATATACTGTTTTAAAGCAGCAAATTACGATCAGTTTTTAATACTAAGTTCTATGCTAAAAAGAAAAATGTTTTTTTCGCCGCTGAAAGTATTTTTACGAAAATATGAATTATATTTATTGAAGAATTTATTTTTTAAACTCATATGGCTAAATGGAAATCGGTCAAAATAAAGTTTTCTTCCGATTTGAATTTTTATAATATAAAACCTTTATCCGTAATTTATAAGATTCCAACATCCGTTATTATTTATAAAAAATATAAATAAATCAAAAATATCACAAAAAAATCGGTCAAATACAATTTTATTGTCTTAAGAATTATATAAAATCTTTTGCGTATATAAATTACATTAAATTATTAAATAAATAAGATTTCTGTTGAATTTCATAACTTTGCTGAAAATTCCTTCAAAAAAAATCAAATTTATAGTATATAAATTAATTTTCTGTTTTAGTGATGAATTCTACTTGTAGGTGAAAAACCTGCTCAAAATCCAGATAAAATTTATAATTCTTAATTCTTTTGACAATCACAAAAAATGCATCATTAGAATGGAAAAATAAACCATTATAATATTGAAATAAATATAAAATTCAAAAATACATTTTGTTTATGTTTAACAACAGCTGGAAAATTGTAAAGGTTTTATCATTATGGATATATAGTTCTAGCATATAAAATAATTCAGGATATCTGGTTTCAATTTTAAGCTGATAAAAAGATGTAAATAGAATGTTTGTTTTATTATTAGCTAATTTGAGTTTTATCTATAACTTTACAATGTAAGTACAGTATTTATTGTCATAATTGTAGTTTTTATTCGAAATATCAACTTTTGAAAAAGTCTCTATGGCTACAATTAGAGTATAGTTGCTAGTTTTATTTTTTAACAGATCATGCTTTTATTATAATTATTTTCTGGTAGATAATAAAAACTTGGTGTATAATTAAAATATATTCTGGCTATAAATAAATCTCATGTATAACTTTTATCAAAATTATCATAGAAAGTATTTATCAAAGAAAAACACCAAAAACAAACCAATTTTATATGCAAAGAAAAAAAAATTATCTATAACTTTCTGTGACTCGACATGATCATAAAAGAAAATAAAACTAATTGATAAATATAAAGTATATATGCAAAAAAATTGGTTTCAGTCAATCTATGGATATTAAAAACTGAATTTATCAGTTGTATATTTTTTAAAATAAACCAACTATCATTAATTTTCTATAATTCATCTTTGATTTTAGCGCATTGTTAGTTTATATGATTGATTTTCTTGTTTTAATTGCTTGATTATATAAAAGCCAATAAATTTAATAAAAATTGTAAAAAATAAATTGAATTTGCCTGAATGCTTTTTTATAGAAAATTCAAATTTACAGTTTTACTCAACCATATTTTAGAATTTTTAATTGGTTTAGAAGATAAAAATATATCTGTAAATATTTTTAGTAAAATAGGTGTCTTGAAAGTTATATATATATGTAAAAACGACTAAATAACATATTGTAGTTATATAAGAAGTTTTAAAAATAGTTTTTGTTGAGTAAAAAAGACTAAATCTTTAGAATACCACTTATTTTGAAAGATAGATATTATTATCAATAATAAAATAAAAAATTTTTGAATATTCATATTTTTATAAAACATAATTCGCATTTTTACAATATATGAATTAGTACATAAAAGATTCTACCATTATAAATATTTTGAAAAAGATAATTTTATGAAATTCGCGATAATTTATCTACCAAGAGAACCTTTTTTATATGCACTGGATTTTTTTTTATTTTATATTATTTAAATTTAATCACAACAATCTTTGTGCGTGTTACAGATCAAATAAGGGGCATTATTAAATTTATAAATACATTTTTTTCTGAATAATTTAAAATGGATTCTAAATCTTAATACGCGATCATTTGACAAAAAAAGCATTAAAATTTTATGATAGCAGTAAAAATAAGCTCAAAAACATCTTTTTAAATTTACAATTGAAAAATAATAAACATAAAAAATAATAATATCTTGTATTATAATCATAATCAACAACCAGGCCTGTCAGATTTATAATTTTGTATATTTTTTTGATATTGATTTAAATATGGGTATTTTATATTTTTTAATACCGTAAAAATATAGAATACAATGTCCCGTAGTTTTTTGTGTTCCTTGACACACAAATATGCAACAAAAAGATTACATATATCTTTAAAAGCAAAATTTTCAATATTTTTCTTCCGGATTCATTTTTTAATAGCTTAAATTGTATTATTGTCATTCAAATAATTTTTTCCTTAAATCTACTGATTATATGTACCATTCTTCCAAAACAAGTGGAACTATTAAATGATAAATACACATAAAATAATAAATTCTTCGGTATTTTCGGGTACTAAAAAACACCCATCTGCGCAATTAACTCATACAATTATCGAAATTGAATATCGTTTATCTATTATCCATTTATGTAAGATATTCTTTTGTTTTGCTATTTTCAAACTTTATAGATTCATTATCATCTATTTAAGTTATCGATGATGAGTTGCCTTAGCTATATAGGTACCAATCTTTGCGTGTATCTTCAGTTATTAGATATTTTTCTATTTTCTAGATATTTAGGTTCAAAATCGATATAAATCTCACTGTTTCTGTTCTTCGTCATGTTCAAATTATATGTATTCGTTTGGAGTAGCTTCAAATTACAGAGTAAAATCTCTTTGTTTTTACGTATGTCATTGGGATCCAAAATATGAGTATCCGTGTTTTCTGTGGTCTTAAATAAGAGTGTCCATATCTTCAATATTATATATTATGTTAGCGAATATAATTCATCATAATATGTGTTTCATTTCTGTTTTATCCATGGCCTTTGATATAAGTCTTCTAAAATCCTCATTGTATTTAAGTTATCCAAAAAACAAATATTTATTTTTTTCAGCACATATAATAATTCTTAATTTTTTTGGAGTTTTATTTGTTATCATTTTTCTTTGTTAATCTTGTTTTATATACTTAAAAGAGTAAGTTTTTGTTGCTTCATCAAATAATTTACATATTAAAATACTACAGCATCTGATCTGATTTTTTTATATTTTCATATTCTTTGTCTTTGTATTTTCTTTATTTGTGGAATAATTTTCTCTGTGGTATTCTGCCTTTGTATTAGCTTGCAATTATAATTCTTGATTCGAAATTTCTTGGGGTTTCCTTAATAAACATCAATATTTTGAATAAAGAACAATACCATATGTAATGACTTGGCATGGAGTGGTTACAAAATTCCATAAAAAATATTAAGAGTTATAAATACTGTACGAACTAGAAGCATGCATGTAAGACACTTGAAATCGTCTCATTTTAGAGAAGAAGAGCAGTTGATGACGATAGATTAGGGTAAGGCGTCAAAAGATGCATTAAGAGTTTTGCAATATTTTCAAAGGGCTTACTACGTCTAAATCAATAAAATTAATAAAAAGAAACTACAACCCTGAATAAATAAATTAATCAAAAAAGATTAATAATTTCTTAAAAAATGATGTGAAATAAATTTACTTATTATTTATACTACCCGTCGTGTTTCTTCTCTTCGAATATGTAGCACATTAAATTCCTATATAGCCTTCGCATACATTGAGCTTCTATCATAATTAAAACATAGTTATTGTGCTCAGGTTAGGTTCATGATTTACAATTAAATTATCTTTGGTAAAAATCTAGTTTTCGTGTATTATAAGATGTTTTCTCAGTAAATTGTTGTGACAAATTTACCACATTTGATAAATCTATAACCAATGCCAGAAATCTAATTTCGATGCATAATACACATTTATGACTTTTAATTATCCCTAAAAGAATTTTATTAAGCGCAAAGAATAAATGTGTAAACCCTTGTGACCCGAAAAGGTTGTTTATAACCATTAATATATGACATATTTACTATTGATGTTATATCAAAACTGCGCAAGATAAACATCCTTTTTATAAAGTTTTTTGACATTGATAAAATTTTGATTCTTTATATGTAAAAAATTAGCCATAAAAAACTTAGATTATGTTAATTCTGTCAAAAGAAGCGATATATATCCATTTCTTGAAATTTAATCTATTTTTAAATATATTATAAAAGAAATCTATATGGATTACGAGTATATTTTTGGATTATATATAGAAGCATCTGAGTACGCTAAAACTTATTATACGATCTAATTCTTTTTGCATGGAAGAGAAACAATTTTTTTAATTTGGAAAACTTTAGAGATAAATAATAATTTTCAAATGTGCAAAAACAATCACAAACTTGCTCAGATTTGGATGAAAGTTATCTATATATCTTAGTCAAGATAATGATACCAGACATTTTCTAGGGCACGAAAAGATATAAAATTAAAACTGCAATTTGCATGTTTTTTTATTTTGATTAAGTATAAAAATTGATTTATAACGTTAACTTTATCCTTTGTACCCTATATATGCTATTTTTAAAATTGTATAAACCATATTAAAAGATAAAATTATATTTACTAAAGCTAGAAATAAGATTTCTTGGCTTTAAAAAGTAAAAAAATATTAATATTTTATGACCTATTAATATGAAAGAAATATAACGACGTACATACATCAATATCAACAGATTATTATTTTTTCAATAACAATCTATATTTCTATACAATTGAATAAACAAAAAGGCATATAAGTTGATTGAAAACTTTAGATACGTAATTATTTTACATATAATATGCTTTAAGCTCAAAATATAGGCTTTTTACAAATCATAACACAAAGAACATGCAAAATCCTGATTGTTATCCTTAGCACTGGAATAGACAAAATAACTATATAATATCGTTTAAAAATTTCATAAGATTCATGATTTTTTTAAAATTTGTGGTTTCCGGAAGTATTCAATTTTTAATAATATTATGCCAGGATTCTTTTTATTTATGCAGCATCAGTATTGCGCTAAGCTTTTTTATTACAATTAGAGCTTTTTTTAAAATGTTTATAGTTTGAAATATACGGAAAATGTAGTTTTCTTATTATATTTAAGGTCATGATTACACTTAACAAAAATAAAAAATCTATTTATTTATTAAATGGTTGTTTATCTCTGTATTTTGAAGTAATGGGTTTTATATTAAGTAATATTTTCCGGAAAATATAATAATATAATATAAGTGAATTACTACTGATATCTAAATAAGTAATAGCAGGATAAATTTTTTTTTGTATATTATTCGCTTCAACTAGAATTAATATATACGTTAGTCTGAAAATCTATAAATGCGTGTTAATACGCGAAGTTTAATATGATATTAGCAAAATTAATATCTTTATACAATTTTATTCATAAAATTGCTTTTTGATGGCAAACATGCAATTTTCTACTTTTTACATCCTTTAAAATTTCATTTTTGTAAAATAAAATAATTAAATCTGTCAATAATATTTATTTCATAAATAATTGTTTAAAAAAACGTAATTTAAAATATTATAAATTAGCAAAGCTTATCGTATTTCTTTTACAGTTTTTGCTTCTTTATATAAACTTTTAGTTCTCGATATATATTAATATAAAAACCCCACTGTATTGATCGCAATCAGGCTATAACAGTTGTCAAGCCAATTTTATAGCTTTGTTTGTATTATTTTAATTACTTTTCTCTATATAGGTACTTTATGAAAGATAAAAAAATGTAAGTAGCAAATAATAAAAGGCACAAAATTAGCTGTATAATATAAAAATTGATATGAAAAAAATTGCGATTTTTTTTAAATATATTCTATATAATTAAAAATTGCTTTTTTACAATATCTTGTCGTTTCTTCATTATATAGAAATAGAATTGTTTTAAATTTTACTTGGATTCTTTAAATTTAGCTTATGTTGATTATAAAGCAATATTTTTATTATTATTATTTTTACTATATAAAATATTTTGTGTCGTTAAATGTATATAAAAATATATGCTAATTTTTCTTAGGCAGTATAATTTATATTGTGTTACATAAATGAGTCGTGAAAATATAGCACAGACGTAAAATTAGAATATATTTTCACACAACCATCTATAAATATAATTCTTAAATAAGAAAAAATATTTCATAAACCTTCATGTACAATAGATTATATTCTCTTTAGTAATATATACGCGGCATGATTAATATTTTATATTATCGTCGTATTAGGCATTTAAAAGACATTTTTTAATTTTAAAACAAAAATAAGAAAAAAAATTTTCTTTATTTTTATGTAAATTTTGCTGTTAAGAAGCCTAAAAAAGCAGGATTTTTATCAACGCCGTAAATTACATGTCGACAAATAAAAATTAAAATTAATTTGATCAGACATTTGATGTATTTTTCATGCTAATTATGTTATGATAAAATAACATAAGTCATAAAAAATGAATTGAAACATGTACTGATAAAACGATGCCATAATATTATTATATTTTAAAAAACTAAAAATGTGATATGATTATATACTCGAGTTATTTTTAGCTATTTTTATGTAGGTAAGTGCATTTTTGGCATGTTTCTAGCACATTTTGTATGTAATATTTCGCTCTTTTTCGCCTATAGAAGTAGATGTGGTAAAAAACAATTATAGCATACGTACGGATGGCTTTTAATGCCCTAATATAAATAATTGAATTATTTTCTATAATTTTCACGTAAAGCTAAATTAGAAAGGTATATAATATTATAATATAATAAATAATTCATACAATTAAGGTTTCATTTAATAAACTTTTTTAAAACATTCATAAAAACATGAAATGAACAAAAGACGTTTTCTAATTTATAATTGAAAATGATAAAAATATTCGCGCAATGAAATATCATAATTACATACATTAAATATATTTAAGAATATAATTTTAATAAATCAAAAACCGAAATGAAATAATGGAAAATAGTTTACCATCTTGGAATAAAAAATATCAGTATAAATTTTATAATTCATATCATATGAAAATAAGAATTATATATAAATTTTAAAATATAGTAAAATTCACATATATTGGCTATATAGGTAAATCCCATATAATCTAAGACAAATGGGTGGGCCACATTGGTTCGATTAAAAAATAATTTATCCTGTTTTTTCGTGAATATAGGTGTATAAAAAATTTTTTTCTAATGTTTATCGTGATGGGAACCATAAAAAAATTTTAAATCTTGTTAATCAGCTGATTTTTCACAAAGACTTTAAAAAAATTTTCTTGAGGTGGTTTTTTATAAAGTGTCAATATGTAGAAAAATTATTAAATATGAGCCGTATTAAATACATAATGCATTTGTTGTTAAAAAAAAGACTATAGAAGAAATAATATGACTTCTATACGCTGAAACATTATAAAAGAACTAAATGTGAGACTATTGTTTCCATGCTTCATAATATTAAAAAATACGAAATTTGGATTATAAATAGCATTAAAATTACTAAAGAAGCCAAATATTACAAATTGTCCGCACAAAATATATTTTTTTTTGTAAAAATAAATATAATTGTATTATTATTTAAACACAAACTAAAAAAGTACATACAATATACAACGAAGTGTTTTATTTACGACAAAATACTAATAAAAACAAGAAAATATCAGATTTACATAGAAATAAGATCTAGACAGCCTTCTTAGCAGAATATCAAGCAAATTATATATGAAGATATTATATAATAGTAAATAATTTAAGGGATTTCAGTAAAAAAAAAATTAATTTCGTAAATCAAACGAAAATAGAAGGCTCAAAATAATAATACTGATTCTAACCTTTAATAAATCGAAAAAAAAAATTTGAATCGATGTGCCAATATATAAAGTTTTAATATATATTTATTTGCCTTCTTATGTTTTTAGTTATTATAACCTACATAATGAATTTTATACTTATATTTTATACACCAAGGGTTTAAGAGATATATGTCTTTTTCAAACCTTCAGCATAATATTTAGACAGCAAAAAAATAAATCATTCGATCTATATCATCGATGTATTTATAGTGATTTCTTGTGTAAAATCAAGCGGGATCGTTTAACTTAATATATCGCTGTTGCCAATCACAAAGGTCGGTAAAACATTTCTCAAAGCTTAAGTAACAGAAAAATCGCAAAGATGAAAAAATACAAACTTTTTAATGTTGCAAAAATATGTTTTCGTGCATGTTATTACTTAAAATATGGATTTTCAAAACAAAAAAATAGAACGGATTTAAAACAATCTAGCATATTATTTACGATATAAAAATTGAAAAATTCATTTTGAGGTAAAATAATACATAAAGATACAGAAAAATAACTTTGAATATAAATCAATTTAAAATATTTAAAAAAGATATAAAAAATGAATAAAGATAAATTATAAGAAGTAAACTACATAAGTTTCAAATTTACATATTATTATATAAAAAAACATAATTTTAACACAAAAATATATTTTTCTATATAAGTATATAGGAAAATATTTTTTCCTCCACCCATAGGGTTTGTAGTATTTCTATTCGACGGTTTTTTATGTTTTTAAATGTAAATTATGACTATATAAGATTTTTTCTTATGGACTAATTTATTAAGTATACATATAGGAACTGACCTATTAACATTTAATAACATTGACACGTAAATTTTTTTTCTGACCATGTATTGACAAAAAAAATTGGAATTTAGATAGATATCCTGGCATAAAAAAGGTATTTGCGCATACTTCAAAACATATTTTATTTTAAAATTTGAATATCATTTTCAGGTTCATTTACCTCTAAAAACTACGTAATATATTGCATCGGATTTTTAGTTTTAGACGGATCTTATAAAATTGTTTTAAACCTATTTATTATAATTATTACATATATCATATTAAATATGCATAAGTATATCTTTTAGTAAGTAATTTGTTCTACGATTATCATAAAAATTCCCGTTTAAAAATCATTTTATGCCATTTTTAATCTAGAACTAATGATATATCATTTATAAAGAAGGCAGCTATCGTAAAAAAATTCACTTAAACCCATTTTCTATTTTCTGTATTTTTTGTCATGATGAAATATCATTGTCTATAATTATATATTGGTTTACTCTTAAACGAATTATTAAAAAAACTTGCAGGTAATTTTATTTTGGACCATAAAATTATGACAGTAGAAATCCTAGTGATATCAGCATTTTTTTTATTTAATGATCAATAAAAATTTGCTCTGTGTGAACAACAAATCATTATATACTTAGAAAAAGTTCCACCGTATAATTATAAAATATTATTTTTACAAAAAAGTCATCCAGAAAGAAATTAATATATTATTATCCTATTTTTGCATTTTAATACTAGACAAATTAGCCTAATTTTCGGCTGTTCACTTACAACTTATATGATCTACTTATTTTTTATAATCTATTAGTAATTCCGACTAGAAATATTAATATACACTTTTTATGTTCTGATACTATAATTATGCGGACAGATGACAATTTTTTGCCGCTAATATAGTAAAAATTTACTATATAAGAAGAATTAGAGGCGTATTATAAGATTTAACTTGTTTTAAACCAATTTTCAATCTTTTACAACAAGAACTCAGTTTTTAGGCCCTGCATATACGTTATACTTTCTTGTAAAATTATTTATTTCCATTAAAACAATATTGGAAATAAAAAAAATTACATAGACAACCATTTTCAGTGTAATTAAGGTTTTAAAAAAATAAATATACATGTAATATTATCAAAATGTGAATAATATATGAAATATTAAAAGAAATGATTTCTTAGGCTTGTTATATCAATATATAATGGTCTAATATGTCTGCAATAGAATATCAAAAAATTTAACAGAAAATAAATCCATCGAAACATATGCGCAATAAAAAAATAATAGTTAGTACATATGCTATATAATTAAACTGATGATCTAATGAAAAATACTAGTATTTATTTTAAAGTACACAGGTGCATGTATAGAAGAATTTAACATACTCTAACATGAATATATATAAAATATATTGTATGAATGTTTTTTTTGAAAAGTCTATAAAATTTTTTTTTTATCGAAGTTTTTGTTTTATAAAAGAGTTACTAACATCTGTTTCTTTATTTGAAAAGGAGTTTTCGAATAAAAAATATAAAGGATTACTAAGAATCTACTAAAAGGCATAAATTTTTTAAATATTTTCTAATATAAATTTTTACACATTTTAATATAATGGATACAAGATTATTCTTTTAGATTTAATAAAAAAAAAGTTAATAAAAGCATATTTTAATGCAATAATTTTGCGTTGAGAAATGTATTTTATGTGTGACTTTATATTTTATATGTGTATTTTATTTTTTGTGTATATTATAGTCAGTGTGGCGATTATTTTATATAATTTCACTTTCTAACTATTTTTATTTGACTATTGTAATTAGCTAGTTATTTTAAGAAAATATTATTAGATATTAACCATATGGTCATTCTATTTTAATTCAATAATAATCACTTAAAAAATTCAAACGTGATACATCCAAAAAATTAAATACATTTATGTATATACATGCTATATCATTAAAATTTATAATGCATGAGATACAAAGTAAGGACCTTCTATTACTAAAAAAGTAATGCTCCTTATTTGTTTAAATAGTCTAATCATCAAGAATGGTATATAATATGTTAGTAGATCAAGCTAGATTCCGCTTCATGTGCATTGTATTTTTTTGGGAATCGTAGTATCAACAGTGACTACAGGCTTACAGAGCTGTAGCTCACATTAAGATAATATGATGAACTTCTTTCAGACAATACACCTTGTATTTTCTAACAATTTAATACGAATACACTTCTTCACTCATGATAATTGTACTTAAATAGAAAGAAAATAGGAAGTAAAAATTCTAAGACTGTATATAAAACGAACCAGCCATAGTAAAAAAGGCAATAGACTCTCAAATGCAAACATATATTTTTAATTTTTTACAGTACATTTTTTTTTAGCCCAGTATGAAAATATAAACTTATTAAATATATAGAAAAAGAAATAAAAAACCGAAAAACAGACTTATATTATAAAAAAATTGATAAACTAATTGATAACATCAATTTTTTTAATTACAAAACCACGAGAAGCCACACTCAATAAATAGGATAGTTTATATACTAAATAAAATAAGTTAGATGTATAAAAAAATAATATTGTTAGCTTAAGCAAACAATATACTTTATTATTATAATGAAAAAACTAGAGAAAAAAAATTTTAAGAAGAAATTAATTATAGAGTTAAATAAAAATTAAATGATATCATGAAATAAAACAATTTTAATTTAAAATCTACTCTAGGGATTTGATTTAAG
This sequence comes from Rhyacophila brunnea, assembly GCF_057557595.1. Lineage (NCBI taxonomy): Eukaryota > Metazoa > Arthropoda > Insecta > Trichoptera > Rhyacophilidae > Rhyacophila > Rhyacophila brunnea. Next base: position 1,318,296 of record NW_028233362.1, on the reverse strand, counting down.
AACTTATATAGCGCAACCTTATATAACCCTATATATTGTATTTATAATTCATAGATTATTAATAAAGTTTGATAAAGTAATTTTTTCGAGTTTATAGAAAGAAATTTCTGTTTGCAATAGAATTTACAATTCTTTTCAACATATTATTTAACCCAATGATAAATTTAGAAACGTTTAGCCACTAATGCAAAAGTCATATAATCACGTTAAAAAATCCGAAATTAGCGCAAAATACGAGTAATGTAATAAGATAATTATATTCTATAGTTCACATCAATCTTTTACTACTATAATATCATAGAGACGTGTATTTGTGTAAATTTGATTTGTTATTTCTATAATTAGATATTATTTTGAGCCCTATATGTATAATACTGCATTGCAAAAATAAATATAGCATTTTAGTACCAATTTTTATAAAAATTGGTTTTTTATATATAATCAATATGATATATATGGACTGTAACTTCATATAAATTTATTCACGTTACGAAACTTATATTTTTATAGATAAAAAATTTATGTTATTTGATAAGCCTATTGATAACAGAATTTCTGTTATATATCTACATTTTTACAACAGTGAATCATATTTTATGAATTTTTTTTTATAAATGATATTTTATAAATTATAACATTACGTCTTGTACTATATCTAATTTAAAATGAAGTAAATGCCATTAATATATAATTTTGTTATGATTACGGGCAATAAATTGACTAAAAACAATAAACAAAAATAAATAAAAACAGGGCTATTTTGTTACAATTATATAAAGAAAATATGCAGGCATAAAAATCTGTATAGAAACGTCAGGCCTGATATATGAATACGCATGTTTAATTTGGTAAAAAATATATTTTGAGCAAAAATTCGGAGCAATAAAAATTGAATTACCAGTATTCTTATGCATTTATCATATGCATATAAGCGAATGCTGTTTATATGCACCAATTTATGTTTTTTTTTGTTTTATAGACTTTTTCTTCTATATTTTTAGGTATATAATGATAAAAAAATTAAGATTAGTTTTCACATAAAAAGCAGTAAAATTTATAAAAAATCTTTTTATATAGTAAAATTATTTTTTTTGTTTAAAAAACTTCTAGCGTAGTACATTTGTCGCTTATTTTGTAAATATAGCATTGCTTTTTTAAATTGTGCATTAAATACAAATATGACACTATAAAGAACTAATCTAGATAATGTGAAAAACATCAACTTGTTATTCATGAAATATACAAACAAATAAACACATCCGCTAGCGAATTTATAGTATCTAAATATGCCGTCAAGTGTAAAATTCAAACAAAGCGTATTATCATGTTTAAACCACATAAATGAAAAATAAAACGCTATAACTATCTAAAAATGTAAAAATAGTTTATTTAGAATTGCAATTATTACGCAATTATATGTTCATTCAGGACAAAAATCAGAATTTTTTTCCTTAAGTAAATTTAATATTTATTTAAAACTGCAGAAGATTTATTTTATACTGTATGAGCCTTCTATGTTATATGAAAACTAAAAAATTCTATTAGATGTATTTTGCCAAGTACTTCACGGGCGTAAGAATCTTAAAATTAAAAAATCCACATTTTAGGGGTTTTTTATAAGGCTAGCGCATTTTTATATATTTTTTCTTTATAAAAAAATCCTTCTATATATTAAAAGCCTTTTTAGAATTATTTAGAAATTACATTTTTACAAATCGCTAAACATAATAATGCGCAGTTAGCTCGTAATAAGTGCCACCCATAACGAAACATAGCGCTTTTTCTACTTTAAATTAAAATAATACCCCAGAACAAATATATAACGCTATTTTTACGTGCAATCTTACTTTTTTTTATATGACAACTTGTTTAACTTTTATTGCACAATAAACAGAAATTTACTCTGTATATCTAAGGTTGAACAGAAAGCAATTTTATTAGTTACTAGATTGGTTATATGCTTTATTGCATTAACACATAGCTATGATTTAACTGTGGTTATTTTAAATGCTTTGATGTTGATTTGGTTGTAACATAGTCGAAAAATAAGCTTGATTGTACCTAGCGGGCAAATTAATGTTGCATAACAAAGACTTTCAAATGAAAGGTTGGATCCATTACACACTAATAAACATCGTTAAATTTTATACGTTGTAAAAAAAGTAACCTAAAATTCTTAAATAGATTTTTTCAATAGTATTTAAACGACTGATCTTAATTTCAGAATTATTTGTTAGAATTAAAGGTCGAAGTGAAGACAAAACTATAATATTTTAACACAAAATACAGGCACATTGATGAATTATAAAATTAAAAAAATTTATGTTTTTATATGGGCAAAAAAAAACAGATATCAAAATATCTACTATATAACAAATTTTTGAACTATTACAATATGGCATTCAATTTGAAATCCATTCTTTATTTCAGCATTTTGAAAAAGTTACACTAAGCCAAAAAAAAATGTTTAAAAGATTTTAGCTGTAGAAATCTATTCGAAGGCATTTTCTAGCTTATAATTATTATTTCTTCATAATTCAATTTTAAAATACTCATGTTCATGTTTTGTAAAATTCTATTGACATCCTTATCATAATAAAATGTACTTGAGTCAAATACGGAAAATTGACGATAAAAATTATGAACATCTTAAACTTTTTCGTCATGAATATCAATTTATTTTTTAAGATCGTCCTGGAGGTGTAATATTTCGTAATAAAGAATCGTGGTTATTTCTTCTAATCTTTCTTTTGGAATGTCACAAAAATTACCTTTATGTCGTATTTCTTTGTTTTTATAAGTTAATATAGATTTATTTTTTTTACCATTCATTTTATTTGCAATTTCCGTTTCTTTCTTCAACATTTCTATCGAAGCGTGCATGGATGCATCGAGTTCTATAATATGATCCAGACAGTTTCTTAAAGACTGTATGTATTCCAAGATTTTGTTCTTAAGGATTTATGTGATAATCTATTAGACATTACGTGAAAGCAGATAGAAACGTTTCGTTCAAATATATGTATACAATTTATTACCGAATAACTAATCAGCATTTAAATTATGAATTCTTCGTGAAATTTAGGCGCCGAAAATTTAATTATGAGAGTATCTATTATTTTATTTATGCCAACAAAATGTGGTCCAATTTTTATAAATACTGTAACACAATTATTTTTTGGATTGTCGATTAAAATTCCATTGTCAGCTTGTTTGTCTTTTATTTTTTTTAAATTTTTGCTTTATTTAGGTTATATATATAGACTTGAACTTATCAGATTCTTTTCTTTGATTGAAATCTTTCTTTTTTTTTGCCTATATTTGTTTCAGATGCAAGTAAAGGAACTAAGTAAGTGGTTAACACGTCAATATCATTTCCTTGTTTTTCAATGGATAAAAGTTCTTTATTGTTTTTTTTTTGCGTGCAGTTTGATCTTATGATTATGTTGGATCGATGAATTGAGTTTAATAGCCAAAAATTGAACAAAGCTTTCGAATTCGAGTTTATCTGTGTGTTTGTAGTTAATATGCGCAAATAATATTTTTCATGTATTTTTATGTCTTTCAGCTCTAGTTTGTCTATAAATGCATGATCAAACACAACGATTTATGTATAATAACTGTATAAAAGAGAGCTTTCATCACCCATACTATTAAGATATTCGTACATAACTGAGGATTTAATTGTGATTGCCTTAGCGTATCTATATATAAATAAGAGATTATCTGAAGGGTTTTCTTTACATATTAAAACCTTTAAAATAAAGAAATATAAATTTCAAAAATTTCATTGTATCCACATTTTGGGCAATGAAATTCAGTTCAATGCCAGATCTTGATATTTTTTTTATCTATATGATAACCTTGCGATACTAAAAGGCTATTATGAACATTTATCATAAGTTTTACCATCTTCAAATATACTTTGTATATGTAATATTCATTATTGGTGACTCGACTGTTCAAAAAATGAATACGCAAGTATATAGAAGCGATAACTGTAGGATTTATTATAATAATCGCGTAGTTTTCCAGATTATTATTTTGACGCCTTGTTATACCCTTAAAATCTTCGCTTACATCTAAAAATGATATTTTTCTTTAAATAGATTTTTTGATTTATATATTTCAGGCATATAAATATCCTTACCACTTTGTAACTGTAGATTTTAGGCATATTTTCATTGTAATTGTAATTTTCTGGGATTCCTTCATTCCATGACAGTTTATATTCTAATAAACGTTTCATTGTGTATTTTTAAAAATTTAAAATAAAATCATTAGAAATAATATATTCAAAGTCTATATATTGATGTTTTGCATTGGTATAATGCTCGCCATCTTCTTGATTTGCTGTTATGTACATAACATCCCAACATTTTCTTTGTTTTAAAATATCGATAAGCTTTCAGAAAGTCTTGGCAATCGAAATCATTTTTTATAAAATTATGGCAAAAGGTATTTTTGACTGAATAATAATGCATAAAGCCTCTAATGCTCTCTGATATACATTTTGTGCAATGGTATTGTCGATTTTTTCGTTATTAAAATCTTTAAATTATTTATGGAGTGTCGATAACTTTTTTTTTGTTTTCATCAACAATGCTTCCGATGAATAGAGAACATTCACCATAATACAAAAAATAATTTCTTTGTATTTGCAACCCCAAGGTGTACACTCTATTGAAATTAGAAAAAATGACCAATAAATGGTTTCATTGATATCTATATCTAAGTTTATAATTAGATTATTCATCTTAAGAATCCAAATCAAAGAATTTATAGCTTCGTAAGACGTCAAAAAATCAATAAAATGTATTGAATGTTTACTGTTTATACCTAAGGGCATTGGAATCTCGATTGATACAATTATTGTACTTATTTTATTTATGGGCTTAATTTTAATCCATTTATTTAGGTAATGTTCATCAATAATACCCAATAAAAATTCATTGTGGGAATGTATTTCGTGTAATTGCGAAATTTTAACATCATATTTTTCTTTGCAATCATAAATACGACCTTTTCCTCTGTTCCAGAAATATAAACCTCTTACACATTCGAATGTATGAAAGAATATCTTTTATTATAATAATCACATTTCTATTTTTACAATAAACAACAAGTTTTGTTTTTCTCAACATACAATTACTATCCAAAATTCACAGATAGTCTCTTTCAAATTGATAGCTGATAGTGTATTATTATTATCACATGTAAAGATCTTAGATCCATCCATTAAAAATCAAAGAATAACTATTCAGTGGCAAAGTAATCATATTTATTAAGTTTATTTTTTAATTGAAAATCTACGGTATCGATTTCTTTATCAAGAAAATCTTTTTCAATGTCAAGATTTTTAAAAATTTTGCAAAAATCACAAGTGATTATACAAATGCACTACCACATACACCTTTGCTTAGGTAGTTCATTCCACACTAGTTAATGCATTTTTTAGGCCATTTTTTAATGATAGAAATTTTTTTAATTCTTTACCACAAAGTCTACCTCCTCCATTTCTTATATGATGCTCAAGCAAATAGGTTCCCCTTTTATTTCGCTTTAAAAGATTCAACTGCAATAGACAATGAGCAGGACCTATAAGAGCATTGATCATAATATCCAATTAAAACATCAATTCCGTTTGCAAGACGAAAATTTTCATAAGTAAATTTATTGTCTTCTATTTTATTAATTCTGCTTGCTTCAAAGAGTAACGTTTAAGAGGTTATTATTTGTAAATATTTTGTTCTTCTAAACATTCTTTTCAACCACTTTTATTTTGTAAATTTGATGTCTTTAAAATTAATTTAGCTACAAAATCGATAGTTCAAGATGACTTGGAGATCTCCATTTTACACAACAACTTGCTATGTTCGATACAGGCTTGTAATTCCCCAGAAATATATTTCCTAAGAAAAATTTACCATTCCTATCTATAGATGAAATATTGAAATTTACTTCACTCAACTAAGTACGAAAGTAGCTATTTCAATTTCAATATCCATAAAAATTGACATTGATATATATTTAGATATGATTTTGTTTTTATAAAGCTGAATTTCTGTGTATTAATATTAAAATTATATACTTCGCTTTATACGCAGTATTTATTTCATATATATAATCTAATGGATTTATTTGAATATAAATATATTTTTAAGTTGTATATTAGACTTTTACTGATTTAGGGCTGCAAGTAAGATCAGATTATTTAATTTTTATTAGAAGTATAATATCAACTTTACCATAGGTAAATTCACATGTTCTAGATTGTATTTGACATCTGTAACAGTATTTTTAGTAGCCTAATATACGAAATGTATACATTGTACATAATAGTTATAGACAGCTGTCTTGCAATTTTTAATTACTTTTATAAAAAAAATACAGGCAAAATATTGTTGTTACTTTCATAGAATTCTTTCTAGGATAACAAAAGCTTGCTTTGCTTTTTTTTTATATAAAAATAATTTTAGATCCGTGCAGTTCTGGCCTATAATAAAAAATATTTATAAACGTATAAGAAGTACATTTTGCAATATTCTATTCTATTTTATTTCATTAAGTGATGAAATATTTTATGCTGATTCGTCAACGGAATGTTTATTTTTAATATTGCGCGTCTTGAAATAAAAATACATCTTATTGGTAGAATAGTCTATAAAAGGACACAGTAAACCGAAATTTTTCTTTTAATTAATATATTTTTTTATGAAAAAAAAACAGATCTCACAAATATCAAAAAATTACATTTATCTTACATATGTAGTTTGAACTTATGGATTAGTAATTAATAACAATTTAAACTTTATACCCTAAAATAAAAAAAAATACAGCAAAAAAAAAGATGAAATTAAAAAATAATACAATTAAAATCTTACACAATAAATTTAATTTTTTTGAATAATATTTATTTATAGCAAAAATAGATTCACGCATGATTATACTTTAAATTTACCCTTATTTTTTTGAATTTGTTTCTATTTAATTGTTGCTAGGAAAGTTTCTACCTTTAAATATAAAATTTATTTAAAATCACTATAACACATAATAATATGCAAAATTGTTACAATTTTAGCATTATTACCAAAATTAATCTAGATAAAGTTATATTCTATATAGAGAAACATGAATTATTTTGTTTTGTATTATATATGCAGTGCTCCAAAAATTTATTTATAAGGTATATATAATCAGCTATATTTGGTCTTTTCAATAAAAAAAAGCATACAATTTGTAATATTTATAAAAAAAACTCTATTAATACATATGTGAATACAGAAAAAATTATTGAATAAGGGGTAACATGGATTTATGAAAAGGTTTTTATTCTGGCAAAAAATATAAACTGATGATTTTGAAAGCAGCCTTCTAATATATTTTACGCGATAGATACTTGTATTTTAAGTTTCAGCTATCTAAATAATAAAAATTTATTGTATAAAATTGTTTGATTATCTAATTTGTGTATGAAGATAATAAAAGAAATACTTTCTTTATCACAGTAAATAATATCTATTAAAGCCTTTTTTATATATATATTGCGATACAATCAGATTTTTGTAGTACATTTTTTTGTAAAAAAAAGTTTAACACTATTTTGAGTATCTGTAACCTTCTAAATTTTTTTAATATTTCACATATATTTTATAAAATTGCAAAACAATAATTTTAAAGCAGACAATATGACATATAAATACAGTTGGATATTTAATCTGAAATCGGTAAAAAAATTCAATTGTTCTTGTCTAGTTAGCAAAATTCTTTCATATTATATAAAATATATAATATCATGGTAAATTCAAACTGTAATTACTAAAGATTACATTTATTTGCTTAAAGAAGCAATATGGGAGCATTCTAGATGTGCACAACACATAATAAAGCATCAAAAATCTACTATAATCGTTTAATGTCATTAATTTTATGATCATTTAAACACATTGGGATTATGTTTTAAAAAGTATAATAAAAATCAGACCAAAATATAATTAATATCATTTTATTAAAATTATATATTTGGCTTGTATATGTTTATGGATTTATATTTTTTGATAACATTTGTTTATGAATTTCTTAAAGAATCTATAAACCTTAATGTAAAAAATATAAAACTCTATTTTCTTTGTATTTAAAGAATGCTGTCACATATAAAAATTTTTTCAGAAATTCATCCATTTTATAAACTGGATTTTTCTCGCGTATAATTCCTATGCGTTTTTTATAATCTAGAAAATGTATATTTTACTATAAATTATTAGATTGCTTTTGTAGATTACAGATTAATTATCTAAAAGCTAATACATCACCTAAGTATTTAAATATAAATACATTTTGTTCTGATGTACCCATAAGATATGACTTTCTGAACATTTTATTGAGTTATTAGACTTTTAGTCAACTAATTCCTACAACATATGATCATTTTCTAAAATAAAAGAAAGTAGTTTTAAAATAACACGATTGTTTAAAAGTTTAACTAATGTGCGTACAACATCCTAAATCGAGTAACAAAAGCATCTCAGGTGTAATATTATACTTGGCAATTAGTTTGCAGCTTGCTCTTACTCTATAAAGTAAAAAAGTGGTAATGGTACTATTAAAATAAACGGTCGCATTTTTTTATTTAATATTTCTGTATATGCATATTTCCATAATTGCAACTTCTAAGACTATAAATGTCGAGTTCTTTTTAATTTATCACTGGTTCTATTCTTATAAATTTTTTATTGATCGAAATTTTATGAGTTTTAAAAATATATTTTCATTATTTTTTATTGTAGACATATTCATTAATGCTAGTATCATATTTATTTTTGCATTTTACTGTATTGTTTTATAAGTTTAATAATTCATTTTTGGTTCATATAATTTTTAGCTATTTTAAATATTTAGGCAAAAATATAGGACTTTCACGTAGAAAAAATTTGTTAAATGGTACATAAATTTATCTAATCTTTAAAAAATTGTACAATTCGTTTTATTTCAGGAGGTAAATGTAAGGCTGTCTATATGTTTTCTGTTTAAAAAAACTCTACCAAGCATATTTGACCTAATTCAAACTTAAGAATTCTTTAAAAATTGTTTATTAAAAAACGGCTAATATTTAATATCATTTATTTCTGCTGTTACTAAATAACATTTTAACAAAATAATTTTATAATGGGCCCGCATTGAAACAATTTTATTCTTATATTGAATGTAAAAAAAAACTGATATTAATAAATGTATAGCATACTTTTATGTATCTTATCACATCATTTATCTAGTATTACGAATGATAAACTAAAATAGAAAATTTTACATGGAAATTATATGTTTGAATAATTTAATTTGTTGTTTAAAGACCTCTACTATTTTATAAAATAAAACGTAGTCGCATAATTTCTTCTAAAATGATTACATAGAAAAAGCATACAGAAAACATCACGAAATTATATTTTAAAATAAAAATAAACGATTTAAAATGTTAATTAATATCTAAAGACTCTACAAAATTAAATATTTAAAGAAAAATATATCCATATTGCGAGAGCATCGTAAATCAGATTTTCGCAAAAAAAATAACAAAAATCGATTTTCGAAGATATTTATACATCAACTATATGATTCATTTATTTTTATAAATACAGACTTTTGCAAACTATAAAAAAATAATTCTTTTTAGAAGAATCAAAATCAAAATTTTGAACAGTATCAAAAATCTTCCAAAAAATAATATTTTATATTCGGTAATGTCTAAATAATGCAAAAAATAACCAACCATGTATCAACTATGCTAGAATTCCTATTCATTGTTTTTCCTGCATAAAACGAGCATGATTAAATCTCTATTCATTAGTGCCTAATATGCAGTTTCTTATAAATTTATGCTTTATTTGTGCCAACATCGTCTAAAATCAAGAATAGTTGCCAATTTATTTTATGTTGTGATACAACTTTTTGCTTGAACGTTTTTGTGCACTGAAAATTCAATTTCCTAATTAATAATGGTTGTAAATTCCATGCAAGATTAACATATCTAAAAACTTTAAATTCATGAGAAATTATTGTGCTTGCGTAGTCTATTATACCTGTAATACCAATACCCCTGAAACGCTTTTTTTCATATATTAATATTATATTTAATATGTTATCTCTAAAATATTAAGAATTCAAGAAAAAAGGATCTAAAAAAATTTTAAATCAATAAAATATGACAACGTTGCACCGATTCTTTTATTCTTTTATCTTTAAAACTTGCATTTTTCTATGAACTTTATTTTTAGAAAATTATTTGTGATCTACAGGCAATATTTCAGAAAAACCATAGTTTTCTATGCTAGTTCTGTAGATATCCAATAAAGATTTTGATACAAATTTATACGTATATATTCTAAACTTGATCTTGAAATTTATTTTCATGTGTTTTATAAAAATAAAGCAAATGTACCATTTCTTTGATTTAATGATAACTTTTATTGCAGCTTCTAAATTATTAAAAAACAAAATTCCAAAAAAATAATATAAAAAAGAAAAGTATTGTATTGTATTTGCGCCAATATTTTTATTTTAGATGCCTAGTTTAAAATAATTTTACCCTATACCTTTAAAATTTTTTTTTTTAATATCATAGAAGATATAAGAAAACAATTATTAAAAATTCTAAGTCTTAAGAAAATTTGATTTCTTGTCTTATCATTAAGATTAATTTTAATTTACATTTAAAAATAAAATGAAAGAGTAATTATAAGATTCATTATATAAAGAAAATAAATTATTGTTGCATGAGCATATGAATTTAAAAATGATCTTTTAAGCCTTATCATTTTTTTTTTCTCTGGTATGTAATTGAAATATAATGTATTATACAACACAATGCACAAATAAACAATTTACTTATATTGGTACAAACCCTTTCTTTTGATTTTGAAGTAAAATTGCATAAAAGATCTAATGGTTTTTCTCATAATAGCACCTATACATTACATGATATTCAAATAATTAACAGGCCTGGTATACAAATTCAAAGATATGATTGAATATTCAATATAAAATATTAAAGAACAAATCTTTGTATACACAATATACATCCTTTCATTTTCAATTTTTTGTTTTATAAGTTTTAAGTTGCTGTTATAATATAAATAGACCTTCCATTACCTTCAGAACAGCATTCTAGTAGTAGATTCTGTATGATGAATAATAATATACGTGCAAAATTATCCAAAACTTATAATAACGTATTATGTCTATATTTAACGGTATATTAGAATATTGAATAAAGAATAGCTTTAATCTAGTGCTAAAAACGAATAGGTTTCACATTTAATTCATTATTTCATTCCTGAAAATGTAAAAGCTTACTTTTTTAATATGATTAATTTTTTCCATGCACTATATTTTTAATAGATTGCCGTATGTATTTTAAAGCATAAAAAAATAGCAATTAATATATAATAAAGGCTAAAATAATAACAAATAATAAGAATCTTCGTGTCGTGATAAATAATTTGTTCGATAATTGATAAACTTGGTCGAGAAATAAGAGTATTTTTTCGACTTCACAACATATAATCATCAAACGATAAAAAAAAACCATTATCATCTTAAATAAAAATATTATAAAAAGTTCACAAAAGTTAGGTTTATATGTTTATATAATCGTATATTTAAAATATTTACTCAAATTCGGTTTTATATTGATGGTAATTATAAAAAAAAATAATCAAAACCATATTATTTGTATTTAATGCTTTTAAAATCCATTTTATTGTGTATAATTGCGATCTTCCACAAAGAATATATAAATCTTTGGTTTTTCATTAACATAAATTTACAGATTAAACTTTATATATTGTATGTTTTGACATTTTTAATTTCTGTCAAATAATCATAAATAAAAATATATTTCAAAAGAAAATGTTCTCTCTAATGCATGTAAAAACATCACATGTGACATGGCACTATAATATTCTCTATACAAGATCATCAAAAGAGAAAATGATTTGCACACATTGGTTTTATTTTTTTTTATTACCACAGGTCTATATTAAAAAAAATCGACAATATCTTATAACTAAAACTAGTAAACACTGCAATTGCAGCAAACATATAAAACTACGAAATTGTTTCAAAATGCGTCTACAATAAAAACATATGCAACACTATCAACTCTTTAAAAACTTTAAGTGAAATAGATATGATTTGAAAATTAACAAAAAATGAGGCAGAAATCGATTTAGAAGAAATATATAAAACCACAAGGCGATCTAATTTCACTAAAGAAACCGATAAAAATTATTTATTTTGTTCTTAAAGTCATTAAAAGACCGATTCTAAATTATGCAGAATTTTTTTTTAAGATAGTTAGCCAAAATTGGAACTTTTATAATACTTATAAGCGTTCTGAAGAAGTGATCTGGATATCTTTCACAGAAAAAAGTTAAAAAATAACGCAAAAGACACACTCGAAGTCATTCTTTATGCCCGGGTATATAAAAACATGCCAAAAAGGTAAATAAAATATATTAAAGAGTATTTAAAAAGCAATACGTATATATATAAAGCTAGTTTTTATTAACAAACAAATATCCGAAAATAGCAGTAAGGAATGAAAAGAAAATAATTTCGTATATATATTGCTTTTAAAAATGATCAAACCATTAAAAATACCGAAAAAAAACATAAACATAAACAGAATTTTGCTTAAATTATCAATGTTACAGACCTAAAACAAATAGATTAGGAAATTACTTCATAAATAAGTCAAATTTTTAAAAAGAAACAAAATACTTTAATAAAGTTTATATAAATATGTTTTCTAGATAATATTGGACAAGTAAAGAAATTTAACATTTATAGAAAATCAAAAAAATTCATAGTGATGTACATGTTGTCTCTAATAAAAATGAATTAATTATATATTTATAGTCCTACTTTATTTAATATTGATGTGATAAAATCTTTCAATTAAAAATAAAAGCATTTCAGAAGACAATCCTAAAAGAATTACCAAATCAAAGAAGTAGAAATACAGGGAAAAAAAGACACAAAAATAATTCAATTTTTTAGCCTAAATCAATATGAAACCCATATGATTTATGCTGAACACATAGGATAAAAAAATGTGAATAACACATTAAACAACAATTTCATATAATTATAACCCCTAGGCAAAGAAATACAAAATTTGATACAAATAATTAGATTAGGATCATAAATTACCATAAAAAGGTCTATATAACAAAAATCATGCAATTTATAAACCAACCAAAGCTTGAGCCTCTGCATCGACTTCTAAGTGATATATAGAGTGACCACAAAAATAACAGTCCTAACTCAGGATAGACCAAGTAACAGATACTCTATTAAAAAGTGAGTCTTATGTATTTTAGGTGCCATATACAGCCATTTTAAAATTGCAAAAATTAAACTAAAAAATAGCCCTTATTAGTTTTAAATTGTATATTAAAATTCTTGAGAATATAATTATTTTGCCAAAAAACGCCTATAATTTTGCAAGACTAATATGTGAGATATTTAAAAATAAGTAAGTAAGATCTTTAATGGATTTATTTATGAAAAAAATTGTGTTTTTAGTATGCATCGAACTTAATTAAGCTACCTCGAAAATGTCTTCTCAAAACTTATAACCTAGTATAGGATTTTTTTCAAATATGAAAGTCGAATCTTTACGCAGACATACGAAGTTTGTAAATATTAATACAGGTGGCCTTCTTAAACCAGATCATTCAATATAACAGCAGACAAATACATATAACCCATGTGAATATCCAAAAATATCATACATTAAGTTGCGTGCTATATACCAAAACTAATGCAAAATTTAAATAAGACAACGAAACATATACATAATTACTTGATAAAACCTAAAAAGGTACGGATGGAATTTAATAAATATAGAATAAGAGCCGAATCTAAAAGACTAATTATTGTTGTTCGAAAACATAAATAAACCACCAAAAACTGATATAATTTTTATACAACTACTGATGTCATGTAATACTCAATTGGTATGGTCTTGTCACAAATGAACAATATTTGATTATGAAAATATTTTCGTGGTCTAAATAAACTCCAAGAAAACTTAAGTTTTACAGATAAATTAATGCGTAGTATAGTAAATATATAACGTCTTTGCATATTCACATAGAAATTCACTTTCTAGCTGACCACAAGCTCTAAGAATACCAGGGTAAAATTAATATTCAGCCTCCAAAGTTTACCGGTGAGCTAGAGGATACAATTAGTAAATTTAGCAGCCATAGAAATACGCGTGTAATCATCAATGAGACGCTTAAACCGCCAGTTTGAACAGAATCCATAAATTCAAAATTCAATATCAAAGATAAAAGGAAACACAAAGAACTTTATCAAAATAAATCAGTACTACAAAAAACCAGCTGAACTTTGTTTTATAAAAGATTATAAATGATTAAATATAGTAAAATAAGTATTTGATATTTATGACAGTTGTAATATATGTACCGAAATAGGACATTATATTCATGGAAAAAAAGGTTTTTTTTATAAAAAGATATTTAAAGGCCGTGCTATGTGATATCTAGCAATATCTAACTGCTAGGGATAGAACCAGTAAATTAATTCTGTGGCTATCAATCAATACTTGAAATGAATTAAAAAGTGTTTTATATCTAATATGGGCAATAAAAACTGCAAAATCCAAAAAACTGATTTATGAAAATATATTTACCTTTATCCCAAGCTATCTGATTGGAACTCTATGCCTTAAAAAAAATTGGCTGTGCTAAAATAATAATACATTACCCAATTTATAATACACTCGATTAATAGAAATATAATCATAATAGTTGAAACATTTTACTGATAAAGCACATAAAACGAAGGAGAATATCTTTTATACTTTATAAAAATTGAAGAAAGGTGATAGAAGCAACGGGAACGATTCTTTTTTCATTCCATTGAGTACCCGGATCAAAAATGTTTATAATCTGATAAAAAATTTAACAAAATTTCTTAATCGAAAATTTATGATTTCTGTAAATACGTGAAAAAGACAAGTGAAAAATATGTTAAATTCTGTTAAAGAGGCTGCATAATATAAAAAATATATATGCAACTTAAAAATTGATTTTTTCTATATTTATAAACATAAAAATAAAATGTCTATGGTAAAATTAAGTTCTCAATATATGCATGTATTACAAATTAACTAAAAATACTCTAGAGAAGCGCTTTTATGTATAAAACGGAAGAACATATGCGAATAACCAGCAAAACATATTTCAAATATAGATAGAAAATTTTTTAAAAAGATGGAGTCTCGTAATAATACTTAGCAATATTATTTCATACCCTGGGAATATATAAATGTCAGCCAATAAAGAAACAATAGATATTATCTTTAATAACATCTGATACTGCAAAAAAATAAAAGTTTTTGCAACCAAATGTTTAGAACCAGGTTAAATTAGCAATATGTTTACAATTTTAAAGTTTTCTTATTGTATAAAAAACAAAATGGCCTAAAAATCATTTAAAAAATAAATTAACTTGACTAATATGGATTTTATATTATATAAAACTCAATATTCGTATAGTCAGACACTCCGCATGGATTTAACTAGAAAGCGATATAAAAAATATTTATCGACGATTTATTTTTATTTTATGAGTAAAAATTAATTTATATGGATTATTACCTAATTTTTTTACTGTTTAATTATATAAGCTTTTGTAAATTTATATCAGATATTTCTTAGACACATAAATTATACTTTTTAAGTAGAAGCGAAAAATTACTTAAATCAATTTAAATGTTTTTTTATCGAATTATCTAACAAAAAATAAGCAGGTCTTATGTAGCTTACTTTTTTTTTTCTGATTTAAAATAGAAAACATTTTTTTATTACATAGCATATAATAATCATAAAATATACTTTTTACAAAAATATTAATTGCCCGATAAAATAATAACTCACATTTTATTTCTTTTTAAACTTGCATCACTTCTTATGCAGTTTTTCATTATTATCTTCATTATTTTCTGAAATAATATAAAATATATGTCTAAATTTATATTTTGTGTGTTTTTCAATATAACATAAATTACCAGCCAGTTTTTTTCTTTTTATATTATTAAATACAGTTTGAATATATTGATTCAATATAGAAAGTGTATAAATTTTTTTTGTGATATCGTATCATTATGCATTCTTATAACGAACGTGTATTTAAATTCTTGCTCAATTTTATTATATATAGAGGAATAACTTATTTCCTTTAAAAAAATAAAATGAATTTATGTGAAAGATATTTTCATACCAAAATATAATTTGCATGGTCAAGTAAAATTAAAATAAGATGCCTGTAATATAGTAAATTTATCTTTTGCATTGCTATTAAGAAAGTTTAACTTTATTTAAAAATAAAAGCACGAATCCTAATCTATTTTAATATGAGCATTTAAATTCTTACAAATACAAGAATGAAGATTTATACTTTAAATTTGATCAATTGGTTAGGCTGTTTCTTAGGATAAACACACTCATTACAATAATGGCTTTGAGTGATAACACTTGAGTCTTAAAAACAGAATAAGCCTTTCCGTGATAATTATATGGTTTTATTTTCACTGTGTTTCAGTACATTATGTTTAGTGTATTGCTTGCAGCTGGGCAATATTAATTACCTGTTTGGTAATAGAGGAACGCATCTAGGTGAAGAGTATTCAAAACAAAACCATCAATTACGCGTTTATAAATCACATCCTAAACGATTAGCATAAATTTCGTGTTTTTAGAAAGATTATCTAATATTGAGTGATAGAAGGACCGAAATATATTTCCGAAAGTAATAAATGTATTCCTTTATTCAAATTCATTTTTAAACCATGAATTTAAAATTCGACGACAAAAAAGCTTATATTGATACATTGTTACGATTCTGTAAACAAATTTACAATTTTGGGTGTGGCTGTAAAGTCATAGGAAAATTTGTGTTTGGTCTGTAGAACAATACAAATATTTAGGAACGAGCTTTCAACTATATAGTGGATCATAGTGTTAGTACCATTCTACCATTGAAATAACAAGGGTGAGAAAATATACAAATATGAAAGAACGTCGAGATTATATGTTTAATGGTTAAAATTATTATATGTATCCGTGCATACAACTTAAATACTATGAAACTCATGGGTTCCATATATTAATATTGCTTATATGATAATATAATTGCAAATATTATATATTATAAACTGAACAAGCGGAATTGCATATGTTTATTGGAAAAAAATGATTAAATGAAGCTCCTAAATTTAAATTGCGGTATGTAGGTTATGCTAATTTTATATACGCGTCGAAACTAATTAGCAATATATTAACATTAGGATCTTGTAACTATATGCATGGAAACATATTTTTATTATAAAAATATTGTTCGTGGTTAACAAATAACATTATGGGTTGTGATAAATTTATAAGGGATTTAATGCGCACTATAAATAAATTTATGATGTTTTTCATATTTATTTGTCGTAACTATAATAATTGTATATTAACATGAAGGGATAGATGAAATTATTGTTAAAATAACCTATTCAATAAATAGGATTTATTAAAAGAAAATATGGATAAATAATATCCGACTTAAATATCATAATACAAACATCAAAATACATATGTTATCTTTTTTTTGTGCTACAGCAATAAACAAAGAAAAAATAAGATAACGTAATGCAATAAAAATAATTCGCAAATCAATATAAAAATATAATTGCTATATAAAAAATCATGAAACATTCTTTATTCTTAACAGCTGATAATTATCGGCTTTAAAACATCTATAAACTTAAATATAATGTAAATTTAAACCAAAATAATAAATCACAAAATAACAATTTTGAAATTGCAAATTCACTGCAAATAGAATATAGAATATTCATATACTCTTTTGATATAAGTATATATAAATTTAATTCAATTACAAAAAAAAATAAAATATTAGAAAATCTATATTTATAGTTCTATAGCATTCGAATTTTTATTGTACGCTAGATAAATATTCTTTCTGGTTATATAAAAGCAATAGCTATATAATTTTTTTATTCATGGGAAAAGTTTATACTTTTTACGAATTGCATATTCTAAAATGTAGACAGCACAGCAAGAACATTACACAAAACCTTACTAAAAGCTTTTGACACCTTAATTTTATCAATTTCAGTCAACTGATCTTTTTTATATAATTAATAAATGTCAAATTATCTTGTTAATTGTGAGATTTTCAGTTAAGCTTCCAATCATCTGGTATTTTTATTTCCGTAACAAAGGTATTTGTAAATTTTTCAATTTGCCGTTTCTAAGTCAAATTTATGATGGTATTTTTCTTTAAAATTGTATTATATTTGAAGTTCATTCGCAAAGATGTCATTTTTACATTATTTCTTCACTTAAGTTATCAAGGCAGTGATTCCTATTCTAATTAACGATATAAAAAAAATTTTTATATATTAAATAAAATACGAGGTCTCTTGTGTTTAATTAGAGAATCCAATTTAGACATGGTATCTGATTTTATTCGTTCATGTTCATTTTTGACAATTTATTGTACGTTTATCTCCTAGATTTTATGTTTCTTAAAGTTTTAGCGTCTTTGCAAGAGAAAATTTAGATATCTTACCATTTCAATATGCCTTCGCATCTGATCAGGCACCAACATTACTATAATATCGTTGTTTTCATGGCTTTGTCACAATATAAACACTTGATTCTGTCGATGAAGAACATATTTCTGTCTTTTACAAATGTATCATTTATCATTTTCTTTTAGTTATATTTCCGTTTTTAACCATCTTATAAATCCAACTAAAATAAGCTACAAGATGATTCTTATTTTATTAAGTTTTTTGGATATAAATTCATTTTTTGTTGTACAAAAAAATCTTTCTTGTTTCTTATTTTAAAGTGCCACTTAGTCTATGATGACGATATAAAATTTATTTTTACAATAGTCTTATATTTGTAGTAATGCTTTGCGGAAACCGGTTTTTTATATATAAAAATACATCTTTGCAGACTGTTTTTTAGCAGACTGTATATTTTTGGTGATTTTAATTCTATATTGAAACGATAAATTCTAAATTATTTCGATTTAAAAATTATATTTCTTAAAACCAGGTTAGTGTTAAATAGAAAAATACGTTTAAAAAATTACTATCACTCAAATTGTGTTAGAGCTTTCTCCGGTAGAAATTTTTATATTGCTTATATGGTAGTTTATGTTGTTTCTATTGTACACAAATAGCTTCAACTAGATTTCTTGACCTTAGTTAAATCGTAATATATTTTTTTCTTTCTATAAGAATCTGTTTTTAATATGTAAATACTAATCTTGCTTTACACCCATTTGATATTCCCAAGTGCACCAACATATATACACGGTCGGGTCCACGACAAAAATTGCTAGATTTGCTATACTCATAGTTATTGGCTGACTTATTTTTGTAGAAGTGAGTCCTACTAAATACAAAGAAAGTTGTAAAATCCGTAAAAAGGCTTATGTGCTTTAGTAGGTTTCGATATCATTTTTCATAATTTACTGCGCAAACCAACGGTAATCTGTATTTAATTATCTACATAGTGTATCCATATATAAAGCGAATAATATATTCGAATGACATTTTAAATAGTATTACACTGTTGAAGATAAAATTTATGATTTCTTTACTTTAGATCTTAAAAAGCTTCAGTATTTACAATTTTATTTAGAATACAAGACGATATTAATCTAGATATGTTCAAGTTGACCGTACTATTATGCTAGCAACTAAGTTCTTATTCGTCGAAGACGATTTTTATATATCTATGTTGAATACGAATTATATATTTTTTATATAAATTTTAATTTTTAAGTGAGTCTGCTATTTATTCCCTAGACTGATATTATTGTTCTGTTTTGATTTTTCCATAATAAATACTCATAATAAAAATATATATACAACGATTTTAGATAAGTTTTTGCAAAACAATATACACATTAAACATAGATGTAATTGATCTAAATTAATATCTTGTTATGTCAATTTCTTTCGGTATAAGATATTTTTACCTTAATTAAACTCTAAATTTTAGTTTAAATTATTCGAATATGTGTCTGATATCTTTTTTATAAGGTTTTTTGAAAATTAACCATTTTTTAATAAATAAATTAAGATTTAGTCCGGTTCAATATATTCCTATTTTGGCTATAGTCTTATTGTCCCATCAAACACGAAATCTGTTAACAAGCTTTTTTTTCTTTTATGGGTCGGTGTGAATTGACATGCATAATCGTATAAATATATTTTTTCACATTTCATATTCCTTTCATAAAATTATCTATATGTCATTTATTTGCTATTTAAGACGAAGATTGTATATTTATTGTTTTCAGTCGAATTTTATGAAAAAGCCTGTTATTAAGCTCAAAGCAATTATCTTCTGTCTAAAGTTACAATTTTTTTGTACTGATTAAACTTGCAATCATTTATTTTTTTCTTTTCATTTGCCTGTTAAAATATTTTTTAAATAATAATTATATAATACTGGTCAGAATAAACAATACAATTTCTGGGGGTTATAATTTTATACTTATACAGCCTAATTAGGCAAGAAGTTTGTATAAATATATCAAGTTATTCTTTATAAACCCTTGTATTGGGTTTTTATGTTGTACTATCATCAAATACGATATGATACATTTAAACAGCCAAGATTAAATTTAAAAATGGGTACATTTCTGTGAAATTTATATTTTGTCAAACATATTTTGTGCACAATCTTTAAGCAAACTTGATCAATACTTTAATTATTTATATCTCTGCTAAATCTTCATCAATACCCCTTCTTCATATAAAATTAATAAGTAAAAGGGTATATTTAAATCCTCGAGTTGCGAATATATGCTTCGACACTGCTAGGATTTAGATATTTATTGATTAATTTTCTTTACATCAATTTTATCTATTTAGACATGGTCTGCGTGTTTGGAATATTGCAAAACTCCTTGATGCATATTTTTACACCACCCCCTGATCTATTTTCATAAACTGCCCTTATTACTTTCAATGAGATGAGTTCAAGTGTCTTGCAGAGTGTGAGAGCTCACATATATGCTTCTGCTTCGTCCGGGATTTTTAACTCCTTAACAGGCACTGCTAGGATAATATATACTTATATAAAAAAAAATGATAAAAACAATATTTTTATTTTGATATGTTAATAGAAATATAAATAAAAATAAAGACAACCAGATTTCTATTCTTATGTGAGATAAAAAAATTTCTGCTATTTAAGCTAATTCATACTTATTTATTTAAAAAAATTTAAATTTTTTCAAAGAATACTTTCATACAATTAAAACCTTCACCTATTATTCTTTAAGCAGCTAATAATTCTAAAAACATTTTTATTTTGCTTGTAAATTAAACAATTTTGATTTTTAATGGAGCATAAAGTGTCAGAATGCATATTAAAATGTAAAAAATTATAAGATTTTCTACTAGATCAAGCCTACACTGATTTAACATTCCGTATAAATTATAAGATTTTCAGTCCTCACTCTACCATAAAATTTTATCTTTCAATACAATCTATTGTATTGATCGTGAAATCTTTACGAGCTATTAAAATGCAGCCAATATATCGATCAATAATAAAAATGAAGACAACATATGAAACTAAGTAATATTAAAAATACAACTTAAATTTCTTCACAATCATTATGTATAAATAAAAAAAATGATTTGATTGTAATTTTAAATAAAAAATCATGTTTTCTTATGAAAATTACATATGCACATAGAAATAAATTGTCCTATACTATACAATGCTCCAAATATTGTGACCTCAACAATTTTTTTTCTTTAGATTCAAAAAAAATGTCTGTAAGGTATTTAGCCCAAGTTGAGTTTAATTTATAATAAAGATATTTCTAACATGCGATAGAATGAATTTTTCGCATCATGAAACAATTAAAACATTAAAGAATCCAGTAAATAGAGAATAAAATGAAAGACCAAATTTTTATAATATACAAAGAACTTTGTTACCTCAAGGACTAGTGGGTATTATATTTATATAACATGCATAAATATAATATTTAAAATGTTATAATGGCATAATATTGTTTCAAATGTAATCACGAAATAAATAAAAACAGTTGAACTGGATTCCCACGAAAAAAGCATAATAATCGAATAATCTTCATATTGTTCCACAAACTAAAGAAGTTTATTTATCAACGAGGTTATATATATTTTGTAACAGAATAAGTATATTTGTATTTTATATACCATTAATTTTCTGTTCTATAAAAGGTAGATGTTTGACACGTTCAATATAAATACGAGATTTCTTTTAAATAAAACTTACTAAACGATAAAAATAAAACTTACCATAGCCTTCCATACACAAATGGTATTAAGTTTATACCAAAAAATTCTTTTTTTGTTTATTAGACCAATATCAAATAGATGGAATATAACACAAGGTATACAAAATACTTATATATTGTCAATATATACATTATAGCCAAACCATACAGAAAAAACTTTATATAGATTAAATATAGAAAATGTCAGTTTTTGACAAATTAAAACGCATCATATGATCTAGTAACATCTTTAATAAAGCCCTTAGCTCAGGAACTTAGTAAAAATACGTGCAAAAAAAAATTAATCGCTTTTATAAAATACAGAAACTGTATAATGTTAAGGTTTATTCAGAAATATATTTGTTAAGCATAATAAAACAGCTGGTAGAAATGCATAGAAAGCAGTTACTGTTCGTTTTCAATTATACTGAGCTATATAAAATCCTCTGCTGTTTTTCAAAACGATAGAAACAACTAGTTTCGTATTTTCTCTATTATTTATGGTTTTAAAAAGCTTTTTTTTGCTACAATAATTTAACCTGTGTTAGTATTCATGTTCACTTTACTTTAAATTTTGCAACATGGTATATGTACTTTATTACATGTGCTAATAAATACTGATTATGCAGTTTAATTTATTAGTGTGCTATTTCTGTATCGCATTTATTGCTTTTTAATATTTGAAATGCAACATAAAACATTATTATGTGTAAAATAGTGTATTTTTGCATGTAGTATGAATGTATATAATCATAATTTACATTGTAAATACATTATATTTCGAACATGCCTTTTAAAAAATCGATGTTTCCTTTATATTATCAATGAAATTTTATATTTTCACTTATTTTCTATTACTTTTTATCTTATTTTAAAGTTTCCTTATTTATATAATTCAATTTATTATATACAGAAGTAGTAATATTAATTAATAAAAACTTAATGTTTGAAATAAAAAATGGAAGCATGAATTTCTACCCAACATGAATAAATGATATTTTTCTACTTAATTTTTGATATTTTCATAATTTGAAGAATTTTATTAATTGATAAAAATATTTATCTTTTATGGTGATTTATAAGACAAAAATTATTCCATATGTTATAACATGGGACGGCGTGGTGACACGATATCATAGAAGGTACCTGAAGGAACTAGATGTCACCAACCAGGTTGAGGCATATATTCAAACATTGGGATTGAGAAAAACCCTTGAATTAATAGGTCTCGAAAGAAGGAGGGGTATTGAAGAAGACTTTGGAGAGGAGAAGATAGCCGAAAGTATAAATACGCTGTGTGTACAGAGAATCAAGCAAGCTGTGCCTGAGAACAAAAACTAAAATAACGAATATAAATATAGCCCTTAAATAAAAATCAAATGGTGATTTATAATTATTAAAAAAAATTTAATGGTTGTAAATTTTATCCAAAAACATAATCTAAATCTGCTAGATTTAATTTGTTTGATCACCGTAAATTTTAATGCAAGTATACCAACTATTTTTGATTGGAATATACTTATTCATCATTGGTATCTTTATTGTGATATTATTATCTTTTTATAAGTTATTAATTAAATTTAAACTATATAAATTATAAATCTTATTTGTATTTATTTTTCTGCGGCTTTAAATAGTTTAAAAATTTCACTTGGAAGTTATTTATGTCATTTTTTATCATTCATGAACTTATCTTTTTAAATTAATGATATAAGTGAATTATTTAAGATATTTCGAAGTAAAACAATCGCTTAATAGCATTTCATTTATTTACTTAGTAGATATTAGCTATTTTCCTATTTTTTTAATCGAGGCAGAAGCATTTAATTTGTATAAACCAGCTCTACAGGAAACATTTATCCACCTAGTCATTTTTTAACTCTATGATCCTATTGATATAATTTCACATGTCTTTATTCTCATATCATTAAAAAATGTATTTTTTTAGCTCTAAATATTTTAAAGAATCCAGCATTTCCTTAAACTCAAAAGTTCTAGATAACCCAAATTTAATTTTTAGCATTATATATTTCAAAATTGTAAACCTAATTCGATACGAAAGTTAATTATTTGTAAAAACATTCATCTCAACATTCTTTTTTCTGCTGTGGGAAGTAAATATGGCTTCTGTTGGTGATAAATGTAAAGTATGATATATCTCTGAAAAATATTATATTCAAAAAGATGTTTTAGCCACACGTAAATTTATCTAACGAAATCTTGAGGTTTGAACGTTTTTGTGCAATTCACACATTGAACGAAATATGATGCAAAAAATTATTAACTGACGATTATTCTGCTGGATTAAAGCAAGTTTAAATAAAATATAGATCGATTCTTGTTTATGACGTAATTTTTAATCGATCTTATCTGCCTTTGAACTGATATATATAACATGCAATTTACATAATTACTTTATAGTTTTTAAGTTACAAGCTTGTTTTTCAAAAATACCATCAATTTATCTAATACGATCGTAATCTAAATAAGTTCAAGTTTTAACAGAAAAAATATCATTTATATTGATACACATTCATTCTAACAATTAAATTGTAATTTTTAGAAAACATATTTTTGTGATGATCTCTTTCATATGTTATACAAATTGATCTTTGGGGATTGAAAATTGAATAGATTTTGTGGAATATTCAAATATTATATATGTTAAAAAAATGGAGCGAATATATTCTATGAGTGTTAAAATTATATAAATAATGGTAAATTATATCTAGTAATGCACATAAACCTACAAAAATTTGTATGCATAATTTGTAATATAAATGAATTGGTTTCAGGCCATAATTAAATGTATGCTGAGCTTAACAATAGCTAAATTTTACTAAAGAATAATACTACCCATATAGTTTTTAAGAACACCACTATGATCAATAATTAAGTGAATTTATATTTGGGTATCGGGTATGTCATTATAGGAACATAAAATCATTGAAATTTATACAGAAATATAGTAATAACCACATTAATATTATATTTTACTATATAAAAATTATAAAACCAGATTTTATAACTCTAAGAATTCGGTTTTAAATTTTAATAAAACATTTTTTTATGTATAAACAGCCAGTGGGTATGTATTTCAATTAATATACATCTTTACATATTATTTTGTGGGTAAATATGAACATAGGGCGACGTAAAACTAAACTAAAATTGAATTCGTTCTTGATATGTCTTTTGTAAACTGATACACTAAAAGATAAAGTTTTTTTATAAGTAAAGGTTTTTTCATGTACCTTTTTTATGTAATAAAAGATATATGATAAGATGAAGAACAACTTTTGAGAATTAAACACAATTTCAATATAATACATCGAAATTGTAGCCAAAAAATATGATTTCAGCTTTAATTTTTTTGTGTATAGTAATTCAGATAGCTTTTGCGTTGTTCTTTCTTTGATAATTATAAATGTTGGATTGAAAATTCTTTAAATTATTGAATATATTGTGTTTTTTTTTAATTATAAGAAAAAATGTATGTATAAAATAGCAACAACACGATATATTAATATATACCCGAACTTTAATTTTAATGTAGCTAATTTATATATTTAAAATAAGAAAGATCATATGATTCAAATCATAAAATTTAAAACATCTGTTAATTTATTTTGATAAATATTATACGATAGAAATGAATTTAATAATTTTGATGAACTTTTCCGCTTAGTTTACCTTGATGTTTAGTAATTATTAACTTTAAAGATATTTGATGCAAAAAAATGTATTTTCTGTGTGAATTTGTGTCAAAATACTAATTATAATTATTCTTTAGATCAAAATACTAGGTAAATACTACCGCCGCTTCAAAATTTAGATTGCATATTTAACAGCAAAATAATATTGCTTAGTATACAAAAAATAACAGTTATATAGGTTATGCACTAATCTAGGTAATTAAAACTTTATTGTATTATATTGAATGCTTTAAATATAAAGAAAATTCAGCTGGATTTAGAAAGATACACAACCTATTTGTTTTACGCTTAATTGTATAGATTTTATGTGTTTTGTTTAATACAGTTAAAATACTAAAAGTATACTAGTTATGAAATGCTATTAATTTTTGAAATCAAAAACAAATTTTGCTTCAAAACAAGATTAACAATTCGCAAAAATACTTTAAATTGTAATTAAAGGATATTTTTATATCAAAATCAGTACATTTTTGCTTTTTTTTTGTAATTGAACAGATACAAATTTTTTCAATTGAATTTTGGAAACTTTACTATATTAACTGATAAAAGAATAGTGCTTATTCGCAATGGGAATGATCTGATTTTTTCATGCTCATAAAACAATTTGGTATCCCATGCATACGTGAATAAAATGTACAAAAAAAGAATATGCTATTTCTGTATTTTCTTG
This sequence comes from Rhyacophila brunnea, assembly GCF_057557595.1. Taxonomy (NCBI): domain Eukaryota; kingdom Metazoa; phylum Arthropoda; class Insecta; order Trichoptera; family Rhyacophilidae; genus Rhyacophila; species Rhyacophila brunnea. The sequence continues at coordinate 1,291,509 of NW_028233362.1, read as the reverse complement.
GTCTTAAAATTTTTTCTTGATAGGAAACTATATGTTAAAATATCAAGATATGAGTGCTTTATTAATAGTGTTAGACTGTACTATTCAGAAAATAAAAGGTTCATATAAAATAATATATTATTACAAATTCGAAATCTATATCTTATAATTTATAATTTTGCTATGATTATTTATTAACAACTTATAATAAAATGGCAAACCAGCCGTAAAATTATATATTAAATGCTATTTTTGCGAATATTAAAAATTATATTTGAGCAAATATAGAACTTTTCTGCGTTGAATTGTATACATATATAAGCAATATCATTATTAATATAACCTTGCGAGAATCTCTTTTGGAATTTCAAATATTGATTAGACAGCTTCACCTTTTATGTACAAAAATCAATATAATTAATGTAATTGTTATTGAGAATAAGAAAACGAAATATTATATAAACATTTTAAACTTATATTTCATCCTTTTTTGATTGATACATAATGCATTTCGGCCTTATTTTACAAGCTGATAAACATATGATACTAAAATCTGTAAGCAGATGATATACTTTGTTAAAAACTACTTGTAACAAAGGTCAGCCATATAAATGTTTAATCATCTGTTGAATGCAGAAATTTAACAAAGATCTATATGCTTCTAAAATAATTATTTAGTTAATAATAAAAATTTTTTGTCCAATAAAAGGTGATATAGTATTCTTAATTGAAAAATATTTTTAGAAATTAGTTTATTCATAATTTCAAAATTATATTATTATCTGGCAGTTAAATCATAAATAAGTGTTGCTTTCTACACAATTTTAACATTTTATATTCTAAATTACAACAGATGCCAAATCGATTATTATAATGTTTTGCATATATTTTGCTTTTGTTTGTATTAAATGCTATCATATCTCTATAATTAATCAAATACTTTTAAGTATTTTTGCGGGATTATAATAAAATTTACAGACATTAAATTTTTTCTTAAATGCATTTGAATTTATAATTCATACTATCAATCCTTATTATTATTTTTTTATTTAAGGGCTATATTTATATTCGTTATTTTAGTTTTTGTTCTCAGGCACAGCTTGCTTGATTCTCTGTACACACAGCGTATTTATACTTTCGGCTATCTTCTCCTCTCCATAGTCTTCTTCAATACCCCTCCTTCTTTCGAGTCCTATTAATTCAAGGGTTTTTCTCAATCCCAAGGTTTGAATATATGCTTCAACCTGGTATGTGCCATCTATTTCCTTAGGTACCTTCTATGATATCGTGTAACCACACCGTCCCATGTTATAACATATGGAATAATTTTTGTCTTACATTTGTATATTAATAATAGTTCAGATGCTAGCAAGTCATATTTCTCAATTTTTCGTTTTCAACTATGTTTATGCTGTCAATACTTGTCACGCCAATTTCGATCAGAGTGATGCAGTTCTTCTTTTTGTCATATACAAAAATATAAGGTCTGTCATTCGATAACTTGATGTCTGTTTTAATTCTGATATCTACTTTGATTCTGCGAATTCGTTTTTCATTATTTCTTGTACAGAGTGTCTGTGGATTTTTTTGGTTTTTTTGAAATTGTATTTTTTTGCCATTTAAAGAGAAGACATCTTACAATCTCGTTGTGTCATCTTGTAAAGTCAAGACCAAGCATTTTTTTACATCTGCTTGCTAAGTAGTCTACAGTTTTAATCGAGTTGTTACAGTGCGGGCACCTTGATCTATCTCCAAAGAATACGTTTCTATTTTGAATAAAGCAGAATCTCGACTCTTCTAAGGGTCTGATATTTCCATATTGTAGCCACTTTGAGGATCCTAATATTTCGAGCGTTGTATTTTTATGAACATCGAAGAGTTTTTGATGATGTGTTTTTTGTATTATTTTACACAATAAACAATCTTTTTGTTTTAATACAAACGCAGGAAGACCTTAGTCAACGAAGCCATATTTTGTTCTGAGGAAATATTTTGATTAAATATATACTATAAATATAAATATACTCTTTACAAACATAAATATTTTATTCAATGCGTCACTATATATTTCTATAATCAAACAGTTTTTAATTATTATCAATTTTTTCTTGATATATAATATTGATAGTACATCTATGCTGTAAATATATAAAACACACATCGAATCTTATTTGACATATAATTGCATTAGCTTAAACTAAAAAAAATATATTTGGCCTATGAAAATCAATTAGAACACAGGATGGCATATTTAAATTGTATTTGTGTATTTTCATTTTTTGTTCAACTAAATTAGATATCTTATTGCCTATATAAATATACTGAAGCAAATTAGATAATTTTTTAAAATTTAATTTAATGTCAGATGTATTATTAATGCAAGATTTTTTGTCTTCACAGTTTACAGGACAAAAAAATAAACATATAGTTCATAAAAACTGCCCTAGAAACAATTATTGTGTGATTTAGCATGTAAATAGTTTTTACTTAACTCAAACTTAATGTATGGGTAAATCGCATTTTTTTTTCTATCATATGCGTTTAAGATTTAATTCAATTTAATAAAAATGACTACAAATCTGTAAATACGTTATTAAAGTTGATGATTCTCTGATAAAAATTTTTTTGAACGTTTACATGAAAAAAAGTGAAATTTTTTATTTACATTCAATTTAAAATTATCTCAGATTTTCTCTTTTTTTATACTGAATTTATCTAGTTTTTTTGTTTTACAAATGTATATTTCGATCGTCTAAATGCAAATTTTAATAAACGATATATATATGTATATAATTTGATACTTTATTTTATCAATTTCTAGTTCCCTGGGGTATTAGAAAAAATTAAAATAGTTTTTTAAAAAAAACGGATGAAAGCCTGCAATAAATATATTAAAGAAAATTTTTTTTACCGTTCATTAGAAAATGATTTTATAAATCCTTTAATAAGCAGAGATTAATAATTCATTTTTCTAAATAATAGAAGATGTTTATTGCCTTGATATGTTTATATAAAGGAAAATTAAACACACTTATGTTTTACTTATTAAAAACACATATCATATTTTGTGTTCTTAGATTATATGTTGTATATTTAAGTTTTATGCTTAGAAAGATAATTTAGTGCAGTTAGCGGTTTTAAGCTTTTAAGATGCATGAAAGTTTCTCGTTATTAAGTATTATAAATTATAAATATAAATCACATGGAATATGTGAAAATATTTTATCTTATTGAATTATACAAATATACATAATAGGTTATCATAAAACAATCTAAAAACGAGAAGACTGTATTTTTATAAATTTTACATACCTAGAGTATGAACAGCATAAATTTATATTTTAAAGTGGTATTAAAATATATTGACAGTGTTTCCTTAAATATCAATGTAATTTTGTAGCATAGTATTTTGTCGTATCAGAATCGAATTATGTGTGAGCAGAAATATTTATTCAATGTTCGAATTATCTGTTTTAAATAATTTGTAACTACTAAAAAACTATAACGGCTAATTTTTTATAAATACTCAAAGAAATCCGTTTTATTTTCTATAAATATTTTTCCACAAAAATAAATTAAGTTAATCAAAGATTTTTGTGTATGTTATATGTATTTATAATTTTAAAGAAAGATGCCTTTGAAGTTCTATGAAATACATAATTGCATATTTTTTTACCACAAAGTATACATTTACAAGACTTTCATATGTGATCCATGATTTAGTTTGTAATTTATATAATTTGAATACGTTAACGACAGCAAACACATAAAAAATGGTATATTTATACGAATCTGTACTATATATAGCATTATATCATCTTGGGTACATCATTGTTGTCACACATAATAGTATGCCCATAAATTATAGTATATATAATATTAAGAACGATTGTGACAAAAATACGCATTTCTGAACAATACATAGTCTTCATGACATGTGAACAGAATGCGGGAAGGGATTTCTATCTTTAATTAGCAAACATGAAGGGTTTTATATATATTTTAAAGGATAATATAGCATTAAATATAGTCTGGATGTTAGTGAAATAGATAGATCATAGTTATATAAAGTTAGCAGAATTAACAATACAAATTTGGACACAAAAATAAAAAAAGGAAACTTTTTCATTAAAAACTTCATCAATTTATTTTATATAATAATATCATTCCCACTAAAAAAATTGTTGAATTTAAAATAAAATTAATAAAGATTAGTTAGAATGGATATCAGAAGATGTTAAGAGCAGACTAAAACGTTATTGTTTTCCCTTAATGCCTCTATAAAAATTACATTACTAACTAGTTAATTAAATATTTGTGCTTATTACAAGTTTTAGTTTTAATTGATTGCATAAATAGTTATAGAAAATTATGTTCGGATTAAAATATAAAAATGCGAACCACAGAGCTTGTATAGTACGATATATAATATTTATCTAAATATAAAATATATTGTTTTACACAAAATTATCATTTTTTTTTGCAGATATACACCATATATTATATTCATTCTAAGTTTCTGATCCTGATAAAGTTGTCTTTACGCAAGAGTATTACAGATTAGTTTAACTCCGCAAAGGAAATTTAGTATTGCTTTTTTATTAATCCGGTTTTGTGTTTTTCTGAGATACGACTAAATTTATTTATATCAATAATTTAACAATAAATTATATTATATATAATTTATAAGTAAATTAATATCTTAAAGGGTTTCAAATAGTATTTAAGTTCGTTATATCAAGCTCAGCACCGCTTTAGGAATTTTTATCGTTTTTATATGATTTACATGATATAAAAGGAATTTAATCATACTCGCACAAATTACTGTATTTTGGATTTGTATGTCTCATTCATAAAATCAACTTGAATTATACACCAATTCATTGATATCTATAGATTTCTGTCCGATAAACAAACAATTTCTGGTTTTCTCAAATTGTTTAAATCAAAAAGAATAATCTAAATTTTATTTCAATTGATCGGCTCATATCCAAAATATTTTTTTATTTAATTTTCGATTTTTATATTATGTTTTGTTATAAATAACACTCAAATTGAAAAAAATATTGAATCATTTTTAACAATTTCCATATTTAATTAAAGTTTAGACATATGATATGAAAAAAGATATTGATGTATGTTTTAAAGTGATATTTCTCAATATTAAACAGGGGCCATATTACAAAGTAATGTGTTCAAAAAAAATATATAAAACAATTTTCTTATCACTGTTATAAACCTTATTAATTTTATTGTAAATTAATCAACATAATAGTATTTTATGTGTTCAAGAAAGGGATATTTTTAGCTCATATAAAAATTACTTTTAACACTAATAACACCTTTTGATTTTGGTTTCTTTTATAAATTTTTTGTTACTGTGATATTGATGTTTATAAATTTAACAGAATCTAAAAGTTACATTAAAATATATATAATCAATTTTAAGTAGATTATTTTTTTTGATTCTATGAGGTACTTATATTTTAATAGAGAATTTGAAAATTATTCCACGAAAGTAAACCTTTTTACGTTTTTAACGTACGAATAGATGCATTTTCGCGAAGAAAAACGAAATTTCAGATGCATTTGCTCAGATAATTTCTTAAGAAACTTATTAACAATACTTTTTACCCTATTTATTTTAGTTAGACCAAAAGTTCGATTTAGACTTCCTTTACGGGTTTATTAAAATACAATAAATAGGCAATTTTTAAAATTTTTAAACGAAGAACAAACCGCATCTAAGAAATTTAAAATAAATAATAAACTGAATTTTCAGCTATTTAAATGCTAATATGACCTAAAATTGATCCGTAAATTCTTATTTATTTATTGAAAAAGGTGCGGTTTTATATTTCTTTTCAACGACATATCTTTTATAGCAAGTTTTACATATTTTTTAAGATGAAAACCATTAAAAATTTAGCTAATTCTAACGTCTTCTAGGTCAATATTGTATTATATTATTGTAATTTAAAATAATAAATATAATTAAAATGTGATCAGGAAATTACAAATCAAGATAAAAAGGAGATATAGAGCAAATATGAATAATAAAGAAAACGGGGAAATAATATGTATTTAATATAAAAAAAAATTACATATTACAATCATACATACTATCTATTAATGTGTTCTTTTTTTTCTGTGTATAATGATCTTTTTAGAATATTGCTATAGTAAAAATGGTTGATAATGAACATAAAAATATTTTAGAAAATTAAAAAAGCAAATAGAAATATTAGATGGTATGATTTATCTATTCATAAGTTTCAAAAACATTATGAATCTTTGTTTTAAGGGTGGGCTGTTGTTCTATTATTACCGTCGAAAATCACAAACATTTCAATATTTTTTCATATCTCATTCTGGAGTCATATTGAAACTGAAAGAATCGTACAGTGTCATATGATAATCGTAATTTTGGGGTGTAATATGGACATCGAATTACTTTGATTTTAAGTAATATGATTTTTTTGCTTATTGATGTCATTTTCATAATTAGTTTCAATAATATGTTGCTAACTAAACGTAAAAAAAGAATGGCTGATAATAGATAAAAATTGTAAAAACAATAGGATTCTTACCTTCAATAGACTCAATGCTATTGTCATTAGCGGAATATTCTATAAGATAGCTTTAAAAAATAGGACATTATATTTTAAAATTACAATGTAAATCTATCTAAAATAAACAAAAGTAAAATTATTTATCGTATTAAATATTATTTTACTGCTCATAATGTAAAGAAACTACCGTATTCCGAAAACATATGTATTTTGCCTACAAAATATGCTGCTTATTGTTTATTATGTAAATAAATTGCTGGATTTGATGAAATATGTATACATACAAAACTTATGTACCAATAATAAATCCCATAGAGCCAATGATTCTGACTTCAATAACTACTAAAATACGTGAGAGAAAAATTAACAATACATGTGTATAAAAAATAACTATTTGATGCCGAATTCGCATTAATATATTTAGTTCAAATCAAAATTACATATCTTTTTTATAAATTAATGTAAAGAGTAGTAAAATTCAATATATATTATATAATGTAATCTTGTTGAAAATATTGACTTTTCTAACAATATTTGTATAAAGTACATCTATCAAATTCAACATTGTCTGCAGTGATTATTAAAATCAAATAAAATATATATTTATAAAAATATGCGATATCATTTATCGCAAAATCATGATAAAATATATATAACATAAACACACTAACATAAATATTATTATTGTAATGTGCTTTTATAAAATATTCAAGTAATATTTTATAGATACCAAACAAATAAGAAGGATATAAGATGTTATAATATTAGAATTTTTATTCGACAATTTACTTGATTTTAATAAAAAGAACCCATTAGAATATGTATATAATGCTTATCCGCTCAAAAAATATTTAATTTTTTAAAATCTTATAGTTATCTTGAATGCTATCAATGTTTTCGTTTTGTATTTTAATGTAAGCACTATAATTCGCCTTTTAATAATCCGCATTTTATTTTTATGAAAATTATGAAATTAGCTATTTAAAAAAATTCGGTCAAAGGGCAAAAATAAAAAAATTATTTATCAATTATTTTTTATATAGACATATCTGTATAGAACCAAAAAAATATCACTCGATTGATCTTCCGATAAATATTCTTTAATAATAGAAACACATAACAAGTTAAATCTAAACATAAATTTATTCTATGAATCTTTATTATTTGTTTTTTTAAGCTATAACATATAAGAACTAATTTAATATTTTAATAGCTGAAAAAATTGGTATAATCCTAATATGGGCATTCTAAATTATTTTAAAGGATATTTAATATGTTCGAAAGGTACTTTTATTTATATTTCTGTAAAAAAATACATAAATATACAAATATATATAATAACTGGATCAATATTCTTGCCGAAAGACTAAGAATGTGTATATTATAAAAACAAAAGGGTTTTTTTGTATTTTTCTATATATGATTGATAAAATGAAAAAATTTATATTTCTTATTTTATATAGTAGCTGTAAGATTATAAAATATCCCTATATTAAATATTATATACTTCTATATTATATCGCCTTATTATATCGTGAATTCAAAATGTTTTCAGTTTTATATGTAGGACATAAGCTTTTATATATAATTTTAAATCCGTTTTCTTTGTTTTTATATCAGTTTATAATTCAAAATATATGAACAATATTTTCGCAGAAATATTAAAGGGCTAGAAATCATCGCACGCAAAACATTATTATATTTCAAACTCGTCTTATTGTCGTGACTACAAGTGATCAGAAAACAATATATAGTATATAATTAGTAAAAATATTTTGGCATTATTCATTTTATTTATAATGGCTCTTAAACAACTTTACACATTGTCAGTAAGCAAGGGAAGGTATGCAAGCCAACATTATAATAATAACGATGTTTCCTCAAAGCAGATAATCAATTAAATGCCTACTAGCATCAGACTCGTTTATAAATGACAAAAAGAAAGGATTTTGTCTGACATTAAATATCCAAAATATTTTTTTAATCCGATACCCTTATGTTCTATACGAAGAGTTACTTTGTATAATTGACACATAATAGATATTTATATACCTTTCCACGGCTCATTTTCAGTAGTGATCAACCGGAATAAAGTATCCAATAAATTAAGAAGATAAGTAGCATTTCAGTCTTCACACTAGATTTAGTTATTTTATGGGTAAAATTTACTTGGAATGCGAGAAAATACGACTTTGAACATTTTAGATAAAATTTGCGCATTTTTAAGAGCTTTTTACAGCCTTTTTATTTGAAAATAGAAGCCTAGTTTTAAACGAAAATTTTGATTTTCTTCAAAACACAGTTTTTGCGGCGCCGTCAACCAAATATAATTCGCAAACAACTACGATTTTTTACAGAAACATATTTCATTTTTAAACAAAAAAAAATATTTTGTTAAAATTATTCTATCGAAGATTTTATCAGGATTTGCATTTAGTTTAAGAATCGAGAGCAAAAATTTACTATTCAAAATAGAAAATATACTACATATTGTTTTTATACTAAAAAAATAAGTGAAAAAAATCATTAAATACTTGTCTAAAACAAAATTTTTGACTTGAATTTTTCAGCAAGAAAAATATAGAATATATAGAATTAATGATGGTGAAATTTGCAAATGATAAATTTGGATTTCCTAGATTTTGAAATTGCAATCTTTAAGATAAAAGAATTTTATGCCACTTTTTTGACAAGTATTTATTTAAAGTATAATGTTGTTGAATTTTTACTATTTTCTGTACCTTTTATCATAAAATATTCTTGAACGCATATTATATCTTCTTTATAATATATAAATATTTATCTGCTATACTGATATTATTACAGAGTGATATATTTACATCAATGTTTAAAAAATATTCAAATATACAAATATTCTCGCTGTATTTCTTTAATTTTCTTATTATAATTATATTTGAATATTTTCTTAATATTATATCATGCTTTTTAAAAACTGAAATTTAAAAAAATACAGATATCTAGGAGACAAACATCCACCAATTTTTTTTATTGCAAATTATAGAGTAAAAATAGAGGAAAAAATGGAAAATGCAATTAAATTTAAATAATTGCATAAAACATTTGATTTGAATATTTATTGATGCACAAGTTTCAATCAAAGTATCATGTATCTCAAGCAAAAAATCACGCCTCAAAACCTTTCAATATACGTCTAAAACACACAAGACATCACTTTCAAGTGTTTTTCTAGATAAAAAGTTTGAATGCACTACTGCTTATGTTGCCACCATAAATTCCATTATACTTAGCATATGATATTTCGTAGCAGCAAAAAATATTATATCCCATATATTATTATAAATAACTTACAAATATAAATTATCTTAGATGCATTAGATTTAAATTGATATATTATATCTTTAAATTCTTAAACACAATATAAAAAATTTTCCTGCTAGATTTGAAGTAAATGTATAATGAATTTCCATTTATAATATGAAAGAATCACAAATTATTAAATTTTACACATTCCACATGCAAATAATACGTGCATTACCCAAAAGAAATAATTTAAAGCTTCTAAATTGCAAAAATATAAAATATTGTTTTTTGGTTAAGATAATTTCATAATTTGTTTATTTTTCTTCGAAGTCAGTATATTTGAGATTTTTTTCATGAGAATAGGCTGTGATTTTAGATTACAATATAAAGGATTCAAATTATATTTTTTGATAAAATGATGTCACATTTTCATATAAAACAAGCCTATAGAAACTTTTTTTTATAATTTACATGTATTATATATCATATTAGTACATAAATTATACTAATAAGGTATAATTTAAATTATAAAAAACAGCAAAATCGCGATAAATTTGACATTTGAGTCATATAAATTATAATATTTTAAAGAAAAATATTTTTTTGAATTAAGATTTTTATGTTTGTACCTTAAGAGAGTGACAATCTATTTCTAAATAATATATACATCTAATTAATTTATTTTTAGCGTAGAGTCGCATTATTCATAGTGTATGCTGTCTATATTGTCACAAATTTATGTAAGATGATGGTAAAAAATTCATAATACTAGATTTAATATATAATAAACGCAAAAAAGATATATTCAATCGGATTTTATGTGGTCTTTATCAAAAATACTCCATGTTAAAAATGATTTTAAATGTATGCATTTCAAACATATTACGTTTTTTGATGCAAAAAAATATCAATCATGCAATATATTGTTAGTTTGATCATAAAAATGCATTTTTTTCTTAGTGTTTTGCACTCTGTTAATGCAAAAACACATTCAAACATAATCTAAAGATACTAGTATGGTAATCTATATTACGGATGTTGTGATAATCTAGATATAAATATATCATGTTATTAAATTAAGGTAATTCAAATCACCCAAAAAAAATATCACATACTAAGACAACAATTAAGTTTTGCCCAATAATGTGTAAATTTACGTTTTTTAAATTGTATATATACCCAAGGTGTATGAGAAAAATAACAAAAAGGCAAAAGAGGTAAATATGTAATATATTCTTACAAAATGTCAAAATTTAAATTTAATCTTCTTTTAATATGATTTAATAAAAATATATTTTTTTGCATTATTAGTATAAACTATATGTGATATACATCTTAAATCAATACGTAAAAGCCTCTTCTTGCATTGACTTTCTTACAGTCATATTTTTAGCACAAAAAATCGCAATCAAAACAAGCATGAGAATTATCATAAATTTATAACTTTAAAATTGATTTTACACCAATCTAATTCTTTTTTATAGAACATAAAACTCGTTTTTTTTTGACTGTAATGATTTTGCGAGGTTTTATATGCAAAAGGTAAGTAAAAGGCACTGAAACAAGAATAACTCCTTTATATAATAATACTGTGTTTGATTTTTATACTTGCAATTATTTCTAATGCTGCACTAAAAAAGCTCAAAAATAAAGAAATAAAACAATTGAGAAAACATATTTATAATGCATATTTACACTTGAATACACGTTTCTTTGACAACTTTTTATTTTTCTAATGAATTTTTTGCTATTTAATTATGATGCTGAATATGTAATGTTTTGATGGATATAAGATCTGAAAAATTCCGTAATACTGGTTTACAATAGTAAAGCTAATAAAAAATTTACGTTTTGCATACTATACTTTTATGAACTAGAAAATTTTCTTTACATATATTTTATTGCTAAAAACTATGTTTTTGTCTTTAGAAACCTTTTTTTGTTTCTCAGTTTCTCCACTTCTTGTAAATCTCGTACGTAAGATCTTCTAATATATAGATTTGAAGTTATGTATTGTACTAATCCATGTTTTCTATTCTTGCATTTTCTTAAGCTAATATTAGTACTTTAAAGTAGTTGATTTATATTATTTAACTATGCGAAAACCTTTTCATTTAGAATTATATGCTATTTATATCTTATATGAATTTTTTACCTGAATTCAAGACTATTATTATATTTCGTAATTTTATTATCACAAAGATTGCAACATTACAATAATAGAACATAAAACTACATCAAAATTTGTTTACTATATTTTAATCTACATTTTCATACATCATTGTTGTGTAACTACAAATATATATATATATAGATGTGTGATAATATAATCTTATATGAAAATTTTTAATTTACTATTAAATTTATTCTTAATGAAAAAGAGCGTATTTTATGCACCTGTGGATCTTTTTGTGCTTGCTGTTATCACTATAACAAAATAATATTCGTAGCACAAGCTTTATTTTGCGCTGACAAGCTTTTTAATATAAAAATTATAAATTTAATGCTTATTTAATTCATATAAATGTATTATTTATTCAACTAAGTCTTTTACAAATATTCTGGGTTTTTTTTTGTGATTGTCACTATTAGTACCGCCAATAGTTCTGACATTAATTGTTATTATATTTAATAAGGAATAGTAAAATAAAGTTTGTGCATATTTTATAATTTGATGCCATTGCCTTATGTATACAAAAAATATAAATGTTAAGATTCTCTGCAAACTTTCGTGTTATTTTTCTGCCGAAAAGGATTTATAAATCTCTCTCTAAACATAGGATCTATACTTATAAGCAAATTTGACGGGTATTTAAAATTTTAAAACACAAACTAAAAAAAATTTTGGATGATAAAAAGAATTCACATATTTCCTCGATCCTTCGTAAAGTCTTAAGATCTCAAAAAATGTTCATTTTGCTATTATTTTTAATAATTGATATTTTATTGTTTTAATACACGGTTTAGGTGCTATTTTTAGAATGTATTAGAGAAAAATGTAGACTTATATGGCAAAAAAATGTTATGCATATGAAATAACTTTGTATAAAGTTATTTCATATGCATAACATTTTACAAATATTTTACCCTTAGATGATGATTTCTTGCAATAAATATTATATATGTTAATAAAGAAATATCGAGTAAACTTGTAATAGGCTGCATAAAACAATCAAGCAGTTTAAATACGCACACATATATATAGCCGATCTATGGATATTAAAACTATTTGTAAATTTTTAACTAGTTTTTAATTTGTATTTTTTCTTAATGATAGTCGTAAATTTTATTTTTATTTTTAAATCCAAGCAAAATCTTATATATTCTGTGCCTACGCGCACAAAAACGCGTTTTACATGTTTTTTCTCTATATTTTATTTTTAGAATATAGAAAATTACTAAAGTTGTATTATGTATAACTAAACATGTTATATTATATTTTTATTATAATATAAATACTTTAAAACTCGCAATATCATAAAGAAAGACATTTTGCTGGCAACAGATACACCAACATTACAATATTCTTTGAAAAAATATACTTATATTTTTTTCATAAATTAGATTAGAAATATATGCTATTAATAATTTTTTTGATTATATTTTTTAATCCTACTATTAGAAAAATAAGTAAATTTCATTTTTAGTTATAATTTTCAGATTTCGAAAATTTTTTTTTTTACAAGATAAAGTTTTTTTTAAAGTTATTTTTTCGTGATATTACGACGAATCTTATATTATTTGTACATCATTAATTTTATTTTGCAATTTTATTCTTTTTATGTTAATATGGATGGTACAAAAATCAATAAATGAAGTACTACTGTATTTAAATCAGAACTTCTTATGATATAACATAGAATGTAGAACCCAATTATGCCTATAAAAAGATATTTATTTTACATTTGACTGCCCATCATACACGCAAATCTATATTTTTAGAGTTATTTATAAATTTTTTTATATTTTTTCTATGCTGCAAAAAAATTAATATTGCCACAAACAAATTATCTTGGTACCATACAAAAAAATTCGATACCTGTTATCTTTATAGTTTATGCCCCTTTTACGATAGATTATAAGAAATATAAAGTGAAAGGTTTTTTATACGTTCTAAACTTAAAATAAGAAAACCTTTCTAATGATAATTAAACTGCGCCTTATTATATATCTCAATCGATTTTTTACTCAATCCTCTTCGTCAAATCTCTCATTTATTCTGCGAAAACAAAATCAGTATTTATCTTGTAGTTTAGAATACAACTCTAATACACTGGATGCTTTTAGATGGCACTATAATAACCAATATAAAAGATAGTTTATTTACGTTTGCATTTTATTGGAATCATAATATTTTTTGACTTACTTTTTTTACGCGATTTACTAAACCATCTAAATATATTTATATATCATCAGAAAATTTTATATGATATCTAATTTGTCTCGTGCATTTTGATTGTCATTTGTTTGATTTTATGGTAAATATAATGTCAGAAACTAATGTATTTGGCACTTTATAACTTGTTTTATAGCTCTATCATATTTAAAATTATTATTTATGTAGCATAAACACACAACATATGATTTATATATCTGCTATTTGAATAGATATTTTGGAAATAATTTTTGCATATCTTATATATAAAAAATCATATAAATATACGTTATTTCTGCTAATTTATGTTTCATATGCTTCACATTATATTTTGAAATTACAAAATAAAAAACTAAAGTCTTCATGCTTTTACCATTAAATCGTTTTTTATAATCAAGAACTCAAAATCAACATCTATTAATTTTTGCTTCAAGTCTTAATAGTCAAAATGATGTAATAAACTTCTTAATACAATAGCACTTAACTCAAATTTTTACAACTCTTATATCCTATCACATTTTTACAGTCATAGAATTTGGAAGAATAATTTTGTCCCCAAGTCTTAGTTTTTTATAATTTAAAATCAAAAAATTATGTTTTATATGAAACCCTCAAATATTTTCGAAAAGTAAACTACAGAATATAATACCCTTGAACTCATTTTAAAAGATCGATCTATAATTATTTGGCAAAAAAGTGGCAACGGTAGTATTATAATATAGTTTATACACATAAAATCAAGATTTTTATCATGATTTTTGTAATTATGATATAATGCAATTTCTTTAAAAGTAAACCTGAGATATTGTTTAGTTTTAAAGTTTTCAGAACAAAATATTGATATTTTGATATTTTTTTGTAATTAAACTTTGAAATTTATTTCTTTTTATTTTTCATATAATGCATTACATTTTTTTCGCCTAAATTGATATATTAAAAGCGTTTTGCAAATAATAAGATTATTTCATTTATATTATAGCATTTAAGAATTTAAAAACTGTATTGTGGAAAAAAACTAGTTATAAAATTTAAATATAATAATACACTGCAATTAACATACGGTTGAATTGGAATTCTAATATCACAGAATTCGGTGGCGGTTTGAATTTGTGCCGTTAATTTACACTTTGCACATATAAACAAAGATTAAAACGTTAATTTTTAGCTGCTTGTCGATAAATTGTTATCATGTTTATATACAGCCTTAAATTATAACTTATAGTCGATAATATATGTAAGGTTATATGAATATTTTTTTAATAGATAAACCAGATAAATCCATACAGAGTGTAAAAAAAATCGAGTTTTTAAATATACTTTGACAAATAAAGTTTTAAATACTTATTTTATAATATAAATATACATATTCTCGAAACTTATAACTAGAATAATATCTTCTGAATGTCGAATTCTATTCAATAACTCAATAGAATTTTTTATTGAAATTTTTGCGTGCTTTATATAGTTTTTTATTTCTTATTATCTATTACAATTTGTTCATACTTAATGAAACTTTATGGTCTAAATTTATTAAAATTATTCAAAGATTAGAAATCTTAAAAAATGATTGTTTTAAATATAGTTTTATCAATTTTACACCCTAACAAAAGTTTTATATTTTGTATAAATGTTCAAATTATTTATCTTTGCATTTATGTATCAACATTTATACAAAACACATTTTAATATATAGCCATCTTATAGAGAAATTTTGAATTTTTTAATTCATGCAAGTATGCCACATCCAGCAAATAAAATATTGTTCTGAAGTTTTGAATATAAGAATTTCGCAAGAAAAAACGAAAGAAAGTAGAATTGTCTTACATCAAGACAACGCTCATATTTTGATATAGTTAGAAGATATATTTAATATTTAGTACAGCCTTCAACCACAAAAATTTATATGATTTATGTTTCTCCAGATATGAACAGTTTATTTTGTCTATAATTCTTTGAAAGAATTGTAATTTCTCGGATTTGACGCAAACTAATATAAAACCAAACAAGAGTTTAAAATTTGTGTATTATAAAGGAAAATTTATCGGAAAAAATTTAGAATATATTATATGTCTCTGCATAACATCTACACTTTGAAAATCCATATAATTATCATTATGATATTTATATCCGGCGGATGCGGAAAAGGCCTTGAAGCAAAGTATTTTGACAATAAAAAGTTGCCGAAAATGATGCATTATGACAGAATATAGTAAATAGTAAGATTTTCTTAGAAACGAAGAAATATTCTTATTAAATTTTCCAAAATAAATAAAATAGAATTGCTAAAAAAATTCATTATCATACTTTTCAAAATATAAAATGTAGCGTTAGTATGCACATATCATTGTCATAATATATATTTTATAAATTTTAGATTTATATCATGGAGCATGTGGTAAATTAGGTGTTTTATTGCCGCATAAATTAAGATCCCATGCAAAATATTTTCGAAGGATATAACATAAAATAAATCTGAAATTTTTTTATTTATAGAATAAAACATATAATAGACATTAATATTATATATAAGCCGCAAATCTGGCAGCCCATGTTGAATTTTAAAGAAGTATTATATTTTGACATTTATTATATGTAAAATACATGTGTATTTGTTCCAAGCCGTTAGATAAATTTCAGATTTGAATAAAAATCGAGCATATATCCCACGATTTATGCATCTATGTTGCCTCAAAACATATAACCAATTTTCAAATAATTTTGAAGCTATAAGATTGAAGGTAGGTGTAAAAAAAGTCTAATTCTTATAATCTTGTTTCTATATATGATGTATTGAAAGGAATTTAAACATAAAAAATTTCGCATATTTAAATAAAAAATTGTTTTATTTTACATTTAGCATATAAATTAACACGAAACATATTATGTAAAAAAAGAATAAAAAACTAAAATGGTATATGAAAAACATAATTTTAATTCCATAGCACTAAATATTAAATAACCACAGATTAATATACAAATGTAATACTTAATGTGCAATATTTTTTACAAACATTTGATTGCGTTATTGTGGCAGTAGATTCATTTCAATATAAAAAAAATTGTTTCGATTCTTTCAAGAAAAACAATAAATATAATAAAAAACTAAAGAATCAAATTTGAAAACATCATAATAAGTATACATCAATAGAAAGTTTATTCGTGAAAAATAAGTCCGTTCAAGATTCTTATATAGCACATATTAAATAGAAATAACGCTGTCAAAGCCCTTTGATTGCATATGGTAGATCAACTTTATCTTTTTTAGAGTCATTTGTTGTCTAGACATGATATATATATACAAAAAAACAAATCCTTTTGTAAATTATAAATAAAATTAGTTCATATAAAATATCTAATTTCTACTAAATTATCATAAATTCTTAAATTTGGCAAAAGATCTATTTTTCTCTTATTTTAAACAAGTTGTAAGTTGAAAACGATTTTAAGGTGTATTATAAATATTTTGGATTTTCGGTTTTTATAAACTTTTAATCTGAACGTAAATAATACACCAATTCATTATTAATTCTAGTTTTGTTTTGTGTTATTCAAAATAAAGAATTATTTCGGCTGCCTCATCTTATTTTTCAGAACAATTCGAACCTTCTATTATAATTTAATTATCACACAAATGAGACTTATTAATATCTTATTTGCTAAAGATCTGAATCAATACAGAAAGCAATATTTTTATTTTATTGCATTTCTGACTTAATTTTTACCAACAAAAAATATAATATAAATAACGATAACAAAAAATTATTGCTTATTATTATTCAGAAATGATCTATGAAGCCATTTAGTAGCATCTTTTATGCACCTTTTCTTAAAATAACAGTAAAAAATACAACTCTCATAACAAATTAAAGAGAATATCACAAAATAATGAAAAAAAATATAAAAATGAAATGTTTCAGATTTAAAAAATTGATCTGATCATAATATTTTTGCATTGTATTATTGTGCAACGAAAAACTACATTTTATATTTGATTATGCTTTCCAAATGTATTTATGTGCTATAAAGACTCTTCTAAATTGGAATTTTTCTGTATTAAATATAAATTTATGCCCATTTCAATGGCACTTAATATGTTTTTTAAAGCCTTTAAATACAAAAAAATTTCAGATTTGATTTTTCAAAATTTTATGCGGATTAAAATTGAAATTTCAAACGATATTTATATTTTTAGGTCTGTAACATTTATACATCGATTTATTGGGTTTGAAAATTTTATTAAGACACCAATTACCAGTTGTTAGTTTAGTTTCTCCCTTAATATGTACTCAGAGTCGCCTATAAACTAGCGAAATCGACTAAGTATGTATTATATATGTTTCTTTCCTTATGATAAAAAAAAAGAAAAAAACGAATAATAATTAAGGCCTTTAAAAAAATAAAAATTACATTTTTACTAAAATAAGAATTCTTGTATACTGATTTTAAAACAAAAAGATGTATTTAATATTATCTGTTTATCATAGTGGAATATATGTACTATAAATACGTTGAAATATTAAGTATTAGAACATAAAAATACAATGCTTACAGATAACATTTCAAATGTTACATAATACTTATTGAAATACTACGCCGTGCTTTTTTAATATAACAGTGACAAATAAATTTTTTTTCGTACACAAATTTTTCTATTTTTAGTGCATTAAGTTCGATCGAATTTTTAATTTGAAAAATTCAACCTTACAAAATATCTAATATAAATTTTTATCAAAGATAAATAGACATCATTCGAATATATACACAATGTTGTTCAAGGTACTTTTTTAAAAGAAAGGCATAAACAAAATATACAATTCAAACTTTATAATATTCCTAATATTATATAGTTAAAACTTACTTCAATAAAAATATGGTTTTTAAACGTATTTACAACCCTTTTTACTTTTTTTTTGGTGTATTGGAGAATTCGTCTGAATGCAAATAAAAATTTTTAATATTTAGTTTATTTGCCTAATTTCATATTTCAAAAGTATGTTAAATATTTGTGCTTTTTTACGAGATGTGTAAGTCAAAAAAAAAATACATTTTTATCTCAAGAAAATATTTATGCAGCAAAAAATATATAAAGAGCTGAAGAATAGTAATATTTTTTTACTTTTTACTTAGAGTTTATAATCTTTTTTATTTATAAAATGCATTTTTGTGGTTTGCATCTAAATAAATGCGATATAATAATAAATTTGTTATATAAATTCCTATGTGAAATATGATCTTTATATTTTTTTCAAGGCCCTAAAAAAGTCAGTTTTACAAAAATTATTGTTTTATACTGACACAGTCATCGAAAAAATAATTTGACTATTTTTAAATATTTATAAAAAATCTAGTATTGATTCAACACATATGATTCGAAGTAAAACGTAATAAAGAAATACTAATATAGATCTTTGACATGATTATAATAGATCATATTTTTGACGAATTAAATCAATATATATATAACATTTTCGTATTATTCTAGTAGTAAGTATAGCTGAATACAAAAAAAATACATTAACATTATTTGCGATATAATTATACAGTAACATCAAATTTGTGCAGTTATAAATTTCCTATTTTTATATCTAATTTGTACGCTTAAAGTAATATTTAAATGCGACAATAGCTTCGCGTGTATTTTTTTCTTATGGACTTTCTCATATATGAATTTTATATCGGTAGTACTAAAATAAGCAAAATAAAACATATAAAAATTATTCATCCTAAAAACTTCACTAATTTTTTTATTAGATGTATCGTGTGTATTGAAATACAGCAATGATGCAAAACAAGATTTTTATGATTAAAAGGCATGGAAAATGCTCAAAAATGAACTTATATAATTGTATACTATATTAATGTAAGATTTGATAACAAAAAGTAAGTAATTGTGTTCCTAATTTCTAATTAAATGTGTAAATAAAAATTTAATACAAATTTAATTTTTCGAATATTTTTTATTTTATAACCTATACTCGAATGAAATTGGAAAGAATTTCATGAAAATAACATACATTCATTACTAAATTTTATAATTCATGTTTTTATTCTTGTTATAAAAATACGGAGAAGTTAAAAATCGAAGATATTAGAAAGACAAAAGAATGAAATATAAGTTTTTTTGCTTCTATAGATATTGTTTCCATTGGATTTTTTTTAGTGTATTAGGTCGAAAAATTATCGTAAGAAGGGGGCTTGCAAAAAAATAAAAAATTTATTTATTAGCTAAACTATTATCAGTTCAAAATAAAAAATGCCCTTATATTGTAAAATCTTTGCAATAAAATTATCTATATTTATTGTGTACTTTTAATTGATGCAGGTGTCTATACATAAATATTGTACTATTTTCTGCTTATTAGAACATCTTTCAAAAAGTTTAAATGTATACGGATTTGCAAATTTAGATTTTTGTATCAAAAGCATGAAGTGTATTCATATTTTGACACATCTTTAAGCCTAATTAAATTTTATTTCGCAGTTTCTTAATATAGAAGACATTAAAATACCAAAAAAAAATTATCGTAGCATTAGATTAACTTTTTTTAGTGTAAGGCATAAATTAAACCATTAAATATAAACACACTTAGAATCTATGATATTACGCGATTCTTACATCAAAAATGCATCTTAGAGGAATAATATTTAAAGTCTTGTAAGTATTGATCTAAAAATATAGATTAGGAATATATTAGAATTTTCGTAGCTTATTGAATATTACCAAATAACGGATACATCCTGTTTTCTATTTTAAAGATAACTTTGTGCTATCTGATTATAACCGGGTTATCTTATTTTCTATAGAAATGTATGTAATACTACATTAAGACTGCTCTTTGAAGTATCGATGGCAAGAGAAATAAATTGAAGTATAAAATCAGTAAACAGCAACTGTGATGTGCTTATTTAAATATCAATAAAATAAAACTGTAGAATAAAATATATGTTGTTTTAATACAATAAATATATTTCGACCAAGATTATCAATCTATTATACCGTAGAAAGTATAGAAAGACAAAGAAGGCCCATATTATATATTTTATGATTTAAAGAAAGAATCTTTTACCAAAATATAAATACTAAATTTATACAAATATCTATACTAACTCAACTGAAGATATTGGAATCATGTGCATAGTTTCAGCACAAAGCAATATGGTTACTTCTGACTAGAGTAAAAATATTTCCAAATACAAATATCAAAATATAATACTATGGTTATTTTATTCGATTAAAAGCTTCAAAAACGAATTCGCTCATATTTTTAATGTGTATTAAGGAAATATATACATATCTAAATAATCATCTATAAAACTAACCCTGTTGAAATGAAATCAAAGAGTGCATTTTGTGCAATTAAACTTACATGGGATTGATTTACGCATTATAAGTAGAAAAGTCTATTTTTAATATTTAATATAGTAATTATAATGAAAACTCAAAAGAAATAAATATTTTAGCATGAATTAAGGTAAGTAAGAAATCTTTCCAAAATAAATAGTCATAGAAGAAAGACGATGATTATATGTTATATGCAATAAATTATTTTCAAAATATCGAAAATAAATAAGGTAGTATATTTTCATGGAACATGTCTCAAACTACCTTCTAATATGTAAAAAAAATAAAAAAAGTTGAACATAAGATACCAAAATTAAAAAGTCTACTTAGTTTGAAAGAGGTCAAGAAATACATTTTTATTATGTTTTATGGCTGAAATCTCGCTTTAAAGCACCATGAAATTTAGATCAATCTTTATTAATCGTCTAGTATCTCTATATAAATACGAGATGATCTCAAAGCATTTACTGATCTTTAAAACGAGGTTAATGAACGCTGTTCTTATTTTTATATTGTCCAAACATTGGATAATACATGAATAAAAGGTATTTTATAGTTTAGTGGTCATAGATTTTTTCTATGTATTCACTTAATTCTATTAACAGCATTTGTTGTTCATAAAAATTTAATTATTCAAGCTATCTATAAGTATCAATGAATTTAATAAATGGCAATTTAAACTATAAAAAGTTAATGGATTCTTTATATTATAAAATTGAAAAAAAAACATTTACTAAAAGTGTTTAGAAAATATATAAACGATAAAAATAGTAATTCGTAAATATACTGCGATAAAACAGATCTTTTTAGAAAAAAAGTTATTGTATAAAAATAATTGAAGAAAATGTGTAAATTGCATTGACTAAAATTTTGTTCAGAACGATTTTTAGCAAGAAAATTATAGATTTTATAATTTTTTTTATGATCTGTTTATATTTGTGGGTGATAAAATTGTTATTTTTTGGGTAAAAGTTATACACTGTGATTTTCAAATACAACTTAAAGTAAACCAAAAAGATCAGAATTCACTCAGTACAGAGATCTGCGAAAGGGTAAATGCCGAAATTCAAGTTGATACTCATATAAAAACAGAAATTTTAATCATAAAAATAGATCTGATATTTTTCTATATGATAAAAAAGAAATTATGATTACGCATATTGAAATATGTATAACTAGCCTTGATAACTTAACTGAAGTTTTGAAAGCTAAATATACGAAGTATGATACCTTTTGCGAATATACTTGGTTTAATTTACAAATGATAAACAAGAATAATACCATATGTGATGACTTGGGATGGGGTGGTCACAAAATATCATAAAAAATATGTTAAGGAGTTAAAAATCCCAGACGAATTTGAAGCATACATGCAAGCTCTCACACTTCGCAAGAATCTTGGACTCATCTCATTTGAGAGAAGAAAAGCAGTTAATGAAGATAGATCAGAGGAAGGTGTCAAAAGATGCATCAAGGAGTTGTGCAATATTCCCAACACGCTGAACACGTCTAAATTTATAAAATCGATAAAAAGAAAATTAACCCATAAATAAATAAAATTCAAATATTGGCTAAATATTATTTTAAAAAAATGTAGCAAAATTATATTATAAAAAATCTTAGTATAGTATAATAGGATTTATAGGTCAAAATTACCTGTACGATGTGCGAGCTTTCTCAATTTATTTTCAGGCTATTTAGTATTTAGTCGCATATCAATGATTCTATGTTCAAAGATTTTTTTTATGTAAATTGATATCAGTAAATGTTGATATGATGTTTTGAACAATTTATATTCATAGATCAGAATCATGTGTATATAAAATGAATGTATGTAGTTATATCTTACGATACTACATTCAGACTATAAACACAGGGATTGGCAGATAATCTAGATTATATTATCTAAACCGATCCTTTTAAAAGCAAAACTTTATAACGGCAACGGTCTTTTAAAACTTTTTTTGGTTACAAAGCATTATCATATAAGGCAAGTGTTTCTGTGGAGCGAACCTGCTCACTTATTATCGATAATTGTTATTGATACCTATAAGAATTATTGGTAAAATAACAGAAAAATTGGTAAGAAAGTATCAACATCGATTTATATACCGCCATATTCCTGTGATTATTACAAATTTTCTTTATATTATTGCATAATTGTAAAATCGACTGTTTTAGATATCAAAGATCATTAACAATGCGAAAGGATCTGGATTTTAATGTATGAATAATTCTAAAAACGAACATTATATAAGACCAATAATATATAGAAACTATAAAATTTTACAAAAATAATATCACATATTCTGTAAATATATATTCAAGGGAATTAACATATATTGAACGCGTAAAACAAAGACTCGCTTTTAATTTAGATTGTAAAAAAAATTGAAAGCTGGACATAAAATGTATTATTGACAACCAATGATATTAATCCAATTCAAATTTTATTTTATGGCAGAAAAAAATACGTACGTATTCGTAATATGGATGGTTTTTGCAGAATAATTTTTAAAATATAAATCAAATTTATTAAATAAAAATCGATAAAAAGATTATAATATTTATATTATGATCTATAAAAATTATAAAATTTCCTTTTGTGTTTAAAACATGTTCTATATCCGTGCATAACATATGTATCATAGTATAAAACCAAATATAAATTTGTTCGAGTAGTATAGATATTATTTTATCTAGTTCAAATATTTTTGTTTTTTTTATTATTATTTATAAAAAATTTTAAAATAACTTTATGTAAATCAATGAAATGTTATTGCATGTAAACTGAATCCATACTTATCATACAAATATAATTTAATGACCACATAAAACATCATGTTGTTCCCTATCTGTATTAAAATTCTTAAACACAATCTAGGTGCCTACACTCTCAAATATTTTATTGTTTTCCAACACTGAAAAAGATTTAATATAAAAATTGATAATGAACTAATATACTTCATGTTTATAAGTTCATATCATCAGTATATCTTATTATAGTAAGGTTTTTATTGCTAAACTCAACAAAAACTTATCAGATAATTGAATTCACTGTGCTTTGCTTTTTATCATGCTTAAGTATATTTAAACATTCTTTTAATTATTTTATTTGCGGTTAATCAGACATTAATATTTAATTGAAGAAATATTTGAAGCGAATATTATTATTATTTTTAAAACATTTTTAATCAAATAAAATAAAATAAATCGATAAAATGTATTTATTTAATTTTATTATTAAAAAAAAGGAATGCATATGAATAAAATTTTGACCATTTTGAATAATAGAATTAAATTTTATTTTGCTTGAAGTCCCATTTGATCATATCAATTATAAAAAAGTTTACAATTGAATCTTGAAATGTGTATTAAAATCATCATCTGACTATCGAGTGGTATATAGCTTAAATTATCTTGGGTTAAAATTAAACCTATCGATTATCTTAAATTTAATATTTAAAATATCTATGGCAATAGGGTTAAAGAAAAGAGAAAATCCATAGTTAAATAAAAGAAAACTTGCTGAAATTTACAAACACTTCATTTAGCTCTAAAATGTTACATAGGATTGTGTTTACTTCGTGACTAAAAATTCCATAAAAATTCTTAGTATAAGATTAGAAACCTATCACCAGCTTTTGATATTTATTATATGTTTCTATTTAATCAATAATGACCAAGAAGAAATGTAAATAGATACTATAACTATAATGATAGGTATTTCAATGTATGCACTCCCAAGATAATAATCAATTTAAAATAAAATAATTACGTATAAAGCTTTATTATGCTTATGTGTAAGTTTTAGAAGATATGAGAAACATTTCAACATTTATCAACCAAATAAATGTTTTTATTGAAAACTATTGGTTTAAGATATACATATAAACACATAAAATTGCAATAGATCGGAAATTATAATAAATTGTTTAATAGCAAACATATTTTTTTAAATAATATACACTATGTCTATGAATAGGAAAAATAATATGAAAATATGTGTATAGAAAAAATATTGTTTATGATAAGGGTAAACAATAGAATTAGCTCCTTGCATATTTACGTGTGCAGGTTGCGCATAATAAATAAAGGTTTATCTTTTATATATAGTAATACGAATTTAATTCTTAAAAACTGTTTAAACGTGTGATTTTAGCATTAATTAATAAGATAACAACAATGAAGGGAAAATAGACAATCAAGGAAATTATAAGATGAAATGTTGAATATCTAAGGTATAATAAATACAAATAATAACAATAAATGCAAAAAATCCCAACTATAGCTAATGCCGAACTAGAAACAATAAGATTGAGAAAGTATTTAAATAAATATCTTGATTGAACATATAGATTGATTAAGACACAAATATGATGTGTCTGATAAAATTGATGATCTCTTAGTCTATGGATTATGTCTGTAAATTTCACTGGATTCTTTTATATAACTAAAAGGAAATAAAGCAAAAAATATAATCCACCTTATTGATATAATTTTTAGAATATCAATTTATTCATTTCGGCCAATAGAAAATTATTTTTGCTTTAACATGAAATTCAGAAATTTCATATATTTTTTATCGTAAATTAATAACTATATTTTATACATTTTAATTTAAATTTAAGTTTTGCAGAACAAAAAAGAGATGAAATATTAGATTAGCTTAGAGCTCTTGATTCGTTCGCAATTCAATATAAATAAATTTTAAATTATATCTCACAGGCAATTGAAGAATAGTATATTATGCATTAATCATAAAATAAACTGTAAGATTTTTTTATTTGTTAGTTATAAAATCGTTAATTTTTACATAGTTTCAAACCACAAATCAACTAAAACAAATATCTAGTGCAAAATTATCTGAAAGTGTACATATTTTTATAAGAATTACACCAGTCCTTGTACGCTATGGAATTTTATGCTTGTATATTTCATATTTTTGCTTTTTTGATAAATCAATTATCCGTTACTTCAAAGGGCACTTTCCGATAATAAATATATAAATATTATATAGTAACTACCGAGTTTTTTATAGGGTCTGTTTGAGCCTAATGGATAATTCATCAAAAAAAAAACAAATTTTGAAAATGTTTTTTGGTATTTATATCAATTCAATCATTATAGTTGCAATTCAAAATTCCTGAGCTAAATATTATTTTTTAAAAAGAAAATTCGACGAGAAAAAACCTATAAATCGAGAAATTTGTATAACCAGAAATCTTTTTTTAGATACCAAAAAACACTATTTTAATGCCTCATTATCATTTTGTCGCATTATTATTTCTAGTTCTATATAAATAAACTTATTTTCGACAAGTAAATAAAAGTATTCAATAAATTTACATATTCATAGATTTTTCTATATTAATGAAACGCGAAATAAATTTTGGTTCTTTTTCATCAGAATACTTTATATATAATTCTATGAGATTCTATGGTTAAAA
Organism: Rhyacophila brunnea; assembly: GCF_057557595.1. NCBI lineage: Eukaryota > Metazoa > Arthropoda > Insecta > Trichoptera > Rhyacophilidae > Rhyacophila > Rhyacophila brunnea. The sequence continues at coordinate 1,264,509 of NW_028233362.1, read as the reverse complement.
TTAATAAAAAAATGTATACATATTTAGAAATAATTTAAATTCATTTTAATATGTATTTTAGCTTCTAATAAATCTTATTTTTTAAAAATCATCGGACAATCATAACTTTTCTCTTTTTGCAATAAACACCAAAGTTCCTAAATTTCTAGATTATAAAAGGAATTCCAATTTATTAGGTTTTCGAGCAACGTAATTTGTGGCTTTAAATCTATATATTTTGCGTTAATATGTGGTAATCCCTTTAAATTGTTTACCATAGTTGAATTTTGTGAATTGCATTGCCAACATAAAATTAACATATAGTACCACGAATTCATAATAATTTTATTCTATGTTTTCCCCAGATATTCAATACTTTAATATAAATTATAAAGTATTTATCTTTGAACAGCAAGACTCTAATTATCCCATATTTTATAACGTGGGAAGGTGTGATGACACGAATTCATAGAAGGTACCTGTGGGTCTGGATGTCACAAACCAGGTTGAGGCTCATATTCAAACCTTGGGATTGAGAAAAACCCTTGAATTAATAGGTCTCTAAAGAAGTAGGGATATTGAAGAAGACTTTGAAGAGGAAAAGATAGTCGAAAGTATAACTACGCTGTGCGTACAGACAATCGAGCAAGCTGTGCCTGAGTACAAAAACAATAATTGTGACTATAAATATAGCCCATAAAAGAAAATATCCTTTTACAGATCGTTTTCTGTATAGTTATAAATAGTCGAACTTCTTTCTTAGACAGATTTTTATATGGAATAAAAATCCTAGTTCGATTACCACTATATATTAGATTATGTTATATTTTATCATTTTAAAAAGATTTACATGCTCTGGTTTTTCTTCAATAATTTTTTAATGTTAGCAAGGTACGACCGTGAAATTATAGGATCAAAAAAATAAAAATTAGTCAACAGTTGCAATTTTAAAGCCTTCTTATACACTTAGTACACGGTAAATAGTATTTTCACTTATAAATATTAGAGTAGATAAAAAATATGTACATACAAAATCCCTAAAATATATGTTTTTGCAGCATATAAAAACGTAAAAGGCTTTTCATTTATAAAGATACTGTTTTCTATTAGCAATAATATCCATAAAGTCCTGTAAAAATCTTTTATTTGCCAAAAAATGTTATTATTTCTGTCAATTTAGAGAAATCAGCTTAATTGACTTATATTATATACATTTTACACGGTTAAATCATTTTTAGTTAATATAGTTTACCTAATAAAAATTTATAATCCTTTGATATCTGCAACGCTTTGCAAATTTCAAAAAATATCGATTTGTATATTAGTGAAGTCAATAACATTGTTTCGGTATAAGGGCAGCCTTCACATTTTAAGGTTTATTTTCTGTTTTTACAAGATGATTCAGTGTCAATAAATATTTATATTGTATCGTGATATATTGAAATAATTTATCTAATCTGCTTTGTCAGCCTAAAACCGCATTGAATATAAATGATTATTATCTATATTTTACGCGATAAATCACTTAGAACGATATATGTAGAAAGCATTAGATGCTAGCCCATATATGTATCAACTTTTTATGATTAGTATTTTTTAGGTTTACCAGAATAAAATCAATATATCAGTGTATCATATAACTTGTACTCTTTTTGCGCCACATTTATTTTATAATAGAAACGTATTGCATGTATTTTGATTGAAATACCGCTAACGTTTGGTCATGTGCAAAAATTCAAATGCATAAATGTTTATATATATGCCCGACTTCCCCATAAAATAAAAATTTATTTTTGCACTTGTATATGAAAAAAAAAATATTTTAATTTATTTTGTAAGCATTCATATATTATTACATCTCAGTTGAAAATACATAATTCATGCTAAAATACAAAGTTTTTATAGAAATATAATTCTTATAAAAAAAAACTTAAATAAATAATTTTTAGATTCTCATTACATTTCCAGTCAAGTAAAATTCTTACCAGAATGATTTATTGGAGCTAAATATAAAATTTTATAGATATATCCTCTATGATGTTCAAATACTAATTACAAATTTTTTTATTGGTAAAAATAAATATGGAAAATTTAAATGTGATTTATTTACTATTGTACGGGGTTTGATTTATTGTATTCTTTACACCATAGGAATTACTTTTATTTTAATATTACATCTAAACATTTTTTTTAATAAATTTTTTGTTTTCAAAGTATGACTATCTTAATTTTAGTCGGTAATCTTTGTCGATTTTTTTAAAATTATTTTAAAGATAACAGAAAATCGCAATCTGTTACATTCAGTTTGATTCCGACTGTGTTTTGAAACAGTTTTAATAAATTCTAGTGCTCATTTACACATAGAATGGCTGAAAATATTTTTTAAAACATAAAAATCGCAATTTATTCTCATGAAGATAATTTTATCGTTAACAAATATTGCTAATAATAAATTGAAAGAGGGAAGAAAAATCCTTTGCTACGGTATAATATATTATATGTAAGCGTATATATTATACTGTATTTTTTAACCTAACGCATTAGAAAAAATATCATTCTATAACAGTTTAAGGTAAAGTTTTTTCATCTTTTTTGTTACTTTTATGATAATTATTTAATGCCATAATCTATAATTAAACACTTTAAAAATAACTTATAGAATAAAAAATAAATTTTACGCAATGAATACCTAGTTTTCTTATTAAATGCTATTCAAAAACATTTATAGATTTATAAAATCTGGGTTTGGTAATTATAAAAAAGACATATTACATTTAGACTTCACTTAAACAGACAATATAGTTAATAATCTGCTAAAAACAGTATAAAAATATGATCATAAAAATAAAAAAATACTCTATACAATATAAATCACCAATTATATATAAATGTATATGTTTTGATGTAAATGTGTTACTTTAGATGCAACCAAAAATCAATATGTGCAAAAATTAGGTAATTATTATTCTATTTTAACCATTAAAATACTAAAACATTTAGAAACAGCATGTTGTACGCTGTAAAAATAAGCATTTGCTGTTTTTTTATATTTTTAATCCATAAATATTATAAAACCGGTAAAGATAGAGCCTAGCTGCAAATAAAAAAAAGCTGATATTAAGATAAAAAGGATTCTCCCTTTAAATATTTTTTATAAGATATAATATGGAATAGATTTATTTATATTTATATAGCTATAATGCACACAATGTTATAAATTGTTACTATGGTGTTAAAATAATGCATATAAAAGCAAATTTTCGCTTTAAAAATATATTAACATCCATAAGATAGTAAATCAAGCATTTTCTAGAATTGCAACTTGTTATTGTATTTTAATATATATATTACTTATATATATATCAATTGACACATTTAAAATACTAAAACAGCCTTTGTGATTTATATACTACAAAAATAAAATATCAGAAGTGATAAATACAAGTTTTGATTGTGACTAGCATTTTTGTACAAATAAAAAATAAATTTTATTATATTATTAATGGATGCTTATATACCTCCTTCATGCTAATTGTGATTCCAATATAATATTGTATCAAATTTACAATCTTGTATCCCAATCTTACTATTTTTACATATAAATAGAATTGATTTTATTTTTTTTTGTAAAAAAGGGATCATTACAGAACGGGCTCATTTTTTACTTCATAAAATTATAAATTGAACACTATACGACAAGAATTATAATTCATTATTCAATAAGCCTTTTGAATTTTGTATAAAATGTTTTTACATCATAAATATTTATAATTTCTGTGAAATATATTTTTGTAATATCCTACTGCGAACAAAATATTTTAAAATGATCTTTTGTATCCTCCAAAAATAAATTTATCTACAGTGCGAACCTATATATGATTGAAAGTACGAAAGGAATTGGTTGATAAAAAAAATATTGTTGTATTTGTATACTTTGGGGTTTCAAAACCTAAAATCAGACTCGTGTGATTATAGTTATATGAGAATACACTTAATATATTCTCAAAATTCGTTGTGTGACAGAAATCAAAAATATAATTTTCAAGCTAATTTTTTTTCGCGAATATAAAAATACGCTGGGATCAGAAACAAAACTAAACAGCCACTATTCTCTGAATTTTTCAAATAAAACTTTATTTTCAATTACTCAATCAGCAAAAAAGAGTTGCAGTAAATCAGATGTACATTTATGCTATTCTTACGGAAAATCGGGCTTTATTTTCTAGAAATGGTAAGATTTGATCTTAAAAGAAAATACTAAGATTTTATTGTTACACGAGATCTGATAAATAAGTACGATCATAAATTTCATAGTAATTATCCTTCGTTACTACATGAGATTCTTTATTTTTCTTTTTAAATGCTAATTTATGTGTAGCAATATTATAAAATCTACTTTTTTTTATCATTTACTTAAGTAATATAGTTAGTAAATTATAATTCTTAATCCTGGTGTTTATACTTTGTTGCAATTTATACCTGTACAATAGAATGATCAGGGCATTATAAAAACAAAAATCATTAGCAATTTTCTTCTCCAATTTTTTTTTGAATGAATATGATAGATAAGATTCTAATAGTGTTAGATTTAATACCAAACTATGTAATTTAATAAAAAAAATTTTCTTCGAACAATAACTCTGCACAACTCTGAATTCTCTATGTATAAAAATGCATAAAGAAACAAAAAATAATAACAAAATTAGTTTAGTACTTTTTATTTTTTTAAATGTGATACCTTTAACAGATTTTCTCGATATAATATAAGTTTAAGGCAATTTTAAATGTTACAGAAAATTATTTTTATCATTTTATTTTTTTTGAGAATCTAAAATATTATTATTTTCGCATAACTCAGCGTATTTTTTTTTAAAATTTTATTATTTCAGCAACCAAAAAAACATGAACATACTTATTTCAATTATATTGTTTTTGCTAAGAACTAAATTTAAAAAAAGACTATTTTCAGGGGCTTCACAAATACATAAAGACTTAATTAGTATTTTAGCACAATTATTTTTTGGGTTTTGTAATTTGACAGCTTAATTTATTATTTTAAATAAAAAATATCATTATATATGTATTTTAAGATAATAATACGGTCATTAAGTCTTTTTTTTTTTTTTACACATATTATATTTATTGTTGGATCTAAGATATTAATTACTTTCCATCTTGATTACATTTCTGTCTGGTTTAAAAACACAAAGAACAGGCTAGTTTTGTGGTTATTATTAAGCTCTCTTATTGTTACTATGATTGCATATAATGGTCTTGTAATTTAGTAAAACATTTAGAAGAAAAAAATATACCTATTTGTATTTCTATTATGAAAATGAGCCCAACTTAAGAAAAATAAAAATAGTGTCTTTACGATCAAAAACTTAACTTAGATGATATATACATTTAATTTTTTATAGACCGGTGCAGGTATTTTAATTTAGCTTTACAGTAAATATATATTTGTGATAGATTCAATAATTATATAAACGAATTTACTTAAATCTTAGTAAATTTTTTTAAAAAAAATCATGAATTTTTCTCTAATTTTTTATTCAACATCATGTTTCTTCAAACCAGATTTATTTAAATTTTTTATTTATCATAATTACCAACCATGCTAATTATATGAATTTAGTCCAGAATCTAATTAGAGGTAAAATTTATTCTCATTAAAATATGCATATTCTAAATAATTGCTTTTCCCAATTAAAAAATAAATAGATTACATTCGATAAAAAGTGTTTCTATACATATCTAAGTGTAAATTTGATTTTAGCGATAAGAGAAAGCTATGTGTGTCGAAAATTTGAAACAAAAATAAAAACAGCTTATGTATATGGGTTTTATTTTTATCTATATTCATATTGAAGCGTAGAAAGTCAATAATATTCTATGGTAAATTTCGAAAGAAGCGATTTGCTACAATTAAATTCTTGAATTAACATGAATTATAGACAGGTTTAATAATAAAAATACGAAATATATTATATTGAATCTGATCTATTTTCTTAATTGTAGACATGTCATTTTTTTGGCTGTTTAATGTTGCTGATAATGATCAATATTTTATATTTAAAAAAGCAAATTTTATATACAAAGAGGCAAATATAATATAAAAAACTCATATCTTATAGCCATTTTAGTGTTTTTAAATGTTTTTGGGATAAAATAGCTGAAATATTGAATAATTTGTTATTAAATTAAATGTATTTAAAAAGAGAAACTGCATGTGATCGAATATATAAAAGAAACATAATTTAAGTTGCCTAAATGTGTAAAAAAATCACGATAATTTTTTTGATAAACGAATATGGATAAATTATTATTAAATTTTTAAAATAGCTCATACCATATCATATAAAATAGGTATTCTCAATATACTTAATCTTTCTTCAATATACAAATTTTTTAGAGTACAAGCAATTAGTAATTTTTATTTATAAAAGAATTGTATAAAATAGAGAATTCATGTACTTTTATCTAAAGCATAATTCATTTTTTCTCTTAACATTTATAAAAATATGCCAATATGGTAAAACCACAATGAAGTTATACAATTTTAATAAAATAGTGTATAATATAATCAATTGACTCAAACTACATTCTTCTTTGTACTATATTTCTTTAATGATAATGAATTAGTTTAGAACTTTAATATATGATCTATAGGTCAAAACAATTTTCAAATACACTAATTTTGGTTTTAAACAATACACCAAAAGAAATTATACCTCTCATGATGCGAAAGCCTTTGAGTATTATGTATAGATGGTTAGGATTCTTTATTTTTTCTAAATATTATTTTAAAGATTAAGTTCATTGGATAAAGCGTTGGAAAGTTTTTTGATTTATATTTATCTACACAGCTATAAAAAAAATTTACGTACTATTTATGATTACAGTAAAAAATTTTGCTATATATGTAGTATTTTGATTTTTAAACATTTTTTTTCTGTTATATTTTGCTTATTTGAGTTTCATAAACCCTTTGACGTATTTTTATATTATCATCTGACTTACGTCAATTCTTTGTTTTCAAACATAAATTATAATGGAAAACTATAATTACCAATAATATGTAAAATAAAGGTTTAATATTTGCATAATATAAAAAAAAGGGGAATCGGATTATGTGTTTTGCATCAAGAAAACATTTATTATAAGTTTGTCACTTTATGTTTTTAGAATTGGTTTTTCATTAAATGTAAATATTTTTATTAAAATTTTATGTGATATCTAGTGGTAGCCGGGCATAAATATTTTTGGTAAAGGATAGAATCGCTTTGATTTAATTTTAATTGATGCATAAATAATTGATGGCAATAAGATAAAACAGAAAGAAACAATTTAATCTGCTGTCAGGTTTAACTATGGTAATTTATGGATGTTGTGATAAATAGTAAATTCTTAAACGAAATATACATGTTTTAAGTTGTTTATATCAGACCATGCAAATCTATTATTGATATAGACAAAAAATACAAACCTATTTTGTACACAAGATTAATAAACCTATAATTTTTTTAAATTTATGTGATCAGAATATTATTCCAAATCCAAATAAAAGCGAATTTTATTTTTTAATTGATCTATAAATTGGGAAAGAATGAACAAATAGATTCCTATAAAAAAACTTTATCCGTTCCAGAATTTAAGTTGTAATATGCCATTAAAAAGAAAAAAGAAAAAAATTGGATATTAAGAAGCAAAAATCAATATGTTTATAGGAGATAATAATCGAAGGCACCCGACTGAAATATTTTACATGTCACTCTAAAAATTTTATTTGTGAATCGGAGAAAAATCATGAAGTATTTCTGATATGGATGTTATAAAACAAATTATTATTTATTAGTTAATTTTATTTTAAGCTTTTTAAGCGTGCTAGTAGAAAACTTTAGAATGCTCATTGGAATAGACTTGGCAGATAGTTAATTCTATTATATGATCTTCACCTTCTTTTTCAATTCATCTTCTTATCTCAATATTTATTATTTCAATTGGCTGACCAGATCTTATTGTTTGTGCGTAATCCATTACGTAAAAGTATTCCAAAATCATATATTTTATAATTCCAGGCGAATTCACTTTATTTAATATTCACACGTACAAATTTTCTTTTCTAGAATTTCATTTATGATTTTTTATAAATTTATGATTACCTAATTCCCCTCCACATTCAGTTCGTCACATTTCCAGTCACCATTTAATTTTCCGTATATTAGATCTATTTACTAAGGTGTTTTATTTTAAAAGGGAACGGGTGTTCTACTTACTTTCCGTTATAGTTTGAATAAATATTACTACCACTCTCCACTTATCCATGTTCTTTGCTGAAAGTAGTGGTTTTCATTTAAATAATTGCTAGTTTTCGGTGTCTTGCACAACAATCTTCAATTTATTATCGGTTATCAGTCTTTTTAAGGGTGTACTTTCTAGTTTTGATAGACCGGATTCTCGCGGCTGTTTCTCGTTTTGAGTAAATCTATATGAATCCATGATTCTTTGCCGTTAGATCACAAGTTTTGATATAAGCGTTTCTAAACCTATATCGTCACCTTATTGCATGTTTGAATATTATCTATTCAAACGTTACTATAACATTAATTCTTTCTGTTTGAAAACCAAAAGGCAGAAAATTTTTACCAGGTATTTTGTGATTGAAATCAATAAAAAGTCGATATTGTGATGTTTCAATCAAAATTAGATTCTATAATTCGATTATGGTGGTTTGTAATAGCAATGGGCATTTTTTTGGGGATATATAAATTAAAAAAATATGTTTAAATGAATAGAATTCAAATCCAATAAAAATATATTTGATTCTAAAGCTGATTTCTAATATATACACCCTTATTTTCCACTTTTGAACTTATTAAATTTTTTATAATTTAAAAGCATACAATCGAATTGTTGTTAATAATTAAATAATATGTTTTAAAATAAGATGAAGTTAATAGGGATCTAAAAAATTATTGAAATTTTTTCTGATTTTCTATATATTTTAATATCACTATATTAGAATAATTACACATTCACTATGTTATAAGTAGTATAATATCTTTAGTTTATGTTTAAATACTATTTAATTGTCTAGAAATATACAATTAAAAGCAAGTCCCAAATCTCCAGGATTGTTTCAAAACGTAAGTTAACAAGGATATGTGAATGTGATTGGCGATTTGAAGATAAATATATTATTTTATTGTTTTACTATTCTTGATGGTTTTTATGGATAATTTGTGAGTAAGAATGCATTTATGTTGCTACGAATAAATCGTATTTCAAAGTCTTTTTTGACATTTTTAAACCATAAATACGCCAAGAATCATTTAAGGTAAGTTTTCGACTTTATTTTTATTAATAAAGTAGTTTAGATACTAATATAATTTTGTTTCAAGAATTTCAAAGCTTTTATTTTATATTGTATAGTTTAAATATTTAATTTAAAAATTCAAAACTTCTATGATGATTTCTAAAGTCGTGCCAGAAGCTTCAGATATAAATTATGGCAATAAAATAATATATATGGACACCCATCTCCTAATGGATGTAAAATATGTGTCTTATTTGAGTAATGTTAATTTACCAATGAATATTTAATTTTAACTGACCTATAAGTTTGTACAATTCCACAAAAGATATTGCATAATTAGTCCACAAGAGGTTCACGGTCTGATCTTACAGAAGATTAAGATAAATGTAGAGGATCATAGTGCAAAAAAAGGAGTTTTTAATTATACTTGGTTTGGTGGTTTGATTGAAAACTTACATTCTACTGAAATATTTAGTATAAACTAGAAATCGATTTTAGTAGTAAATTAAATATTTATTTATGAAAAGAATATTTAAAACTTGATTAAAGCTCTATAAATAGTGATTTTACGAATTTAGATAATGAATATTTTAAAGGCTAAAAGGTCAACTTTATGCACAAATATATCAATAGATGTATATAATATTCTCTTTCTTTCGCTTTTATATAAGTGTAAAAGAACAAGAAAAATATTGATGTTATATAAAATACTGTTTATATCATAGATTTAGAAGTTTCTGTTTTGTAGTTAGTTCTTAAACCCCACTTTTTTTACTGTAAATTAAACTTTTCTACAGCGCTGTTATCAAAGCTGAAATGATTAATAGGCGTGACACATCTTGGTACTAGATTAAGAAAGGCTTCCCTGATTGTAAGTTTTCAACTTTTCAGCCCTCCAGGGAGCTTTAAGACGCAAAAACGCACCAAAATTTTCTCTAGATATTTATAAACTTAACTTTTTATGCTTTGAAAAAATAAATTATCTTTATTATTGCCAGATGATTTTTATGATATAATTCATATATTTAAAATCATTGAAACAATGTTAATATTGGCTTAAAAAAACATTCGTATATATATCATTATTTGATACAGCTTAATTTATGTGTATTAAATATTCACATTTTCTGCTAAATCTATTATTAAATATGGCATGCGATGCTAATTTCTATTCATATGTCAATGTTATTTTGTGATATTTTATTTTGTTCACCAAAACTATTGATTTATATATAATCACAGAAATAGCTTAATACTCCCAATTTACATCTCTGTTAAGATCACTCCAATGTATATTCTTTCAAGACTTATCGATTCAAGTCCTTTATTCAATTTTATTCTCACTGTGTACTTTTTATTGCTTCTTAGATTCTTAATATACGACCTATAGCAAATCATGACAAAAAAATCACATTTTATAGTGTTTTGTCCATTATATGGCTTCGTGTATAAATATTTCGAATTAGTTTTATTGTGAATCTTGATTTCAGTGAATACTTTGTGATTCGTTTTACGGTGATTGTTTTTCTATTTGTTTATATCGATAAAGATAAATATCTATAAAATATATAGTAAAAATATAAGATATTATTATTCCAAATTTTAACATAGGCTATAGAAATTGCTTTTTTCTACTCTATAGTTGATTTTTCAAATCTACGAGAAAAATTTCGTAGATACACAAATACAAATTTAACATACGCCTCAGATTTATAATGAAAGTTAAGCGCAAGTAAAAATGTATATGATTAGGTAGAACCTGTAGAAACAAAATGAATATTAAAAGTGAAATAAATTACAACACTTGAAGAATAATTTTATGTAAATCAAGATGCATAAAAATATTTTATGGATTTGAATGAATAGTAAGTACAGTATAGGCCTCTTTTAATGTTATAAACGTTTTTAAAATGTTTAGCCCCTGATAAATATATCCTAGCATAAAATCGATTAATATATTTTTCAAATTTATGATTTGAATATATCTCGGCTATCAACTTAAAATACTTCTTGCTTATAGATTCTGTATTATGTCACGTCTTGGTGTCTAATCTAATGTTTTCTCTTTTCTAGATTATAAATATGTCGAAATTTACATAGATAGATGGCTTCTTGCAAGTAAAATACGGTTATTCTCTTTTTTTGGTGTTATCACTTTCTGTCATAAACAGTTATATCTTCTGATGGCAATAATATTTTTTTATGTGATTTTAAAGCATTCGGATTCTAATAATTATAGCACTTGCGAACCAATTTTATTTTAAGTAGAACATTGTTTCGATTTTATTGATTTTAAGTAGCATATATTTTAAACACAACAATTTTTAATCTTCTGCTATTTTAATGTGCAAATTGCGATAGATTATGAGGCACAATTCATGTAATTTCTACGGGGCGAATACTTAACTTTTAATGGTTCGAAGAATATATTTATATCCAATAAATTAAAACTTAGCATAAAATTTTTTTACCACTATATTTATATTATATTATATGATTTTATAAGATATTTTCTGTCGTTATATTAAATAGATATACCATATAATACATTGTATATGTGTAAAGATAGTTTCTTTTGGGTATTTTGCTACTTTTTTTTGTAAAAACCATATTTATATTTACATGATTATGTTCTAATACATCTGTTCTATCTTTAAATTATATGAATATAAGAATAATTCCTTGAATGTTTTCATTACTTTTTTTCGAAGATTAATATTTAATATCGCCCATGTTTTCTATGATTATATTTAATGCTTTGATTATTCGTTGTGTATTATATAACAGAACAATAATTATTTGAAAGTTTTTAGCAACAAATTTTCAAAGAATATTATATAATTTTGTATTGATTTCTTGTGATTAAATTAAAATCCTCAGTGTTCAAAATATAAATTATATCTCAACTCTTATTAATAATACTTCACATAATAACCAAAATAAAAATGGGTTATCCGTGCTTAATATTTAAGCATACGTTTTATATGGAAATGAAACGCGTAACCTGTAATATATGGTCGTTTAATCACTAAAATATTTGTTAATTTATTTTGATATTCAAATCTAGACTTTTTATTTTTCATAGCCCAAACCAAAATGTCAATAATTTGGATAAACAACGCCTGGTATTTAGAAAATACAGATACCGATGAATCGATCTTGAAGAGATACAATAATATAATTTTCAGATCTTCTTCTATCAATATGAAGACGACATATTAAGCGTGGTCTTTCACCAATAGGAGTTACATTAATCAAGAAATGCCTATTGAGTAAACAAACATGTGTGAATAAATAATACAAACCCAAGAATTGTTAAAATTTATGCACGTTATATGGTTGGTAATCTTATTATTGTTTATAATGGAAAAGTATTTGTTTTTCCGGTAATTAAGCCAGAACTATTTAGTTAAATAATACGTTATTTTGTGGCTACTGTAAATACTGGTGGGCATGATAAGCCTAAGCCTGGTGTTGGGATAATAAAGTTATAAGTTTACAATGTTAAAATAAACTCTATATAAATATAATATTACCATTTAAAATTCAATCTAATTTGATCTAATTGCAATATCCAAATAAAATAAACAAGTTTAGCACAAATGATGATATATTATATTAGCATATATATTTTATTTAAATTTAAAGTGTAAATATTCTTGATTTAAAAAGAATATTTTAGGACATAAATTCATTAACGATGATTTGAAGTTTAAAAAGGATTCAAACTTGATGTTTTTGTAAGCATTATATCAATTGGAGGTATCGGAGGTTTAACGATGCTTGTATAGAATATCATATGTAACGGAATTTATTTTTAGGTTTTTTAAGACAATACCTACGTGTTCATACATTCCATAGTTGAATCCTACTCTTTCTTTATTATACAGTCATCAGTAAGTAAAATTTTCTCTTATTTTTTTTGGTATCAACATTGTATAAGGAAGCTTTTTATTGGTCGATCATCGTTCAGTTAGGAAAATAAGTAATATACAATAAAAGTTACTTTTAAATAAGTGACAGTATTTCAACCTTTTCAATCTAGATAAAAAACTTGTATAATAATCTATAATAAATAATTCGAGTGTGGGCGACAGTGGTATAATATAAGGTAAGATTATACTTCTTCACGTGTATAAAGTACTTTCTTATAAGAAATTGTAGATATATCTTTTTCGCAAGTTTTACTTTGTAAATGAGCAATTAAATTTCCTTTTTTGTGTTTTTTTTCAGTTAAATTGAAAATATAAATATTTTTTGGTCTATATTCAGAAAAAAAACAGTAGTTTGCAAATCTAATTATCAGATCTTGTATAAAATGACTATCCATACCAATTTACTATTGAAATGCATCCAAGAAACTTAAATTTTAAAATAAGGAAAAGTTGTACATAAATATTATGAATAATTCTAGATGTAATAAAATGAAAATATTTGTTTTATCTTTTTATTCATATTTTTATACATTTAAGGCTGTTAAATTAAAAAAAATAGATTACATTACGAAAAAAAGATAATCTACGTACCTTATAAATATTATAATTTATCTTGGAACATATAAATTAAAATCATCTAATTTATTGAATCGTTTAGTAATAATTTTTTCGTGTAATTTTGTATTTGGGCAACTATAATTTAAGAAATGTAAAAACTCTGGACTTTCTGCGTATAAAAAAAATAAGATGGAACTACTAGAATTCGAAAAGCCATTTTCCTAGTAGAATATGTAAATCCATACTCTTCCTGCATTTTTTGAAATTAACTTCAACGCATATCTAAAAATATAATTTTTCTAAAACCTTTGAAAGTTTGTTTGCTTATAAATCCGATGTTAAAAGAAATATTTGTTTCTTTGCAAAATATGCTATCATTCAAGTTATGATTTATTATTAGTTATTTTGCAACTAAATGAATAAAATGTTCCCATAAGAACTCGAACTCACAAACTAAACTGAAGCATATATAAGAATTAGCATCGAATTATAATCCCAAGTTAATGGGCCAGCAAAAGTATAGACTTATTGAATAAGATGTAAGAAAGAAGACATTATGAATACTATAGATGTGATTTACCCGCGGGGCAGTGTTCAAGTTAAACATGGAGAAAAATTTATACAATTATATTCTAAAATTTAGCCTTAATTTAATTTATAATTAAGGTATTCTTCCAATTAAAATTTATTTTGATTATTGTATTATTATAAAAATGATATAACACCATTATAATATAAAAATTGCTCAATTTAATTCTAACTTCATTGAGATATGCTTGATTTTTATGAAAGTAAATATGTTCTTTTATTTATGTGCTGCTTTTCTTATTTTTTTGAACCCTATCTACTGCATTGTGTACATCCCTTTAACTATTTTACAGCTCTTCAATGAATCTTTTAACACCTTCCCCTGATAATATTTGTCAGCTCTCTTTCTTCAACAAAATTATATCGGTTCGAGTTTCGTGTATAGTATGAGAGTTTGCATGTGTTTTTCTTCTTCATCTGTGATTCTTAACTCAGTTAAATATTGTATATGTAATTTTTTAACCACACTATGAACGGGTCATTACATATATTTTTTGAATAGAATATAGAACTTGTTGTATTTTTCGTGCTTTTATGCACCTTTATTTCATAGATTAAGTTCATTAGAAGCGAATAGGCTTATTGTACCTATTTTAATCAACATAATAATAGTTGTTTTAAATCATGCAAGAAAATATTTTTTCTATCTTGTTTGATCAGTATTTCCTATATAATTCCTAAAAAAAACATCCTTTTTAATGTTAATTTTAGCCAATGAAAGTAAAGTATACACACATTTATTGATTTAAATTTATGACTGAAATTTTATCTATGGTTTTTTTCTAAAAATATAGAAACTAGTTAAAATTTTATAAAATACAATATTTATAAAGGTCTAACTAGTAATGAATTGCTATGGGATTTTTAACTTTGATTCAGGTAATAAGATCCTTCTACCGGGATAAATAATATATATTCCATCTTACAATAGATAATAAACAGGCATGAACCATGAGAAGAATAGTTAAATTTGTGTCATCAAAATAAATCATATATTGGAAAAAAAATAAAGAAAAAAAAAGACATATAAAGTACTGAATTTCAATCAAGAAGTTTATTAACAGTTTTTTTTCCTAACCAATTTTTTATATGGGATAATTAAAAGAATTTAATTGGTGATACTGCAGATCTCATAAATTTACCTAATTTAAAAATCAGTAATGGTGAAAAATATTTTGTAACATATCAAATAAAAAAAGTAGAAGTCACTCAAATATTAGGTTTATTCATTGGTTTTTAACACAAAAAATGTTCATGTGCTTATTTGAATTGTTTATTATACGATTTTGTTCGAATATCAAGAACTATTGTACTAAAATAAAAAAAAAGATAAGTAGACGTTCTTCAATGTTTATGATATGATGAAAACCATGCCAAAACCTGTTTTCGGATTTTATGTGCGCTTTTAACAATGATTGAGGTTACAAAATATATGAAAATCTTGATATAAAGTAAAATCTCACCTTTTATACGATGAAAAATATATTATAGGTCTCTATTTTTACTTTCATTTTCTGATCTGGTTGTTAGATTAAGTTATAATAAATAAAATCTTATATATGTGAAACAAAAATAGAAATTGGAATCTAGAATTCTAAATGATTGATGCGGGCTTCATACGTATAAGGACATCAGAAACTTGTACACTATAATATCACGTATCTACTTTTTAAGTTTTAAAAAAATATTACTTTTCTATAATATATATCGATTAAAGCACCATAGAAATAATATGAAATAATATTTTGAAAATATGTATCTTTGTGTTATTTACTTTTTATTATTGCAGATAGCGATTTTGCCAATTTTCATAATAATATATTAAATATTGTCTGATAAATAAATATTGGATGCTGTATTGCAATATTTTATGGTTTTCATACAAAAATATAATATATTCGTGTTAAAATTAGAAACCTTTTTGTTAATGTTTATCTAAAGATAAATTAGTGCTTATAAGGTGTTTAAGGATTTATTAATCACCATTTCTACCAAATACCATAAAATCGAGTCCATAGATTATCATACATGTAATCTGCATACCGAACTCATGAAATCAACAAAATAATTTATACTTAGAACTTACTTTATACAAAGCAATAAATTTAATTAGAATTTCATTCAATTGTGAATAAGTATTTAAAGAAAATATATAACAAATTTTACACATCATTTCATCATGCAATATCTAGTTTTATATATCTATGAATGATCATAAAACCATTTTTTCTGCAAAATTTTGAATATATGTTAAAAAATGACAAATTAACTTGAAATCCTATACTGGTTATATTTATCTATACACCTTTCCAATTTCTCCAATAAAATATTGTATGTCTAGAAACTTAATACGACAAAAAGCCTAATATGAAATCTGGATATATTTTTTATGGATTGACTAATAATCTAATATAAAGCTTATAAAAGTAAAAATTTACAAAAATATAAAGAATCCTAAAAATAAATAATTTTACTTATGCTTATATTATTCTATGGATTATGATCATGGTAACATCGTAGATATGCTTTTTTATTTTATTTAAAGATTATATATGCATAAATTGACCTTTTATAAACAATACCAAATAAAAACATGATAGTATAATATTCTCAAAGGTTTTAGAGGGAAAATTATTTAATAGATGTAAAAATAATCATTGCCAAAATTTTATAGAATCCACTTATATTGATTTCTTTTTATACATTACCAATGTGGTCACATATTACTAAAACGACGTTTTTATTTTATTGTATAATAATGTGTTTATGGTTTGCATTATTAAAATTTTGCTGCAGCTGCACATGAATTTTTTCATATTTGTAATATATAATTTTCGATTTTCTTTAAACCATTAAGTACATAAAATACACCTGTTAAACAGTTCTAAAATTTTTAATTTGAAGATAAAGATAGGCATTAACAAAGAAAGCATCAATCTAAATGTTGTAATATGTTATCTAAAGCTATTATCTATAATTTAAACATTTGAATTTCTTTTAAATACAAGATATTATATATATTCTAAGAAACTAATGCATAATTATATGATAAATTTACAATTATCTATATTTTTCATGTGACCAAAATTACGTAATAAGAAATTTTTGTGTTATTATGTAATTTCTTTGTACTAATAATATCTTTACCATAAAAATACGGGACTTAAAATACGTGTCGAGTTGTTTTAATGTTCTGTTCTGAATATTGGGTGTGTATATGTTCATAAAAACCAGCAAATATTTCCTATATTAAAGAATTTACATGCTCATTATAAAATCAAGATGTGTGTATACCAGTGTAAAAAAATTTTTTTTATATGCTCTCTATAGATATATTTTTTTATTAAATACAAAATATTTTATAATGATTACGCAAATATTTTTTTGGTGATATAAACTATGTAAATCTGTATATAGAGTGTTAAAAAGGCTGCTTTCTATTATTTTTAATAAAATACTTGATTTCTTTTTTGATTAAATTCGTTTTTCTCACACGTAAAAAAATAATATATATTATTTTTCTATATCATATCTTCTTTAGGTTTATATATTATGGCATCAGAATGTAGACGTTTATTAGTGGCTATATTTACATTTTTATCCATTACTTGTAAGATTTAGCTCGTGATTTGATAACATAGAAAACATTGTTTTGGCACTTCCTAAATTTTCAACATTTTACAATAGAAATTTACGTAAATCTAAACTACAAGCATCCTTCTTGATGTTTACAACCATAATAAGTAGCAAATTTTCAGATCATATTGGCTTTTTGAGTTTTCTATCTGTTATTTCAGATTCTTGTATTTTTATAAAATGGTTTTAATCATTCTTATAGTTTATTATGCAAAAAGAAAATGTTTTTTGAATTAAAAATCTTAAATATTTCAAGAATCTGGTCTATTTAGAGATATTCAACCTATATTGAAATTTAAAATTTTCATTATTAATTAGTTTCTCAACGGTTTTTCCTCCAATTTTAGGGCATAAACTATGCATAATATTTATATCGGCAATACGACAATCAGCCAAAACTAAATATAAGAAAAATGTTATTTTTTTCTTGATTTATTTTAACGGGCTAATAATACGGTGAAAAAGTTTTACGGTAATAATTTAATGTACAGTTCGCAGATTTACTTCTATTAATACCAAATTTCGAGATCAATACGCAGCAGATAGAATAATTCTTCCGAGTTGGTTAATGTGTTATAAATTATTTTATTTTATACAGATTTAAAGGTAAGTTTAAATAGGCGGTTGCAATTTATTCTTGAATTCGTCATCTATATGCAATCTTTTGCTGGTCGTTTCATCAATGGTATTGTCAGATGTATAGTAAATGTAACTAAAATCATACTGCGAAAATAGATTAATTTTATAAATTCTTATATATGTTACGATCGATTTTGAATAGTCATTTAGGATTGTTTGTAACTTGTATCATAAAGTAATACTTATCTGAAAAGCTAAGAATAATTTTATTGCTAAAATACGAAGTTCTTATGCGATTGTATAAACCTAATCAAATTATGTGGAGTTTAAATAATAAAAATCTATATGAAGAAATAAAGCAAGAAAAAGTTGACATAACTAGAAACCAACTAAAATTTTTATATATTAACCAAACATAAAATCTTATCAGCTATTTCTATTATATTTTATAATTTAAAATCTGCTGTAATAAATTATTTCACGAAAATTAGTTCTATAAAATATATTATTTGAATACATTATAATTTATAATTTTGTAATTTTAAGCTCTGTATTTAAATTTAAAAAATGTCGTCAACATTATGCATTACAAATGCCAAATATCATATCTTAATTTATAATTTTTTTTGATGCGCATCAATTGAATATATGAAGAATTGAATAATTACGCTTATGCGTACGAATTGATTTAAAATAAAATTTTGTGCAATATTTAGGAAATTCTAGAAGTTTTGTTGCTGTTAAGGACGGTATTTCGTTAAAACAGAGTTGCACGATCACAATCTGAAAAAATCAATTACAAAGTTTCTTTTGGTCATGATTATATTTAATATATTGTAAATTTGATTCTTTCAGATTCATACATTCAAGCTATGGTGTTTTTTTTCAAATTATTATGTTATATTAAAGTCACTAGTTTATTTATTTTTAGAAAATAAAATCAACAAATTTTTTTTTATGCACAAATTCTTTTAAAGGTATATTATTTTTTAAAATTTCTATAAATATCTGGCATTGGATATTATATGTATACAGTCCAAAGGTTATATTTTTTTCGCACGCATAAAACATTTAATCATAATAAAGTGTTGAGATTTCTTATTGAATACATTGCATACATAATTATACTATATGTAATATACTTAAAAATCCAATAAAATTCGTTATACATGAATTTTTATGTTGAAAAGGCTCGGTACCTCTTTAAATGTGTAATTAACTGTATAGACGTTTTTTTAGGTAGCTTACCATATTTCTTTATCTTTTATATAAGATATGTCGTTTTCATTTGTTAATAGAACTTTTATGTAATGAATATTTATTTATGTTAGATGTCATATTGATTTGATAATAACATTGAAAATTGACCTCAATGATAGTGAATTTAAAGTTAGTTATCATCCATGGTATAATATAATGAGTTTTATTAATTTTTATATGCATGTTATTTATGATCTGAAAAATATTTTATGGAAGCTTAAAAGTTATTTTCGATACATTTAGTATATGTTTGCTTTATATAATACTTTTATGCTGTAAAAATATATATATATGTTGATGTCTATAGAATCTATTTATATAGAATAAAACGCGTATTTACGATCATTGTGTCCTTAAATTTTTTTTAAAACCACATTGGATTACCTAAGGGTAAAATGATATTTGTTGCATAGTTTATTTGTTGCAAAGAAAGTGTGATACATTCAATTTTTTTTAAACGTATCTTTTCTTCTTAGAAATTATTCTGTATTGTAAATGCTCAATTTTAAGATATTTATTACACAATTAATTTCTAAATCACTGTTATGGAAATTAAAAAAAATACGTTTTCTTACTGTTTATTTCAAATTCATCACCATTTTAATACCTAAAAAACCTATCTTTGTATTATTTAATCTGGTTGAGCTCGTAATGTATGTGCAATCCATTATTCAATTGCTTATGCTGATTTTCTAATGAAAACGATAATAAGATAGAATAATCCTTATGTAAAAATCTGATAAGTTTATAATTTTTTTAAATAGATAATTCATATATAAGAATTTTTTTTAATAAACAAACCAAGCCATCATAAAAAATCCTTTATTTCGTAAATTAAATGTAGTAGTATATTTTAAATAATTCTATACGTAAAAGAGGCTTTCATTTTGAAATAGATTATAAAAACAGAAGTTGGAACCAGTTTGTTTTGATATATATGCAAACATATTTATTAGGAATAAGCAAAAATGTCTAAAAACGATATAGTAATGGTATTGAACATCATATCATTTAGAGAATACATTTCAAGATAAACCTTTTGTGTTTCTTACGCACAATGAGTAGATATATGATTTGTAATTTTATAAATGATATTATTCCCCTTTTGTAATTATTGCTTAATTTGCTATTTTAGATATTTTTTCTATAGATAAATATTACAACAAACGCATCAAACTAAAGAAAAATATAGTCAGTTTATAAAAAACATTTTTTAAAGATGAAAGTATTTTTGATTTTCTAAGCGTATGCAAAACACGCCAATTGGATTCATTTATGAAAAGAAATGAATTCTAAGCACAAATTTTTAAACAAATATTTTTTTCGAATCTTAGATTTATTAAATAAAATATTCAATTACATGTAATTTTTTAAATCTTTTTTCTATATTTTATTATTTTAAAACTAGAGTTCGAACTAAAAAAGATTTACTTATATAAATTTAATTTATAATTTTATTACAAAATCAAATTCATATTTTTATATCTTTATACGTATTTTTTATAATATATGTGAGTTAATATGCCTAAATTTTTTTTTATTTCTAGCTAAGCAAGATCTATAATCTAAGTTTGCATTTTTTAGCCAGTAAAATGTAGTACAAATTACATTGGAAGTTTTAAAATATTTAAAAAAGGCTTATAGAGACTTATGTAAATTAGTTTCTGCGCAAATAGCTTTAATAATACAATTATTATTTATAAAAAACAAAACCTTTTAAAATAAAAAAACCTCATTGGTAGAAGAACTTCAATTTTAGATTTTTACTCACATTCAGTTATACATTTATCATGTTTCCGGTGACTCCGCATAACTATACACATAAATACCGCAAAATATGGAGAATAACCTTATTTTGACATTTTTTAAAACTAACCTTTGTATGAAATCGGACAAACTAATGAATTATCAATCATCTATGCTTTAATAACAATAAAATAGAAACAAATAACATAAACAAAGGATGAACTGTTTTTCAAAATATAGATTTAAAATTTTATACACTACAAATAAATTCTAATTGTAATCCAAAAAAAATAAATGTTTTTTATTTCATTCTTATTCATAAATATTTTTATTGGCTTAAGCCTTCATAATTAACTGTAAAAAATCATATTTGAAAAGATTAATACCAAAAAAAAAATACCGAAAACCTCCAGCTACATCGACGAATTATTTTCGAATCACATATTTTCTGTGTGTAAACTGATGTCAGTAATACTATAGTGAAAAGTATTAAACACCTACTTATGTTTATATTATCGATAAATGGGATAAACAGCGTAATGAAATGCTAAATATGATCGGATTTTTAAAACCGTACATACAATAAATATTTTAGCCGTTTAGCGCCCAAAAAAATATGTATTATTACTATGCAAGTGCAAAAATATTCATTATAAATAGACAAAAGTGAATGATACGCCATAAAAAACATATAAAACATAAAAAAGACATATAAACTGCATTTCTATGATTTAAGAAGATTAGAATAAAGCTTTGTTATATGTAAAAAAATAAAAGATCATATAAAACTTATAAAATTAGTTTCAATCGCATTTATGGAATTGTATATTATTAGAATTTAGACAAAGCAATAAAGGTTTTTTGTTTGCATATATACCTTTTTTCTTGACTATGTAGTTTTCGGAATAAAAAATAAAATACAAATATGACATTCAAATAGGCTATATATTATATTTTAAATGCTTTATATTTTTTGTTCAAATGTTCGATATCGGAACACACAATATATTTTTTGAATTATCGATGCAAAACAAAATCTGATAAACTAATTAAATTTATGTGATTACATGAATAAAAAAACATTTTCGGCATTATAATCACAGATGTATACATTGCATAACAATAAAAATCGAATCTGATAGCTTTTTATAACAAATATTAAAATTTTTAAATCAAAAATTTTACATTTATTTTGACAAATTATAAACCTAAAAATATTTATATATATTTTTTACAAACAAAAGATATGCACTAATATTTAAAAGCATCTTCACAACTAAAGAACCAGATGTATGGTTTGAATTATAATTGTATACGATGTTGTAACGCATGAAAAAGTGCATCTTTCATTTTATTCAGTTCGTATATTGTATTTAGATCGGATCTACCAAAATATTGATATTTTGAAGCTATATAAACATAATGATGTTCTATATAGAATTTTTATTTTTATGTAATTTTTTATATATGAATGTCGTGATATCGAGGCTATTTTTTGTTGCGTAATTAGCAATACAACACAATATAAACTGATTTTTAATGTTAATAACTAAAATTATACATATTAATAAATTTCTAATCGGCACTTAGAATATAATCCATTATATATTTTATTATTACAGTAGATTTTTTCTTTTATATTTTTTATTGTGATGGTTATTCCTTAATTTTACGTGATTGAAATATTATTTCCGTTAGTTCTTTTATAAAAAACACAGAAGAAATTCTATTGCCAAAATTCTTATCCTTGCAACTGTCGTAATTTTCTGTTTTTTTAAATCATAAACTGTACAATAAAATAAAAAAATTAAAGGCTTTATATAAAATTTACTTCTAGATATCCATAGTCAATAAGAGCCTTTTTATTGTTGATTTTATATATTTAACAATCACAAAAAGGTTTCAAAGTAATATATCGTTTCTTCAAATAACAGTTTCTTATATTCAAAGTTTTTAATTTAATAAACTCGCAGATATAATAAATCATTGGTTTTTCTATAGCAAACATTATTTTTTATCTGTATTTTATATTTAAATTGTTTCGCATGCTTCAAGATTTAATATATGCAATTTTTTAGGTTAAAAAGTAAAGTTGATTATTTAAGATGTTTTTTGCTCTTAATCAGACTATAATCTCAAATTTATTTGATTAAATGTATTTTTTTGTTTCTAATATTCTGTTAAATATCCTTTAAAAATAGAAAATGCCTTTATGGCTCTAAAAATAGTACTTTCAGAAAATATGCATTTATAACACAAGTTAATGGATATAAAGGTAGTTTTAAATGTTCTTTTGTTGTTATAAAATCTTATGGATATTCTTCATGGTCCAAATGGATATATAATTTTATAAGCTATATTAATCTGCTTTTTTAATCTTACAGATGATAAACTTGCCTCGAATATATATTTGAATATGAAAACACATTCTAATATCATAGTTACAAAGTCGAAAAAATTATGTATAAATATATTATATCTTAATAAAAAAAACATTGAAATTCTGATTTCATTGTACTTATCCTTTGTTTTATAAAGTTCTGACTCACATTACAATTTTTTTTAATATTTTTTTACATGAAAAAACTAAACTTTACAATATTTCTTAAATACATAATGTTACTCACTGTAGTTAAGCATTTTTTAATCTATAAGATAGATGTAATTTATAATAAAAGAAATTACAAAAGGAACAATTTAATTCGTGTAAAGACTTTAAATATGCGTTGCTGTATATTCTATGTATTTCACCCATTTAGTTGAAGATCTTATGACACATATAAGCAACTTTAATATTGTTATTATCTAACAAAATTTTTTATTTGATAATACTCATTTAATATATAAATGTTATGTAGTTTGCAGCATTAATATGTATAATCTAAATAAAGAACGCAAACGAAATTTCTTCATTAATAAAATAAATACTGTATTAATTTCTATAAAAACTACAATCGAAAACATAAATACAGAACTTACTAGGTAAATATCACTATATAACTTTAGAATAAATCATTTTCGATTATATATTAGAATATTTTTTGCTAATATAATTGAAATCACAAAAAGTAAGTTAAAAGGATTTATAAAATAATTTTATACAACTGAGTTTATAATTGAAAGATTATAAACACTAGCTAGATATTATTCCGACTTTGAAGAGCCTTACAAGTTTTTATATACTATTCGGGATAATAATTTGTATTTTTGTCTAATTTATAAAATATTCAGCGTTAATTTATAACGTTAAATTGAGCTTGAAGATATCCCTAAACAAGAATATGTTTATTATAGTATTAAAAAAAACTTTGTGGCTATAATATGATAATTATTTTTATTATCATAGTAAAAATGACCCAAATTTAATTGCATACATAATAATGCAATTTACTTTGATTAAGTGTAATTAATTCCTTATTTATTTATGGTTAAGTTTCTTTTTATCAATTTTATCTATTTAGACGTGTTCAGCGTGTTGGGAATATTGCACAGCTCCTTGATGCATCTTTTGACACTTTCCTCTGTTCTATCTTCATCAACTGCTCTTCTTCTCTCAAATGAGATGAGTTCAAGTGTCTTGCGAGTGTGAGAGCTTGCATGTATGCTTCTACTCCGTCCGGTATTTTTGATATAGTGTAAAACTTGGTTTTTGTAAATTTTTATAGTTTAATATCATAGATATTATTAATTAAATACTAAAAAAAGCTATGAGCTCAATATAGATTTTACATAAAAATTTTTTAAAAACTAAAAAACAGCTTAAATTTTTCAATAATTTGATAAATGTAAAAAAAATATACGATTTTTAATATTTTTACACAGTATATTTGATGATTATTAACTAAGCAAAAAAAAATCGATAGTCACAATTGAATTTGACTTTTTAAAATCGATTTTTTATAAACACCAATGTATCAAATGTATTGTTTGCTACATTAAAGAAATCTGATTTTTTCTGTGACATATAGACGAAACACAATGAAGACAAACAATAATACGGAAAA
Source organism: Rhyacophila brunnea (assembly GCF_057557595.1). NCBI lineage: Eukaryota > Metazoa > Arthropoda > Insecta > Trichoptera > Rhyacophilidae > Rhyacophila > Rhyacophila brunnea. Next base: position 1,238,905 of record NW_028233362.1, on the reverse strand, counting down.
ATTTATGAGCAATCTTACAATTAGATACAATTTATTGACTTAAATTCACTTCTAACAATAAAAAATAAATTTAAGTAAAAAAATTTGAATATTTATTCAGAACAAGAATTTTAAGATCCTGGTAAACATCTAATAACTAAATAAAGTAAGGAAAAATATTTTTTATCTATAATTTTACTTCATTGTCCAGATTTGTATCACAAGTAAGTCTGAAATTGCCTTTAAGTCACAAAAAACTACAATTGAACAATATAACATTTTAAACAGACCGATTGGAAATTAAATATGATTGTAATAATCTAATTTTTATTATAGAATGTAATTTTTGCTTTGGAGATACGATTACATGATAACAGGAAATATGAAATTTTATAAAAGAAATATAAAGAAGCAAAAAATTTATTGCATGCTAATATTACTTATTATTTTATTTGTGATTTATATATTTTCAAATTAAAATATATAGAATAATTGGATATCGTTTAGTTTATATAAGCATAATTTTTTCTATCAAATTCATTTTTTGAATTTCTACTTTTCGAAAATAACCAACAACCATATTTGCACATTCTTATATGATGCGATCAAAGTAAATTCATAAAAATCTTGAAAGATCATGTTATATTTCAAACGGCAATTCATTTATCAACCAACCCTGTTAAGATAACACATATTGATGGATTATATTATTCGACTAATACCCATTTTGATTCTTTATTACAATTACGAATTACTATTTTATTTTGATGTTTAAAAATTTCTTTTTGCATGTTATTAGTAGTTGTCTTCATATTATATTGAATTTTTGTCGCGAAAAAAGATCCATAAAAAAACTCAACTGAATTAATGTTATGTTTTGACAAAAAGATTGTGAAATTTATATAAAAATGAAATTTTAGATGATATTCTATAATTTTTAACTATTGATAGTTTTATTATTATCTACTTTTGCAAAATTGAAGGTATAATGACTGGGCCTCAATAAAGTTAGAATATATATCAAAATTTAATACATGAATACTCATACAAAAATTTATATTTTTACCATAAAAAGGTAAAATTAATCTATTTCAATTTTTTTACGGCCTATATTTTTTTAATGCTCTATTTTTTATTTGTATACTTGTTTATTCTATTAAAATTTTAAATTAATATATTACCATCATGTCCATTCTTTAAATCTCGAATGTAATTGATTTTTAGCCGCTTTATTCAAAATATGTTAGGTTGTTTTACTATCTGTTATCACACCCAAGAATTGAAGTTTGAAAATATCTGATTATCCTGAAAATGGAAACTATGCAGAAATTAGTTGATATGAAGAGTTCTCATCCAAAACATGGTTCGCTTACAATCGTAAAGATATTTTAAAAAAACTTTGCTGACAGATCTATGAAAAATTGGTGTGGCACTGATGTTATAAATGTCAAGGCCTGTGATTTTGCTATGTTTGTTATAAATATTGTTTTGAGTAAAAGGAATTTTAATTTATAAATATAATTAAATTTGATTAGGTCTCTAATAAAAACCACAATTGACGCATTTATTTTTTCTGAAAGCTTTAACTGAATATAATATAACACACAAATAAACTGTTCACTAAGATGTTTCTAAGGTAAAGAGATTCTTTCTACTATTTAAACTCAATGAGGAAACCAATGGTTGCTAACATGAATAATAGCATCTATACTAATGACAAGAAAAATAAAATTCATGTATCTATTCTTATTATCATATCATGCTATAATCAATTTGTCTTTGTTTATTTTTTATTTTAACTTCATATTGTGCCATAACAAATTATACCATATGTCGTAACATGGGATAAAGGGGTAGCACAATATCATGTAAGGTAAATCATAGAGCTACAAGTCACAAATAAAATCAAGTCATATATTAGAATTATAGTAGTGTGATAGAAATAGCAATAAAAAGCCTTTTAAATATGAGAGGTTTCGAAGAAGATGTAATAGGAGAGGATACGGTCAAGGGTAAGAACATTTACATGCATAAGAAAATTATCACATAAAGCTTCAAGAAAAAATCTCAAACTACAAACCGAAATTAAACTGCTTATCGAAAACATAGAAGAATAGATAATTATATAAAATGAAAAAAATTGATTCAGTAAAAAAAAATTGTTTGTTTTCTTTTAAAAATAAGCCTTTAAATGTGCATATGCATAGGCATTTTTTTAAATATTTGCAAAATATTATTTATCCAAAATTAATGCATCAAAGCATATTCAACGGATAATAATTATATAGTAGAATGCCTTTTAAAAAATCCGAAAATTATTTTATTTATAATTTTATAATGTAATTTACATTATTTATTACAATAGTCAATCACTTATATACAATAAAATATAAAATCTAATGCAAGACTAATACTCATGTAAAATTTGCAAATTTGAAATGAAATAAATAAAGTTCTTTCATTTTTGATGCTGTAAAATCAATATTTTTTTTTGAATTTTGCATTCTTTCGACAAAAAATATCGTTTGATGCGTTTAATTATGTTTCATTGAAGATTAAAAATAAAAAATAAATATTCTACAAGGACACAACCATAAAAATAATAAAATATTCCAATAAATAAACTTAAGAAAGTCTGATAATAATAAAAAAAAGCTGATTGATACGTAAAAATCAAGCTACATATCAAATATTGATAAAATTGAAATTCTAAAAACACTTGAATATACTGTTTATCGCTAAATTTAAAACAAGAAAAATATAATAAACAAAGCATGCAACAAGTACTATTTTTATTATCAAATTAGAAACAAAAAATGGTATTGGATCAAGCACACTATCATATGTATAAAAAATGTTTACAGATGTTCAAAGAACCAAATGAAATTTTTAAGAACTATACAAAATTTATGTGACTACATTTCAATATTTAAATTTAAAGATATATAAAATGTTCGTTATTGATAATTAGGAATAAAATGTGATATAATTAAACTATTCAAATATATTTATGTAAACCCCTTAAACTTAAAATATCATAAATATCGGGTTAATAATGGTTCTTAGGTTATATGGTAAATTTTTCGTGCTAAAAATTAATAAAATTGTTATGATTAAAGTTATCGAATAGTGCATCAAAACGATTTTATATTTAAGATGAAAGGAATATTTAAAGAAATTTATATAAAAATTTTAATGGTGTGTATAATATTTCTAATCTTGAGAATTCATATTTTAGAACATTTAAAATAATCTTAAACGTATATTAAAATTCATTTTTTCTTGCCAAAAAATAAAATATTTCATTAAATCTTTTTTTAAAAAATAATATAATTTTATATAGTATAGATTATAAATTTACACAAAGATTATCTCTTTAAATACGGAAGTGTATTTAGTTTCGTAATTTAAGTATTTTTTACTATAGCTATGGTTAATTCTAATATCAATAAATTTATAGGTGGTATTTTCTATCTATATTGTTTTTGTTGTTTTCTTCATTTTTTAATAAATAAGAACAAAAAAAGTTAAAGGTATGAGTAAGTAATTGATATATATTTACTCGTATATATGTCTGGTAAAGAAGTTCTAATATGACTTTAGGGCTTTTGGCTATCTGATGGACCCCCGCGCGTGGTGCTATCACGTTTCCTGTAGCCAATTTTATCACCTGGTTTAGGCCTGTTCATGCAGGTTGTGGTTAATATAAGGTTTGATCATAATTCCATCTACTTTTTTTTTTCGCTGGCTAGTTATGTCCGACATCCAATATACACTTGGCCATATCATTGTTTAATAGAATATGAAATAAACAATTTCGGGAAGTTTACGAAATCTTACGCAGCTACATTCTTATATATCCATAGATTTTTATTCTTGCTATGTTATAATTTCTAGTTTCAACAGAACGCCCCATGCTAGTATTTATCATTTGACATAAATAACACGTATTTGTAGATGCGTTGTGGCTGTAATACAGCTCTCTTTTTAATGTATTTTTAGCAAACGGCCACAGCAGTCTTTGGATTTAATAAGAGTATATTTTTATATAAAATTAAATATTGAAATTAACATATTGCTTTTCCCAAGAATCATCGTGTGCGAATACATTTGTCGTAAATTTTAGACGTTTTATGCTAAATATGCATATTTTTTTAGTTCGCCGCTTTTATAGAATGATTCATAAAAAAGTTGTAAAGAATAAAAATATTTATATAATTTTCACATGAAAATAGATTTTAAATAGAAACGTTTTAGACATACAATAACAAATAATTAAATTTTAAATTATAATTAATGCTTCTAGGAAGATGTAAAACTGTTATAAGACATATTTTAGATTTATTGGAATAGATATTATTTAAAGCATCCACACTATAATGGTGTTTATAATTCCCAATTTTGTAAAAAGCAATAATTCTAAGATATATTTATTGTGTTTTAAAATGAACCAAAAAAATATTTTAGGTTAATCTATCTATTATTGGATGAATAATTTTAACAGTATTTCTGGTTAACGGATTTGTGCAATAAACTCAGCGATATTAAAGAATTTTGAACTTATCCTGAAAGCTATTTCTTATATACAAAACAGTATAAAAACGAATTGAATATTTATTTATGATATTTGATTTTATAATTTAAATTATACTAACAAACGTATATATTAAGACGAAAATGAAATAAACACATTGCATGAAGTAATTTATCGTATAATTAATGTAAAAATAACAGAGCAATATTTTCCATTTATATGTAGCCATTTGAAAAGAAACTCTATATTCGACTATTTTATAACACCCATAATACATTTTACTAATGTTTTCTAAAAATAGTGAACTACTTGAATGTAAATATAACAGATAAAAAAATGATGCGTAAAAAATCACTGAATAGAATATCTAATAGCACCATATTGCATCGTTGTAATTGAAAAAAAATATTTTAATTAGCATAGCTGTATTTCTCTTCTCATGGAGTTAAATGCTGCCGACTAATTTTTTGAACTTCATAGGGGTTTTGGCACAAGCAAATGTGCTCTTAGGATAAAACCAGTCATAAAAATTCAAGAAATATTTTTTTTTTGAATAATATTTGAATTACATAATCGATGAGCAATTTACTATCTTTATTTTTCTTAAAATTTCAATTTTTTATTTAGTCTAGGGTTTAAAGTTTGAAGCTATTCATGTGTTAAAAATCAAATTCACTTTATATATACATGATAGCAATTTACCAAAATATATTATGTTTGCAAGAAAGGAATAAAAAGATGAAAGGTTTAATTTAATCATAAAAACAAAATTAAAATATTTGATGTACGCATTTAATTTTGAGTAATTGTTATAAATAAAAAAATTTATTTAGACAATAATTTGATAAATTAAGTCATTAAAAAGCTAATTTGTATAGATAGAAAGAATACCTTTATATCTTATTTACGCCTTATAAGAGACTTATAACTATATGCTATGTGAGGAGAGAAGTATATCAGAATTAAAGTGAAAATATGTAACAGAATGCCATGAAGAGTTTTGTAATATTTCAACATTTTCCAAATAAGTTCTTAAAAAAATGAATACGGCATCATGAAGCAAATCAATCATAAATTAACTAGTAAAATTACTTTAATTAGTTTGAAAAAATTTAACCAGAAATAGATAGATAAATTGAAATATACCATGTATATATCAATAAAAAAAATAAAAAGCATCAATCACAAAAAAATATTATACAGCAAATGTTTTTAATGAAAATGTGCTGGATTTTAATTCATAGACATTAGAGAACAATATAAAGATCGGCGAATGATTTTTAAATCCAATAAAACTACAAACTATTCACAATACGTATAATAACGCCTTTTCACTCTGTTAATCAATTCTATACCACGTTTTTTCATTTTAAAGAGTATTGTGAATTGCTGGATTTTTTAAAGGATATAATTCATGGTAACATAATTGGCTTTTGTTCTCGATCACAACTTTCTTGATGCCCCATGCGCACAAAGTATTCTTAATTTCGGGTTGCTTCTTCTATCCGAAGTCTTCTTCACTATCTCACACACTGACGAGACCTATTCATTCAAGAGTTGTTCTAAATCCCACGGTTTGTATACAAGCCTAGTCTCGTTCTTTCTTCGAGTTCAACAAGTATTTAAGTAATTGTATGTTATTTAAACAATTTAATTGGATCTAAAGTTAAAGGGATAAAGATCTTTATAAAAAAAGAGATTATGAAATCCAAGATCAAGTAAAAGCATACATTCAAGCTCTCACACTCCGCAATACACTTGAACTCATCTCATTTGAGAGAAGAAGAGCAGTTGATGAAGATAGATCAGAGGAAGGTGTCAAAAGATGCATCAACAAGTTGTGCAATATTCCCAACACTCTGACTACGTCTAAATAGATAAAATCGATAAAAAGAAAATTAACCAATAAATAAATAAAAAATCAATATATTATAATTCTTTCTTTTATATTTATTTACTAGACCTTTATCTAATTTACTTCACATATATTATGCATTATAATTTGGTAAGTCTGATATAATGAAATTTATCTTATATATCGAATTGAATTTATTCGTGTTTGGCATCTAAATTACAAGTTTTTTTTTTTCGTAAAAACGTTTTTCTCTATCTTATGGTAATTTTTCATTCCATAATGACATTCTGCAGTCTTTTTTGCATAATATGCTGCTTGTAGATAAAGAAGGCGTTTAAAATATCTTTCCAAAATTCCAAATAAAATGTTTTAAAAAAAGAAAATGCAGATTTCTTGTCGTATATATATTTATAAATTCATTTATTGGAAAATCGCAGTATAATATTATCTAGATTTTATATTCTATTTATATTTTGTGTTTATTTACAATTTGCTTTTCTAGACGGGACTTTCTAGTATAAGACCATGAAATGTTTTATTATTAGGTCTATTCACACTCGATTTCTATAAATTCTACATAAATATCTCCTATTGCGATTTTATTATCCCGACGTAATTGACCATATACTTTTGAACCAGATCGATCTAAAAAAAATTATGAAACCACAAATTTCTACTTTAAAAAATTTACTGGGCTTGTGGCAACAGAAAGAAATCTTTTGATCTGAACGTTTATTCTTAAAAGACGGTTTAAAAATGTTTTCTATGCAAACCATAGGATTGAGAGGACTCTTATGCTGATAAGCCTTGAGAGAAAAAGTATATCGATAAGGATATAGCAGAGGAAGAGGTAGTAAAAAGTATTATTAAAGTTTGCACCAAGGATTTAATCACTCAATATGTTTGAGAAAACATAAAAGTGAAATCAAAAATTAACCGTAAATAAAATAATCAATAAAATGCTTTCTATATAATAAGCGCAAAAAAAATAAAATGTATTTATATTTTTAGTTCAATTTGAAAAGATCTTTTACTTGGTTATGTGAAAATTTGACAATTTAATTTTGCATAAATAAGGTAATCTTGCTACAATCACGATGAATATGATAAATTTAACAAGCATCGAAGCTAATTTGGTGTAAAGAAAGAAGCTTGGATTTCTAGTTTATCTGATTTGGTAAAAATTACATTTACACAACTTATAAATTTCCGCAAATATATTAACAAACTATCTTACGCATAAGTTTTTGGGTTTATTCGAGTTAGTTCTATTGATTATTATGTGTTTTTTTTATAATTATCCTCATACGGGTAGAAATATTAGGTTAAAAGTAAATGTACAATTACATATTATTCGAATTTCAAACATAGTTTTATGTTCCAATAAATTTCGCATGAATATAAATGAACCTGGTGTGAAAATCTTGCTTTTTATGTGAAGTAGCTTGATAGAATATAAACTTATTTTTATATTCTACACACCTGAAAGGTATTTGAAATACCAAAAAAAAGAAAATTTTAATATGGTTATTAAAAAAATAAATATTTAATTTTCATATTTCTTATGACTTAAATAATTTGAGATCGACCACATGATAAAGATTTCAATACAATTTGTGAATTTTTTTTTTGCTTGCTAAGATATTTTAAATCTCAATAAAACCTTAATATAATATATTTTGTATTTATCTATCCAAATTACAAGGCTGTTATATACAAAGAATCAAGATTTAGCAAATTTTTGAATTTCCAACACATAGATATGATTGTAATATCTTATCAATATTCCGATTTTTTTATTTTTTTATCACTGTTATATATTCAGAATGCCTGCTAAAGTTTTAGAGATTTTCTGACATTTTTGTATTACTACTTTAAAGGCAAGAAATGGCCCTTATGTTGTATAATAAAACGTGTTATTGACTTCTAATTAAAAATATTATGTATTTTTAAAATTCAAAAACATTTTAAAATGTATATTATGATATTTATATAGTTTAGGTCCGCGCCTAGGCTTCATATGAGAATCAGTTAAGAATTAAGGATATTCTTGCTACCAATGTACAAGATCTCCTTAAAATGTAATAATGTATATTTACTGACAATTTTTAGGTATCATTACTAAAAATGCAGGAAATTATGTTTATCTACAGAAAAAGAAATTTATCGTATAAACATTGTGTTTTATTATTAAAAAAGCAAACTGAGAATTATCATCATATTGATAAAATGTATATTTATATTTTGTCCTAAACATTAGTTCTATTATAAAATCTATATATAATTCATTGTAGTTTTATGTGGCATCCAGCGCAGTCAAATAAATATTTCAATTATATTTAAAGGTGCAACATGGATGTATATTGTTTGATGAAAAAAAATATTTCAAGGAAAATATTTGAGGAATAATTAAAGTAGCAAATTTTAAATATAAAAAGAAACTAATCATAGAAGATTTTTCTTTTGCACATACAAGTTAAATTAATAATAAATCAGGGAAAAAGTAGCTATATATTCAGAATTTTAGATGACTTGGATTATATATCCGTATGATTATTTATCATATATGAATCTTACAGATACACCAAAATAAATTAATTTGAAATAGTTGCGATAAAATGTATATTTCTTTGTGTTTTAGAGCTGTAAACTATTTATAACTGGTAGATGAAACCCACCAGTAGTTAAAACTAGCTTGGAAAGGGTTATACGCCGTTAAATAATGGGTGACAATTATATTCAAGAAAGCATTTAGCCACAATACTGTAATGAAAGATTGATTCCATAATATTTCATGGCTAGGAAAAACCTTTTTTAGTTTTAATCCCTTATATTATACATAGATATTTATAGAAAATGTTGATTGGGTTATGTAAATTTTAAGATTCGTTTATTGTATTGATAGAAATTGTTTTTCATGGTTTTTCATAGTAATACCAACCGTTGCAATATTAAATAATATTTGAGTTACTTATATATGCAGCATTGAAATATGAAACATGAAAGCTTTGCTCAAATACCCAAAAGCATAGATTTGGTTGAATAAATTCTAATCTAAAAAATAACGATAAAATAATAAGTATTTTTATATGTTCTAGGTTCAACAAAAAATATAAGAATTTCTGGCTTATTATTGAAATTCCCATGAAAGAAGAAATGTTTAATTTTTGTAAATCACTAAAATATGACAAAATAAAAAAAACGATATAACTGCGGTTGACAGAAGAATATATAGTTTTAAAAACAAAGATTGTCATTGCAAATGAGTTGTTTTTCTTTGTAATACAGAAATTTTAAGCCGTATTTTTTTTTCAGCCTGTAAATTATTATAAATGAGAAGTTACACTTATAATTTGTCTTTAAAGTGATAAGCAAGTCATTTATAAAATAATTTCGTATATATTATTTTGTGATTTCTATATATCGTCTATTGATATTTTATATTTGAAATCCCCAAATATACATTTTTAAACATTTAAATACATTCTTAATAGATACAATCAATTATAACCCGGCTTGAGACTGTGTAAATTATGACAGGAAAGATAATTTCGTGCTCGTCACCTCTATTTTCCTAAATTTATCGGGATTAAAATAATTAAACCTTACTGATCGCATAATTCCAATGACATACATTTATTTACACTTTTTTACGAGTTATCAAGGTAAAACAATACATTTCAATATAAATTACACATTGAAAACATTTTACTTAAGATTATTAAGTATAAATACCATCATCATGAATTTATTTCACTGCTTTTTATCTTGATTAGCAATACTTAATTGTACAGCAAAAGATAGAAATCCGATCCAAAATTCCAAAAAACACATTTTATATTGAGAAAATTTAAAATTTATGCTGCAAGAAACATACTGTTGGAAAAAATAGCTTTAAATATTGATTGAATTTTATAAGTTCTATAAAAAATATAACATTAGTTAATTCTAAACATTTATGATTACCTTTATTAATTCACAAACCTTCTTATTGTTAACTGAAAATTATGTGAAGTGGGTAAACATGTCTTTAAACTTCTCTAATCTAAAACAGACTAGGTTGAATTTTTTCCGTGATTAATCTAAGATTATTCTTATTGGAGGCTACTACACACACAATAAATTCTATTTTTTTTTATTTGTGACCTAGTGTGCTTAGCTATATTCTGTCATATATTTTCCATTAATATATGATCATCGTGGTTTTATTTGTAACAAAATAAAAAAAACGAGCTATTTATCTATCTGGCATGTTTTTTTCTATGGGTAATACAATTAAGAATCGCAAAATATTAATTACGTGAGTATATTTGCGCATATAATAACTTGTATTTAGTAATTTATATACTTTGTATCGCGAAAATATGCGCCTCTAATAAATTATCATGTAGTTTAGATGGGTCTTACGTTGTATCTTAATTTTTGATTCAATAATAGCGTACTTTATCTATCGTGCAATGATCTAAGGCTTAAAATTATATGTGAATTTACATTTTAAGTGCTTTTTTTTTAGTTCGCTTTTATATTAAAAAAATTGAGTGCATCAATTAGTTTGAACCTATTGGTTGTTTTCATGAATATATAATGATTAAATACCTTTTTTAAAAATGTCGGGCATAATGGGCTGCAAACTAACTTTGTCAACTGCAAAAACATTTATTTTTGTAAAAATTTTATAATAAAATACCAGATTGAAGAAAGTTGTGGTGGTGCGAACTAGTATCTATAATTAAAAGCAAATCAAGTAAAATACAATGTTTTTAAAACTAAATAGTATATCATAATAGCCATATTCAAATGAAACTTAGTTTTTGAAAATGAAAAATCATTATATTCAATTAATTCTTGAAAGTTTATATACTTTCATAAGCAGACAGAAACTACATGAAAATTAGATTTTTGTCCATGAAACTTATTTTTGAGGAAATATAATCTTGCAAAAATACCATATACGAAAAATGACATCTTTATTTATATTTTACACATTATTTATTGGTTTTTTTTCAAAGAATTTCTATGTTAAGACAATTTTTTTTTATAATATATTAAAATATAAAAAATAAATAAAATTTCCGATAAAAATAGATGTGTAGTGTTAAATTTCTTCCGATATTTCGATATTCTTTTAATTTAAATTATCTTTTACAAATTAATGAATCGATGATTTTGTTATATAAATATTTATTCTGTTCTGTAATTTAAAATAATATTAAATAAATTGTATTACATATTATTATTCGCTTATAAGTTTGTATACAGACAGATTTTTTTTTGTGTGTAGTATAATAACTATTTTCGTGTTGAATATAAATTGTTTTCTCATTGAAATTTAAATAAAGAATACCTTTATAATACCATGAATCAATGAAATTTCTAAATATGAAATAATTTATTTTATGTTTTACAATTTTCAGTATTAAAACCTAACTATCGTTATTTAAAAATATTTTCGATATCATTTATATTTTTAAAGCTTGCAATATCAAAAATAATATTTCAACCGTTCCAAGTCATCTTCTGAAACTTATATAATTTTTACATCCGTGGAATTTTATTTGTTATTTTTACTGGCTATGTTTCTATTTTATATCCTTTTCAATTCTTTACCTTGTTTCTTATACAAGGTATACAAATATTTTTGAAAAATATGAAAAATACTTACATACAATTTTGAAACCCTTTCTTTCCTTATAATTTTTTCATAAAGTGTAGGTGTATCCATTCAATAATATATATTTCATTAAATTTCTCAATATGTGATAAACTTTGATTTTCACCAAATTTCAGATAATAAAAATATCGCATAATATTTCTTTTTTAATTACTGTTAGATAATAAATATAAATTAGACACTATATATAAATGATTGCGTCATTATAAAAATCCTTGTTCCCCTTTTACGCATTTGAAAAGTCGATCCTTACTGCACAAAGACCATATCATACAACAAACATGCATTTGAAGCATACTAAATGCAAGAGAATCAAAAACACACATCGGTAGAACCATATCAAATTAAAGCTATAAAATTCTAAAATATCATGTCTGACACATGAAACAGCTTTACTCTTTTCTCAAATCTCTGTTTATCTAATTGAATCATAATTGGTAATACGAGCGATGTCTTACGAAGATACAGCAATCAAAAAGGGAAAATATATAATCTAAAAAACAGCAGAACAAATAAGTTTTTTTCATGAGTAACTATAAAAATATAAGATAAGACGAGAGCGATAAATGCTGCATGATAAAATCTAGTTATATTAGAATGTAAAGGTTTTCATGCAAATTTAAGAAAAAAAATGGGATTTAAAAGCAAAAAATATATTAAATATATGCATGTGTGCATTATCTATCAGAATATTAATATTTATCAATCCACGGATTATATCATACAGGAATTTAAAATGAAATATATGAAACAGCAGCTTTAAAAACAATACACCGCATATTTTTTTGATGTATATATAATATCTTAAAATAATGTATTAGGCGAAATCTACTAGGCCAATTTTTTTTTAGAAATTTCTAGATTTTTTTTCTTTCCAATTTTACTTTAGAGATAGATGGTGATATTTGACAAATGAATTCGAGATGTAATCCATATTTTCTTGTATAATTTTAAATAAATTCACTAGAATTTATTGCATGATCATGCATCACGTTTCTATGTTTTTTATTTTTTATAAAGTTATATATAACTAATAAACATAGTGATGTATATTCAAATTTTTTTTGTAAAATAAACTGTAAGAGAAACTAAATCTTAAAAACACGGTTTACAATTACGATGTACACAATTTTTTTTTATATGCCATTTATAAATATTGCATTCCAATATTTTATGTCTTGTGTATCAGATATAAAAATAATGAAAATGAATCAGTTAATTATATTTGTATCATTCAATATAATAAGGACTATTGTAAAGCTTTTAATAGGTTTTTTTTATTTATAAGCACATTAAAATTTTTTAAATTAAATTTTAGAAAGTACAGTAGGGTTTTTTAACGTGGTTAAAAATCCATAATTTTTCTTTATGTGAATTTATTTACATATTATTTTTTCGCAAGTATATGCATTATTAAACTATCAAAGCATCGAAAATTTTTGTTTAGTGTAAATAAAATCTCTATAATTTAAGAAATATATCTTTTGTCTTGTTTCACATGAATATTAAATTTTAATTTATAAAAAGCTTGAATTTTCTTTAAATTGACTATTATCGTTCATGTTTTCACTTATTTGATAATTGGATTAATGGTTTTAATCTGATCAAGTAAATGGGTTCTTCCCAGGAGAAACATCCATATCATTCAAGAAATGTTTTTATTCACACGATCTTGAGCTTAAATAACGGGAAGGTTTTATAGCTCAATATTTTCAGTATTTTTAAATCCAAAATTATATTACATTACGCATATAACTTCTTATTTATTTATGGGTTAATTTTCTTTTTATCGATTTTATCTATTTAGATGTTTTGGGAATATTGCACAACTCCTTGATGCATCTTTTGACACCTTCCTCTGATCTATCTTCATCAACTGCTCTTCTTCTCTCAAATGAGATGAGTTCAAGTGTCTTGCGGAGTGTGAGAGCTTGCATGTATGCTTCTATTTAATCTGGTATTTTTAACACTTTAAAATATTTTTTATGATATTTTGTGACCACCCCATCCCAAGTCATCACATATGGTATTATTCTTGTTTTGAATTTGTAAATTAAACCAAGTTCATTCGCCAAGATGTCATAATTCCTAAATTTTTCATTCTCAACTTCGGTTAGGTTATCAAGGCTTAATGTACCTATTTCAATCAGCGTAATCATATTTTCTTTTTTATCGTATAGAAAATACCAGGTCTATTTTGTTTGATGTGAATATCTGTTTTTATTCGGGTATCAATTTTTGCTTCTGTATTTTCGTTTTCGCAGATCTTTTGTACTGAGTGAGCTCTGATCTTTTTGGTTATGCATATAACAATATTGTTTTATGTATTCCTTGCCGCTTAGCGGTAATAATGATTGTTTGATAGTTTATCAATGACCCATGAATAAATAGTATTCAAAAATCCAATCGTCTATTAACGAATCCAAGTCAAATAATACGACAATAACCATCACCACGCTTTTTTTATGCTTGCAAATGGTTTAGGTACAAGTGATAAATGGATAGAAATATCCTTGTCAAAAGTTAAAAAGGTAATGCTCTAATTAATGCACGTTAAAAGCAATGTTGGCAAAATGGGGCAATTCATAGTGAAGTTGGATACATTTGCCGATTATAATTGTTTGATCAGTATAAATAATAAAATATTATATCCATTAGTAATTTAGGCACATGCTTTTAAATATTTAACAGATCATGTTTTTAAACAAATTATACCAATCAAAAGTTTGAGATTAGAATAAGATTAAAAATTCAAAGAATAATCGAGATTATATATTTTGTGGACCAAAGAAGTTATATCATTTAGAATATATAAATTGATTTAGCAAAAAGTTATGTGTTTCATTAATTTATATTACTTACTTTGCATTTAATGCTTAATTTTTTGTTATGTAAATATTACAAACGAAATAGAAATGTTCACTCGAAAATATATATATTAGACGCTCGAAAATCAAATTGTTGTTCGTGAATTATGTAAATTAATTTTTATGCGTCTAAGTCGAATTTGGGACAAATTACACACAATGATCATAAAACTATTAAAATGAATCATATTTCCATTGGTAAAACATGTCGCAGTCGAACACCAGATATGACACTGTTTTCGTCGATGGAATTATTTAAGATGGGTATTGATTACGCATAATAAATAAAAATTTATTATTTTAATTATAAATTATCATTTAGCAATTTACACTGTAATAGTTGCAACTTATGATGGATGATGTGTAGATTATAATTGCAGAAACTTAGGCAAACATGAAGATTTCATGATTAAAATATTGTAAAATGATCTGATGAATATCGAAATATACACATGATATCAAAAAGATGCAAATTAATATTTTATTTTGCGAAACAGCTTTAAAGAACAAACAAAAGAAGGAAACTGAATATAATAAAAAAAAACATACAGATAAATATATAAATATAATAAAAATGACATAAAGATAAATAAATTAATATAATAAAAAAAACTTACAGATAAATATATAAATATAATTGCTGCACAAAACGTTAATACCTACTCAGTAGTCTAAACTTCAGTAAATTACCGGTTATAAAACACCTAGGAACTAGTATACTGTTCAACTCATAGATAAATAATAATTCCCATAAAAAAATTTTATATGCTTAATTCATTTTATTATATATAAAAATTATATATCATGACGCTATTTTGATGTAATTCTTTGTATTTTGTAAATGAAAAAAGACAGTTTACATTTTTAAATCTAAATTTATAACTTTATATTGTTGGAAATTTTCTAGTCCGCTCTTTTTATTATATTTTTTAAGTTTTAGAAATAAACAGTGAATATATTGATTTCAATTAAAAAAATAAATATATCGGAATAAAATAAGCCGTAAGAAAACATAGGTGGTTTTAGATATCTCAAATAAGAAAAAACGATATATAACTTAATTTATTCAACATATTATAATCGAATCTATACTTTTTTTATGGATTAAATCAATTCAACTAGCACATTTAGATAATAATTATAGATGTTATTTACTGAAAATATTTAAGAAAATTACTTTAAACATTAAATTAAAAAAAATACATAATATATTACACGAAAAGATCCTGGTATTAAGATTTTTGACTAGGTATAGTTTTTAAATTGTTTAATATCTACTATTTATAAATGCTATGATTCAGATTTTATATCCTGTACTCATTCTTAATAAAAATTGCGCAATCTACATAATTATATATATTTATAAAAATAATTATTTAGACTTTTACTTCAAGATTTTTTTGTTGTAAAATCGATGAAAATTTTTTACTTACGTCATGATTGAATCTTGCTTATATAAAAGAATCATTTAATATCACATGCTTTGATTATCTAGGGGATCTAAATTAACTCTCAAATTCTAGTACATATAACTTTGTTATTATTTAATGCATGATAAAAATATCGTTAAGTCTATAAAAAATAATTTGCACAGCTAAAATATCAAATTTAAATCGTTACATTTTTTTATTTAAGTGAAACTCATATCATATACAATATATTATAATTATCATAAAAGTTAAACGTTACCATGAAAATTATAAAACGATTTTGAATGTTTGTTGATAAATCAAAATTTTTATAATATATTTGTTTAAAGGAGCTCTAAAACACTATTTAATAAAACTTGGGGACTAAACTCTGTAATTTAGGTAATCAAGTCGAATGCTAAATTATAAAAAATGGAATTGTCCAGGATTGGAAATTTCGTTTTTGCTTTGTTGACGGGATTTTACTTTTTTTCTAAGAAAATCTTAGATAAGTTTGCAACTTAATCTTTATATGATCTTAAAAAAAAGTAGTATTGTTGCGATAAGCGAAATTAAAAAAATTCAAATCGGATTTATATACATGACAGTCTACTGTATTTTTATTTATATTTATATTTGAAAGTAATATTTGAAAAATTTTAATAAAGAGTGAAATCAAATCTTACAACTATTTTTGGGACACTGAAATACAACTAAAATATGATTTTTTTTTGATTGCATGAATATCATAAATTTATGTTACTATTAGAATTTTTACTAAACTACAACGATTTTTGTATAAATATAATAATAAAAACACATAAGAAATGTAAGTTTTGAAAGGGTTTATATAAAAGAATATAATAATTGATAATCTAAAACAAAATAAAGTTTGAAAATATGATTTAAGGTTATTTGAATATAGTTTGCAACTTTGATTTTCATACTGACTCATTGATTATCATTTTTCTTATTAGCCTTTAATTATATTTAAAACTAACCCAAATATTGCATCCACATAATTATGTCGTTGTATTGCTAAGAATTTATTTTGCCTTTATATTCTAGCATATTTTTACAGAAGTTAAAATAAAATATATGGATAAAAAATTTTTAGAACTTTTTTTTTGCTATTTTTTGAATTAAAGCATCACGTTTCAAATGATTAGTAAATTTTAACCTAGTAATAAAGATAGTGTAAAATTATGTCTGTAAATATATACAAATTTTGATTAATTCACATAAAAACCGTAATATTGTTTTTGAACCAACATCAGTATTCTAGCACAATTTAGATATTTTAATGATTATTTTTGTGTCAACTCAAATTAAAAAACCATAAAATAGAAGGTAGTGATCTTTACCTATCTTTTATAAATACATTAAAAATTTTCTAACGCCTTGAAAAACCGTACATACTACGTATTAATATAGGAAAGAGCCTATAAGTCACAAATTTATGCATTTTTGTGCAGAAATTATATTTTTACCTTGATAGAAGCATCTGCGTATATAAGAAAACGCCAATATTTATAAGACATATCATGATTTTTAAGTTCAAAAAGGGATAAACATATGCTTAGTACATGAACTTCGGTAAATTTACTATCTTTTTTGACTATAAAATCTTTTCTGGTTATTTATTATGCCTATTATGCATTTTAGGGGTGTAAGTTATGGTAAAAGCGTGATTCTGATTATAAATGATTTTAAATCTGTGGGTAAAAATTTTTAATAATTTAAAAATTAAAGAAGTTTGTGAACGAAGTTTCTTGATAAATAATACAAAATTATATAATATAAAATGGCTTTGATATAAATTATATGAGGCATTGTGCAGTTTTTCTTTTCTGAATAAAACACTTTGATATTTACAAAGGTTTTATTGTCTTTAAATATGAGCATAAAGCCAAAAATCAAACTAAAGCATAGCTGAATAGATTTATTATACAAGAGTTAAGAAAATGACTTAAAGGTATAAAAATATTATAATAGTTCAAAAATTCTATCAATGTGCGTAACAAAGAACAGTTTAATAAGCTTTACTTACAATTCACTACCCCTGATTGTAAAAAAATTATAAGATTAATACATTATTTAAATAAAAAAATAGTACATGCAGCAAAATAAAAGATTGATTAATATTTAAGTGTCTCTTAGGGCAACGAAATGGCATGCATACGTCAAGACACTAGAATAATGCATAAAAATTTTTAATATAGGCTTTTAAGGATGAGTGAAAAAAATGTAAATGAAAAATTATTACGATTCCAAAAATTGATTTAAAATCATCGATATTCACATTGTTGTAAAGAAGCAAAAATACATAGTCTAAAACAAACCATAATTTGTTAGTTTATATATACCACGCCGGAAGTTAATTTCAATGTTTATACAAATAATAAAATTGCTTTTTTCAAATATGTGAAATTGACAATAACTTGATTCAAAACAATAATGTATGACGTAGTATAAATTTAGAAAAATAAGAGTATTATTTAAACTCGATTGTAGTAAATACGATATGTAGAAAGACACCTCATTGCATTTTATACCGTAAATATTACTAAGTGTTTTTAAAAATAAATATGGTATATATTAAATTTTGTAAACTTCATAAATGGTTAAATACATACATTTTTAGCTTTAACAGTTATATTTTCTATTAAATGGGTTAAAAAATAAAAAAATATCCATTAAATTTTTCTATACTAAAAAATATAGATATAAGATATAGAAAATATGAAAAAATAATGGAAATAGCAGAATATAGTTCGAAAGGTAAACTATTGTGCAACAAATTCTGCTATTAAAATTAAAATAAATAATATGATTGAACGTTCTATAGCTATCAAACATCCACCTTTATCGCGTTTAAGTAAAGTTCATTTGTTTTTATCTAATAATATTCAATAGAGCAACGAGGTTTTTTTGTCAATCATAAATAAATGGATATGTTTAAAAGAGTTTATGATACTATAAGCAAGGAAAAACTATATTTTTATATAAAATTGCGTAAGCGCTGCAGAAAAAAAGCAGGAAATGTTTATAAGATAGACGATATACGAGGACAGGTACAAAAGTTCATGGAAATAGAAGAACGAAAAAACTTAAGAATATATTGCCAAAACACGGATATTATTTTTATATGAAAAAAAATATATGTAATATTGAGAAAAATATGAACCATATAAATTAATTATGTCCATCTTAAGAACCTACAAATTCATATAACAATGTTGAAAGATTGATATTATTTTTAATAATAAAATCAGCGATAAATCTATATTTAAGACATACAAATCATGTATATAATTTGATAGTATATTACAAACAACATAAAAGGCTAGAAATTTGGCCTTTATAGGATATATTCATAAATATTTTTTGGAAGAGATGCTAGCGAGAAGTAAAAAATTAAGCAATGGATTCTTTACTAAAAGGTATAAACGCACGATTAATGTTTGTCTGAATCTAAAATATATAGAAAACCCCCTTGAAACATGTAATTTTATAATATAAAGGTATTTGAAGCAGTGAATATTTTCTAAAAAACAAAGACAAATAATATTGACAGTTATTATTTGTTTTTTCTTATTAAAAAAATATAATTGCGTGTTTTTCTAGATTAAAACACAAAAAAGAGAAAGAAACTAATGTATAACACCAAAAACTCATTGTTGATAACTATTTCGGGAATTTGATGTCGATCTTTGATAAAATCCTGCTGCAACACTTCAATAAATGATTATTAGAATGATTTTCGATTAAGGACCTCAATATAACCTTACAGATAAATTTCAATATAGAAACTGCAAACATTAGATATGATATTTTTCTCTTCATTTGCAAATCTGCTTTTAATCAGGGATATAAAATAAAAAATGTTGAATTGTATACTTTAACCTTAAGAATTTTATATGGGAATATGAATAAATCAAGATCCTCAGATTTTTAGGCAATTATACCATAAAAAGCTTATAAAAACGCCGAAGTCGTAAATGGATAATTATTGTCAACAATATACACAAGCCATCATAATATTACTTAAAAAAGGTGAAATGATGTTTTTTTATCTCTACGCTGTAAGATACGTATCTTGATCTCCAATATAAGAACAAGGTATATTAAACATCCCAAGAAAGGTCATAGAAAACATATGATAGAAGAATATATAAAAACGAATGCTTTTTGTTCGTCAAAAAATATTTCGATTTACAAACTGTATCAATTTTGACCTTGAAAATGTATTTTGGATGCACGGGTGATTTATTGGTATGGAAGAACTCAAAAGGGTAAATTTAAAGGTAATGGTATTAATAAAAAGAACTAACTTAGGAATTTGACGATAAAGTTATCTAAGAGAGGCTGCATCTGAATTTATGTTCGCATTATATATGAACTAAAGTAAAAACCAATTGTAAATCTAGAAATGCTAAAAAAGTTGGAATATGTAAATTCTGCATAATTGTTTTATTCTTTAGAAACAGATGAAATAGCAAAGTTGAATAATATTAATATAAGTCCGAATTTAACTTTCAAGTTCTTTAAAAGCATATAACGGGAAGACATTGTATAAATTTGCACTTATAAGCATAAACTGAATTACAAAGGCTTTATTTGTAGAGATACGGGATATTATACATATATGGATTATGTAAAAGCATTTTACAATGTGATAAAAAGGAAACTAGTTACAAAATATATATTAATCGGAAAAAAAGCAGCAGGTACTGCATATGAAAGCCAAATCATCAGACTTTGCATAAAAATCCGACTATATTTGCATAAATTTACTCACAGAATATTTTTATGCAGTAAAACAATCATAAAAAAACTTATAAAAATATATTATGGATTATATCAAAAAAATTTATAATAAAGCCATTTGAAAGATAAAAGATGAAATTTTACTCTGATATGTTATGAACTATGTTTAAAAATTCTGAAATTTTTAATGACTACATAAATCACTAAATTTATAGATCAAGCATTTACATAGGTCGGCAAAAATACACTCTTTTAAAAAAGTTATTTTATAAAAAGACCAAAGCTAAACTCATTATAAAAAAAAATATTGTAAAAAATGCATTAAACAACCTAAATAGCAATATTAATACAGATATAATGCGTTTTTTATTTATTTTATATGATAATACATACAAAACTATTTTAATTCCATGTAAATTAAACTAATTAAAAGGCAATATCACACATTATAATTACTGTATGAATAAAAAAGCCACATTAGCAGGCTAGTTTTGTTCATCTTAAGTTCAAAATATTTACTTTTTCTTATAAAAGAAATTCACAAAAAACGAACCGTTTAGAGGAGTAGATCATAGGGTGAGTAAAAGCAAAAGAAGTACGGGTAAAGATCATACAAATTAAACTAAAAATAATAGTTTAATCGAAATATTTTATGCTAGCATTATAAATTTTTATGTAAAAATTTTACAATCTTATTAAAGAATAAATAAAAAAATACTATTTTGATATCAAAGTGCTGAAAAGAACAAAGACAATCGTCAAAATATAAATATAATATAATTTATAAATATTAAAAGAACAACAAAAAAATATTTTTAAAGATCACAACAAGCAATGCTTAAAAATTGCAGCATAGACAAATAAAATTATTAAAAAAAGTTAGACCAGCGTAAAATATATTTTAAGTAAGATGTTTAACAAAACTGCTGAATTCGGCGCTAAATTTTTTGCACAATACAACAGAATGTCGTAAAAAATATCAGAATGACCCGAAGCAGTAATTTATTTGATGCTTTGCATAAAAAAACTTCCGGATCGATGTATCTTTAAAAATAAGAGAGTAAGAGATTTCAAAAAGAAAAGATAAAGTATATGTAAAATTGCCACAATAAATAATATAAATTGGGCTTTAATTAAAAATATCTTATTTAAAAAAAATATCACTAAAATAAATATAATTATATCCTGTAGTTTCATTTGAATCCAGATTTTTAATATGGAAAATATGGCAAAAAGAAATTTTCTTATATATTGTTGAATCAAAAAAACTTTATATACTTTGAGATTTGGTGTGGCCTGGAATACATTTCTAAATTCTTTAATTTAAGAACAAAGCCTTTCTTGCAATATTTAATGTTTTTTTTTTCATATAATAAGTAAATTTTTTGTACAGTTATTGACATTTCACATAGGTTATTAGAAAATATCGTGAATTAGAACTTATTTACCCATTATTTCCACGATATATAGAAACAAAAAAATCTTTCTTTATAGATAGTTAAATGATAAATTTATACGTGTTTTTCTATTGGTATCTCTCACCATATTTTGCTGTAATAGTTTTATAAAAATATTAGCATGTTAATCAGATCTTGATTAAACCATGTAAATTTAATCGAAGCAATCACAAATAATATTTTTAGCTTTAACACTACATATAAAAGGCTCTTTTATTTTATAAATATTTATTATAACGTCTTGGATTTTATGATGAATATATATGCATGAAAAATTATTCAAAAATATAGCCTAAAAATTTATATATTATGTTGATATATAAATTTAATCCATCTAGTATTAAAATCAAGTTTTTGAAATTAGAATATATCTGGTATCAACTCTATTGATAATTTGCAAAAAATCTTACTTCTTTGAAAAATTAAAACAAATATAAAGTTTTTTTGAACATTTTATACCGACGATAATAGACAAGAGATTCTATTCAGAGTATTTTACATTTTTACAATTTTTTTTGTAAAGGTTAGCGTTAATTTTTGTTCTTATATTCTTATAGCCTTTACATTGGTTAATTAGATTCGATTTATTTTATTGTATACTATTGTTCACCATCTCATTTTTATCATTTAAAAATATATGCCCCATTCAAGCTTTTTTATATTTGTATGCTACATTTTTCATATATAAGAATTTATTAGCGTTTTAAAAATAGCAAATTACATTTCATATAGTTATTTTATAAATATATTTTGCTAGAAATAATTTGGGAAGCCAATTTTGATATATCTGTCAACATAATAAATTAATATCTGTGTTACTGTTATAATTATCCATTTGTATACTTTTATTTAAAACAATGATCATAAAAAAATTTTAAGGTAAATTTATCGCAAAATACACATGTATTTAATTATATAATGTCAGAGAAAGTCTTTGTGCTTAAATTCTCATATATGAATTATAATTTAGGCGATAGGGTCTAATTCTTTTTTATTTTAATATTACCAATGCAACATAAATAAAAGTTACATATATTTAATTATTTTTTATGTTAATGTTTATATACAAACTTAATTTTATTGTCAGGAAGGTATTTTTTTCTCATATTTTGCATCTGTGTATTATTATTTAAATCGGAAAAAATACAATTACCACGCATATTTCAAGAATGCAATCAAAAGCTTTTTTTCGTATTTATTGTAAACTTAACATCGTTAATTTAGCAAATTTCTTTATTCTACACCTTTCAAAGTATTTTTGATTCCGTTTAAGTCACTTTAATGGCCATTTTAGTATAAAAAATATAAATGTATTTGTTATTCTAATTTTCTGATATAATTGACAGAAAATATACGAATTAAAAGCTAAAAATTATGTTTTATTGTATTTTATAAGTATTTAATAAAATCATAATTTTTTTAGGAAATTATAATGTATTTAATAATTTATTTGTTGCTTTCATGAATTCATGTACGAATATTTATTTATAGTTATTTTTACCATATAAATTAATAGAGATATTATTCGAAAAATTCAAAATCTTGTTTATAGGTAAAGTAAATGCACATGAGAAATATTTAAATATGTTTTATTTTGTACTATTTTTTCAAGGCTTATAATTGAAATTAAACTAAAGGATGCACCATTTCTACAGAAAATTCTTCTTTCCCCGCATATTTTTGCAATATAAATTGCTTAAATATAATAGCATTTATTATTTATTGGAATAACAAAGAACCCCAGAAATATAGTAGAACATAGGTAGATAAAAATATTAGCAAAGAAGATAAAAGTTTCCGTTACTTTTTTGAACTGATCAAAAAAAAATGTTATGGCGGCAGTAATATAGATCTATATTACGGTAGTTGTAAAAATTGACATCAAATCGCTCTTGATATTAGAATGTATAGCATGCATGCACGAAACAAAATTTTGAGTTTGTAATTTAATTTCGCAGCCTAGTCTATGTTTTACATACTTGAATACCCAAAGATTTTTTTTTAAACTAAAGCTCTTTATATTAGTTTGGGTTGCTTTATATTTAAAAATATATGACCAATTTTTTGTGTTATAAAGCAGGTATCAAAAAATCGTTTTTGGATTTATGCCACTCATCAGTATTTATAGCTTCCCATTATAGAAATCATTGATTATGCGCACCTTCATATAAAATAAAAACATAGCTAGGTAAATAGACTAACCCGTTAGCTTAATTGTCTTTTTAAGTGACATTTTCAATATCTTGAATCTCTAAACAAATTGCGAATTATTTTTATGCTATTTACGCTATATTAAAAAAATTTCTTAACATCAAAATAGATTAATTTGATGCTTTATGTTCATCATGGGTTTATTATCACTAGTATAAATATTTCTACGCAGTAGTTCATAATAAATGGTTAGATTCGGTTAGAAAAATTTATATTGTGGCAATTGCAGCATGAGTGTAATAATATCCTTAATTACACATTAATATGTTTTTATGGTTTCTTAGTACCAAAAAGCGTTATTCTCGCTAGGCATACAGAATATATCATATAAATTGTGAACTTTTGAGAAAAAATATTTACAGAGTTCAGAGCACGTGTATATAAATCGACCAGACTTCTATAGAAATTATAGTTTTTTAAAATATAATATTGTTTTTTATCGGTGTTAATTTATGTATCAGTTATATAAATTCATGTATGTAGGTTTATTTTTGTGTAAAATTAAATTTATAAAATTATGGCGATATATAATGTTTAAAATACAAACTGTTGCAATTATTTATATTTAAAATGAAAAAAAAACCTTCTTTTTTCTTAAAGTCAATAAAAATAATAATTACGCAAATTTTGTTTTATTTCACAAAAAAAAATATCATTTTTCTATTTTCGTAGATAATATGTTTTTTATGATAAATGCAATACGTTTTATTACTTTCGCAGCTATATATTATATAAGATTTTCTTTTATTTTTCTTTTCTTTTATTTTATAATGTGTATATCTTCAAGGAATAATAAAAAAATATCTTTTTCAAAGAAAGTTTATATAGAAGACGGCTAAATTCGACTTTATGATATACTAGTTAATTTTATTAAAAATTTATCTATTTTCTATAATCTTTATTTTGCTTATAAAACCCTTTTTAAACATAAACAAATGATTTAAAACTTACTTTCAATACATATAAACTTTTTATAAATATCAAAAAAATCTTAACTTTTATGAAATTCAATAAGATAAAACAATAAATAAATATAAGTAAAGTTAGTTAGTTAAAACGCTAATATTTAACAGGTAAAAAATATTTGTAAGATAAACATAAAATATCGTTTTTTTCATCAATAAATTTCATAAATAGAAAAAAAAGCTAAATCAATTATACTGTAAGAAAAAAAGGATATATGAAAAAAAAAGGTTTTACTACTGTATATGTGTTTTTATGTCATATTGGGTTGTTTTTTTGTTAAGATATTAATATCATTAATTGTGTTTAAAGCATTAAATATATGCAACAAACAAACTTAATAGTGTTTAAAGCGTTTGAATTTATTTTTATTTTATTTTAAAAACTTTTAAACGGTATACTTTTGTTTTATAAAAAAATCTTGCTGCTATATTCCTGCCTAAAAACACTATAAAAATCAAGGCAAATATAAAACAAAGAAGTTGCTGTAGATATTGTACTAAATAGATTTGATAATAATATCAATACACAAAATGCTAGTTACAAAGTATTAAAGTTAAATTATTTCGCTATCTAAAAATAGATCTAATATATAAAAGATATTTGATTTTACATAGCAGATTGATAAAAATTACGCAAATAAAGTTTAATTTATCGGTATTCAAGAAATATATAAAATTCGAATTCATATTTATCCTCTCAGGCTATGTTGTTGTTAATAATCTTAGAGCTTAAGCCAGGTTTTTAAATTTATAAAATAAGTAATTTATAAATTTTACTATGCAAATATGTAATTACTATTTTATATAAAGTTACATATTTTATCCTCCTATCTATTTTCTATAAATCGCTTTAATGCATTTTATATTTTATATCGTACGTGAATGAATTAAAAAGGAAGTAAAAAAATATATAACGATATTTTATAACTTATTTATTTTTAGTTTTACATATTGTATAAGTAAAATATGCAATATATATATTTTTAAGCCTCTAAACTAACAAACGAAGCGAATTATGTCAGAAAAGCAAAATTTTCAGTTATATTTGATTTGAATACTAAAATCAATTTTATATTAGTTACTATCAATGAAAAAGTGCCTAAAAGTACAAAAATCTAATTCAAATATAAATATTTAAATTTTAATATATTCTATATTTTTTTATTTTTTTAGTTATTAGAATCACGGAATATTTACCAATCTATGAATTCATTGTCAATTTTTTTATTTTTTATTTAGATAATCTCAGGTAGTGTAAAAATACGCAATTAAAGATGCATAATATATTCTTATCTTATTTCAAACTAAAATTTTTATCAAACTCATATTTCCATAGATAATAAAACGATTAAACAAATTTTCTTCTGTAAAGAATTTTTATTATATTTTTCATATTTCTTTAGAAAATCAACTATGTTTTTGTATCGTAAGATGAAGAAGCCAATATGTATAAAACTTATGTTAACTGAAAATATTTAATATTTATTTTTTATGTTAACTTACGCATTAAAAAGCGTTGAAATATGTGTATTATTCGCATCTTTCATTGTTCAAATAAAAAATTTCAGTAGGAAAAGGTTTATAAATCTTGAAATAACAATAAAATATCTTTCTGCTATAACCTTGCAACAATAAATTTCTTTTATAAAGTTGTATTCAAATTAAGAAATAAAAAAAAGATTAATAAATTCGTATTAAGGATGACCATTCACAATGAACGACGGCAAATGATTTTAATATATACATATAACAAATACTATTTGTCTATTTTAAAGACGATTATACACGAATCTTAGTGGCCCTTTATCATAATCTATCATTTTTCAGATATCTTGACTTGGTTTTAGGTTTTAGAATATTTATTTACTTTAAAAACAGGTGTGTTGTTGTAAGCGTGCTTTTCATATATTATGTTATTTTTAATTAAAAAATACATTATTTTGGTGTGTTTAAAGAAAATCAATGTTGTTAAATATTATGATTTTGAATTTGGGCTAAATTAGTGATTCTGAAACAATATCTCCATGATAATGTTGTATTTATCAGCGTTGAAATAATAAAAATTTTCAAAAGCTTCATCTTTGATGTCGAATCTTTTTATATAGCAAAACTAATTGCAACTGAATAAGTATTACGACATTCTTCGCTTGTTTAGTACTGGATAATTTAATTCTTAAATATATATTTTTTACTACCTTTAAAAATATTGAGATATAACTATACTTGTAATTGTATTCTATGAGTATAAAAAATTTAAAACACCAAATGTTCATTATATTTTACATTTTCATTTCTTTTATTGATGCAAAAAGATCTAAATTTTCGCATTCTTTACAAATATTTATTAATAAAGCATAAGTTTTTTGGTATTTTTGGTTTTAAAATCACTTAAAAATTTGGAAAATATATTTGTCTATATTATCGTAATAAGCAAAAGCCTATATAAAATCGATTGAATATTTCTAATTATATTCTTTAAGATTATTCTCGTAAAGATCGAAAATTTTATCATTTTATTTAGTTTCCATAGTGTCTTTCATTAGATTTTTTTCCAAAATTTTGCATACAAATAGATTAAAATACTGCATATTGTGATATTCGCATTTGCTTTATTTACAAAAAGGGTAAATTTGAATATAATTAACAAGTATAATCAAAAGCTGATATAGTTCCTATTTTACTATTTAATTTTCTGCACAATTATCCCATCGGTAATTTTAAGCCTGGATATTATTCTATTTTTACATCTTCAAAATTCCATAATATGAATTTTATAATAAAAAAAATCTTTAGAAATTTGTGCACGATCCGTAAAATGTATATAGTGCATTTATGTGCTGTATTTTGTGATTTTTAAACTAACCACGCGCAAAAAAAAAGATACAAGAGCAGCATAAATTTGTTAAGAATTGGTTTATCATACCAACGAAAATTTAATAAAATTTTTAAAATCATAATAATTTATATGATTGCGTCAAATATAATATAAACATGTCGATTAACTTATAATAAAATAAGAATATGTTTTATTAAAGTATATTAAAAACTACTCACTTGATTTTAGAATATTCAATCATATAACTTTGGATAATATACATATATTTGTATGTATTTTTTTGTTATTCTACGTACAATTTATGTTCATCCTAAAGACCTTGAGTAATATAATACATTCAAGCATAAATTGCATTTAAAACTGTTACTCTAGGATCTAAAAAATGTTAAAATTGAATCTTTTCATATACTTTCAGCTGTAAGACATTTAGTGAATGTGTAAAGAAAAATTTGCTGTTTACAAAAAATTATATTGTCTAACATTTATTATAATAACAGGTAAATATTCATCTACATACTCTGAAAAAACTTTAAGAGCCCAATTAAATAACTACATGGTTTATTTTTCTTTTATGTGCATAGAATACTTCATTGTAAAATGTATTGAATGTAAAAGCCTTATATGTATGTAAATTTTCATATTAGTTATTGCATTGAATATTTTTTTATGGCATTTTTACGACTTAATGCGATAATACATAGTAGAAACTAGTATTCTTTATTGGTATGTCTAATAGAATAATTATCTGTAAATTATATAGGTCTTTCAATGTTCTTAAACAGATTCTGCTTGATTTTTTAATTATACTTTGAGGTTTCTTATGCCATTACTTATTTATCATTCTGTGTAATATTTATTTTATAATATTTAACGTTTAAGCTTTTTATTTGTAAATATTTTTTTTCTAATTAAAACTAAGGAATATGAGGATGCAATTTTAATTATATTTCACCCTAAAACTTCATAAACGTCTTTAAATTTTTAATGCAAACATTTTGCACTAAAAACATCATGTATTATAGTTATCATGGATTTCGTATATATTATACATTTTCGAAAACTTATTCTGCCAAAATACTGTTAAGGGCTAAATTTTCTTGGTAGTAATTCATTCAAATAAGAAGGATTTTCTTAGTTCATTTAACTGTTTAAAAACAAACCTTTGCATGCAAGATTCATAAAAAATTGAGCAAAAAAACTACTGACAGTAGTTAATAAATTGTGTATATTATATTTAATAACAGCAGAATACAAAATTTCATATAATTGATGTAATTTTTTAACTCTGGGTTTATTTTCTTATTATATATTCCATCCATTGAGAATATTGCGCAACTCATCGATAAATCGTTTGGCACATTCTGATTTATCTTCATCAAATTCTCTTCTGCTCTCGAATGTGATAGATTCAAGTGTCTTGCGAAGTGTAAGATCTCGCATGTATACTTCTACTTTTTCAGACATTTTAAACTCCTGCAAATCTTTTTTATGGAATTTCGTAACCAACAATAGCCAAAGTCATTACATAAAATATCTATATAAAAATACAAACTTGCAATACCATCACCAATTCAAATTAATTTTATTTATCAGAAGCTTATTTGTTGAATAATTCACGCTACGGTTATAAATTAATAAAATCTAAACACGTGTTGATTTTGAAAAATATTGTTTATGGAGCGTAAACAATACCATTAAATTTACCAAATTTTTCATGGGTACTAGTGCGCAAATAAATAAGATATAAAGGATTTATATTTATAATACAAATTTAATGTTTAGAAGTGTATGAACATGTGATTTTAACATGAATTAATAAAATAGCAATAAGTGTGGGATTTTAGGCAATTAAGAAGATTTAATGGTGATATTTACAATAATTTAAAACATAATCAACATAAATTATAAGCATCAACGTAAAAAATATGCAGATTAAGCTCAAGCCGATGTACAAACAATGGTAACCAGAAAAACATTATATTTAAATATCTTGAAAAAGCATATAAATTGAAAAAAACTTAAAAATGGTTATTCTTGCCTCTTTGATATGAACATCATTTAAAATCAGTATATGGATTGCATTGGGCGATTTTGTATAATTTCAAGATCAAATATAGCAATAAATATAATCCATCTTATTAATCAAATTTTTAAAATAACTGGTATCATTTTTGCCAATAGAACATTATTTTTGCTTAAACATGAAATTCTAAAATTTTACAATATATTTTTCATAAATTTAAATTAAGCTTTAAATATAATAAATTTTAGTTTACATTTTGCAGAGCGCAAAAGATATGGAATGCTAGATTAACTTTGAGCTTTTTCATTTTCAATCCAATAATAAGATAAATTGAATAATATTGTTCAGGCAACTTAAGAAAAAAATATTGTGAATTTATCATTAAATAAAGTATCAATTGTTTTTTTTTTCAAAATTATAAAATCCATTATTTTTATATAGTTAAAATCATACACATAACTAAAACAGATATCTAGTGAATAATTATTAGAGACTATAGGTGATCCATTTAAAGTAATCATATAATTCATATTAACTATTAAATTTTTGGGCTTGTATTTAATATATCGAATGTTTTTTAATATAATAATTATCTGATACTATAAATGTATCAAACAAACAATCAATATATAAATACCATATCGTAAGTACCGAATTTTTTATGGGCTCTGATTTAGCTTAATCATTATTTGTTAAATAAAAAAAAACATATTTTGGATTTTTTTCTGATATTTCAACAATTCGATGATATAGTTACAATTCAAAAATTCATGTGTCAAATATTATTAATTAAATAGAATAGTTCGCGTGAAAATAAATCTTTTCTGATGATATAAAACATATGAGTTATCAATAAACTATCATTTTGTTGCATTTTTATTTCTGGTAATATCTATGGCAAAAAAATACAATCAATAAAATAAAAGTTCCCAATAAAATAACATATTCAAGATTTCCCACAAATTAATCGACGTGAATTATGATTTGGCACATTAGTCATCTGAATACTTTATTATTATGCTATGAGTTTCTTTGGCCCTATTAAATAAAAATGATGATTTTTGTGAAAAGGAATATTTATATTATTTTAATAATTTATTTTTGGTTTGAGTTTGACTTTATTTATATATTAACATAAGAATAAATTAAATTTGGTCTCTCTGCAAAAAAAAAACGAAAGGTTTATTTGCTTCTAGATTATAATTAATTTAATATGAAGTATTCGAGAAACATTATTGTGCTTAAAATAAATTTCGAATTCTTATAATATGCAAGTACAACTTAAAAGCTGTTTACTAATATTTTCGAAAGAATTGAATACCATAACTAAATTTAAAAAAATGAATAAGATAATTTGGTTCCTATTAATATTAATTTATGTTTTTTTTTGTAGATTCTCAACGTCTAAATATAAAAATATGTATAAAAATCATATTAGAAATAGAAATTTTGTGGAGTGATAAAATGTCGAACTTCTTTCGCAAATTTTATTTTTATAAGAAATTATATCAGTATCTTTTGAACCCTATACATAGGATTAGATTGTAAATAATCATTAAAATAACCATTAAAATTTTTTGAAAAGATTAATAACATACAGTTTCACATCATATTTATTTTTGTTGGAAAGATAAGCATCGTGCATTTTTGTTGCAATCATTTTAAAAAAACTAGATGCTTCAAAATTGATCTAATATTACAGCTATTTAATACACTTAAAAGCTCATTTAAAAATTGAAAAAATATATATTTTAATATCAGCGTAGGAAATACACACTCCCAACATTTATTCAATACTAAAGTCTCTATGCCGCATATAAATGCATAGAGCGTTAGTTTGCTTATATATTTTTAAATGCGTAAATGAACATAAAATCACGTGAAACTTTATTCTTTATCACAAAAACATGTCTCATTTGCAACATATATAAACGGCAACATGCTAGATTGACTTTACCAGTATTTTTTAACAGCTACAGTAACCATTATTATATTTTTTCATAGTATTTTCATTTAGAAATATTTATCATCCCTTTTATTTGCAACTCTTTACAAATTTTAGAAAAAACGGACATGTTTTATAGGGGACCAAATGCCATTCTATTGGTATATAGGCAAGCTTCGCATTCAAAAGAATATTTTCTGTTTTTCTATATATTTTTTTTTTAATATTTAATTTGAATTTTGAATTTAGAATAGATATATTTTAATCTGCAATACCGGCCAAAAAACCGCATCAAAGTACAAATGATTTTCTGATAATATTTTACGTGATAAATCTCTTAGAAACATATATTGAGCTAGGTATTCAATATTAGCCCATGTATATAGTAAATTTGCTGAATTTTTATGAAGTTATTTTTTTCGAAAAAATCAATATATCCGTGTTTCTCATAACTTGTACTCTTTATTTTGATATAAGTATGTTTTGAATAAAAACTTAATATGTGTATTTTGATTAGAATTATATTAATATTTTGTCATGTGCAGAAATACAACAGTTTAAAGGTTTATATACATTTATATTATAGAAATAATTTACTTGACCCACTTAACCAAAAAAATTTTATGTTTTAACGTATATGATAAACGTGCAATAAATTTTTATATCCGAATTGCCTTTATTATAATTCAAGCTAAATTTGCGAGAAAGTAATAAAATAAGATTTTTAGAAACTAAAATAATTTAGATACATTTTTTTTTAAATTATCATTACATTTGCAGTCCATTGAATATCTAATCGAGTTCATTTATTAAAATAACATCTGTATATTTTTCTATTTAACTCTACTATGATGTCAAAATACTAGTTGTAATTTTTTCTTTCACTCAAAATAAATTTACAAAAAAGAATGTGATTTAATTGCAAAAAATTCTGGGCTTACTTTTTATATTATTCTTTGCAACTTAAGAAATACTTTTATTTTAACATTATATCTAAATCATTCTTTTTATAAAATATTTTACTTTAAAATGTCGTAAATATCTTATTTACCGTTTAATCTTTGACTATTTTGTTAAAACTATTTTGAAGATACGAAAAACGCGCTTAGGTACTTCCTGTATGATTCCGAATATGTTTATAAACCAGTTATACATGTTTATATGCGAAACAAAATCGAAAAACAGAAAATATTTTTGAATTAAAAAAGCGCTGTTTTTTCTCATGAAGATAATTTATCTGTTTTAAATTAATTACGAATCATAAATTAAAAGAAGAAATAGAAAATTTGATATAGTTTATGATATAGAATGCATGTGTATGTATTTGACTGTATTTTATGTGTTAACTCATTATAAAAAAATCTATTTTAGATTAGGGATGATTTTTGATGTATTTTATAGCTTCGATAAAAATTATGTAATGCTTAAAAATATAATAAAAAATATTTAAACTATTTATAAAGATAAAGAAAGATTTTTTTGAAATGAATATTCAGATTTTTAATATATGGAGTTAAAAAAAGTAAGCGGTTTATAAAATCTGGATTAATTATATTATAATAAAAATATGAATCACATTAGACCTTCACTTAAACATACAATCTAGGTATTTGAATTGCTAAAAACAGCATTCAAATATGTATCTATCCTGCAAAAACAAACCTATAAAACACAAATAATTAATTTATGATATAAATATAAATAAAAAGTTTTAATGTAAATTGGTTACCGCAGATGCAAATAAAAATAAATATGTGCAAAATTATGTTTGAATAACCTATCATGTGAAATACAATTTTATAACATACCTCTCAGAATAAATTATTGTACGGATGGACGCAAACAAATACTGTTTTTTGAATTTTTATATTGAAAAAACTAGAACTTGTGACGATAAATAATAGGTTAAATTGTAAATACTGAGTTTAACATGATAAGTTACATGTTTTTGCGAAATCTTTTGCGTAAATTTAGATCCCAAAATATAATACGAGATATATTTTAATGTTTATTACACAGCTAAAATGCACTTAAAGCATTATAAACTATATCATGGTGGTTTATTATGCATATGAAATAAAATAAACACAATAAAAATAAAAATGCATAAAAATATGATTTATTTGATTAAATAATTTATTGTACAATTCTTATAATGGTTACTTGTTTTTCTATTTTAATAGATGAAATACTTTGCATCATAATTTATCTATATATAAAAATGCAAAAACGCATTTGAAAATTGACATATCATAAAACAATTATTTTTAGTGTGAAATACATGTTTTTACATATAAAAAGAATTAGTATCTAGAGAAAAATTATATTTTATTATGTTATTAATAGATGTGATACGCCTATATCATACAGAATGTGATTGAAATAAAATTATTTCATAAAAGTTACAAATTTTAATCACACTATTTGTAGATTTACATATCAATGCAATTACTTTTATTTTTTTTTTACAGCTTACAAAGTGTTTCAAGACAGTCGCATATATTTTCATAAATTTATAATTATAAAGTCAGCGACAAAAATATTTTTTTCATAATTCAATAAGCTCGGTTTTTACCCTTGTTTCTATATGTTTGTATAAATAAAAATTAAAATTAATATTAGAATCATTTTTCAACTATGTTTCAATTTTTAAAACGGTTTTTATAATCTTGGTTATTCACCAAAATATTATTTCTCTAATCTGCGAACCTTTATGTAATAAAAGGTATAGATAGATGCATTGAAATATCTTAATATTTGCCGAAAAAAAATTTTGATATTTAAAAAATAAAACAATAATTGAACATCATTTTTCAAAAAAATATGTGGCCTTGTAAACTTTATGCAGTCAAATCTCAAAAATCTAAATTCATGTGATAACAGTATAGGAAACTGCAATAAAGGCATTGAGAAAATATACACCTGTGTTTTTTAAAAAATATACTGCATATTCTTATTTTTTGATTGATGAATAGATCAATTTCATACCATGCAGACATATGTATTCAACTTATTTTCGCTGTTTTATGCACTTAAAACCTCATCAGAAATTCTCTATTAACAAAAAAGAGTAAAATTTTGGCTGAAATAAATTCATAAATAGATAAAGATACATCAGGATATATTTTTTAGCGATGGCAAGATAGACATTCAAAAAAAATAACTATCCTTATTTATATTTATTTTTGTCTCACAAAATATATTTAAATTACATAATTATAAATTTCGAAAGGCGGGAACTATTGTTCCCGATATTTAGTTCTTTTAAATCTTTGATAAATGCAAATTTATTTACGACGATATCATTAAATTCACTTTTTTATATCTATTACTTGCGTTATAGATACTTGAAGATATTTTTTAATATGTTGTATTCTAAATTCGTAACTGGTTTTCAGCTGAAAGCAATTACTTCCTGCATTTAAAAAACCAAAATTTTTCAGTATAATTTTTATAAAAAAATTCTGAATGACTATGATATATAAATTTCTGCAACACAAAATTTTCAATTGAATTATTACATTTATCAGAAACATCTTCTTTGTACAATAACTTGAAAAAAATATAGGAGTCCATATTTGTAAAATAAACAAAATAAGACAAAAAACGGTAAATATGATACTTCAATACAGTTTTCTTAGGGATTAGAAACCTTTTTCTGATTTTATAGTCTATATATAATGTTAAAAGTTGTTTTACATATTACAAAGGATTGATTTTAATATATGGTTTTTTGCGCATCTAAAAATAATTATCTACAAAGAAACTTATATTATTATAATCAGAAATATAATCATTGCAGCAATAAAAAAAATAAAGAAGAAATTTTATATCAACAGTTTATACAGACTTATTTTAATCATATTGGCTATTTTAAGTATCTGAATTTGAAACTGAGTATATATTATAATAACAAAAACATAAAAACTTAAATCTTTTTGTAATAATATTATTATTATTCGGGTTTTTGTAATCAGACAGAAAAGAAATATAATATTTGCAATAAAAACTCTGATGATTTGTGAGATTTTCGATTATAATTTATAGCCTTTGACTCTTTCAAACTATAGAAAACATGAAATTTATGTAATTAGACCAAATAAATTTGATTTCTTTTCTATATTGAGTGTATTATGTTATAATTTTTAAAACTCAGCGAACAGGAATGTTTGGTTTTTTAAATTGAAAGCTTTTTATTACACTGATTGCATCTAACGACTTTGTAATCCAGTTACCCATTTAAATCAAAAAAATACACCTATTTCTTGATATATCATGATAATAGGCCGAAAATTTCGAAAAATATAGACCATTGTCTTCACTATCAGAATCTGCAAAATAAAGAGACTTTTGATATATATACATTTAACTTTTATAGACCAATGAGGGAATTTCCTATGGTTTTACAGTACATCTTTTCTATATAAATCCAATAAATATTTTTTATAATTGAAAAATTTCTAACATCAACTCCACATTTTCTTATTCAAATTCATGATATTCTAGGCCAGCTATATTACAATTTCTTATACAATATAATGATCAATCATGCTGATTATATTAATTCTTAGAAATTTTTTCAATATAAATTTATTCTCATAAAAAAATGCATTTTCTAATATAATTGCTTTTCTTTATTTAAAAAATAAATAGATTAGATACAATAAAATGTGTTTCTTCATATATTTAGCGTAAATTCGATTTTAGCGATAATAAAAAAGCTTTATGTGTCTAAAATCCGAAAAAAAGTATAAAATACAATTTATGAAATTTGTCGTGTTAATTTATTCTATATTCAGTTCTTCGCTTAATATGTAAATATATTGCATGAGTAATTCAGAAGAAACCGATTTGCTACAATAGAATCCTTGACATGACGAAAATTACAGAACAGTATAAGTTAAAAAATCAAAATTTAAACGTTGTAAATCGGATATAATTTCTCAATAAACATGCCATTTTGATTTTTTTATATGGTTTGTTAATGATTAATGATTTTTATTCAAAAAATGAAATATAAATCAAATTTAATATATAAAAAGACAAATATAAAATAAAAAACGCATATACAGTGTGTAATTTTGTATATGCTCACGCTTTATTAATAAAAAAGCTGCTAGGCTGAATATTTATATAAATTTGTATTGGGTTAAAAGAATTTTAAAAGAATCTACATATATTCAAATGTAATAAAAATTAAAATATAATATTATTTAAATATATAAAATTTTGGGTGAAAATTTTCAGACGAATATATATCTATTAATATAAGAACTCAAAAAAAAACTTCAAACCATGTCATATAAAACAAGTACTCGAAATAGACATAATATTGTAGTATTTTAATATCGTACAAAACACACGTAATTACCAATGAAAATCTATGCGAGAAGGATGAAAAATGTGAATACATTTAATACTATCAAAAGCACAATTTTTATCTTTCTCTGAACTTATTTAAACATATGATAATATGGTAAAACACAAAATAAATCTTTTAATTATAATAAACTAGTGTCAAATATAATCAATTGCATCAAATTACATTCTTCTTTGTACTATATTTCTTATAATCAATTTGAAATATTTTTAAACTTAATTACATGATCTATAAGCCAAAACAATGTAGAAATCACAGATTTCGATTTTAAAAAATACTTCTAATAACCACATTTGACACACATAAACTACTAGGTTTTGTATTTAATTAGTTGGCAGCATAATATCTATTGGATATTTTCTGTTTTGTTTGCGAAAATTAAATTTTGGATGAAAGTTCGTATAGATAAGTAATGAGCAGTTTTTTGCTTTAAATTTATCTACATAGCTACGGAAAATGCAGTTTTTAGCTATGACGTCAATAAAAATGTATTCTATTCATATGATATTAGGTGATTTTTAAACATATTTTGGTTTTATTTCAATTTTATTTTGCTTATTTGAGTTTCTCAAACTATTTGACAATTTTATATCATTTTCATATGAGTTACGTATATAATCTTCTTTAAAAGCATCAATTTAATAGAAAACTATAATTACCGGTAATGTCTAAAAATTAAAAGTTTTGTATTACATAAATATTTAAAAAATAGAAGAAAAAGATTTTGTTTTTTTCATACATAAAATTTTATTTTTCTGTAAATATATTTTGAGAAGGGTGTCGCTTTAAGTTTTTAGAATTAGGTTCACCGATAATTATAATTTAATTTAAAAAATCAATATGTGACATCTAGAGATAACCGAGCATAAATTTTTTTGTTTAAAGGATTGAATCGCTATATTGTACTTTCAATTGATGTATAAATACTTTGTGGCATAAAAGGTTAAAAAACGATTTAATCTCCTTGTAACGTTTTACTAGAATAATTTATAGATTCTGTGAT